>NC_059150.1:17577500-17877500 GCF_020740605.2 Lemur catta
AGGCAGCCGGGCCTCTCCTCGGGCTCGGAGGGAAGCGAAGCCGCAGCCAGCCCTGCTCGTGGCAATCTGTGGCCTGAGGAAATGAGTGGATGGCAGAGGACGACGATCCTCCTTTTGTGAGGAGAACACACCCTCCTTTTGAAAGATCTCTAAGGAATAATTCTATATTTTGCTGTAGTTCCTAGCCAACTTGTAAAGTTCTTCACTTTGCCAAACCCAAATAGCTCTTCTGACATTTAGCGAGTTGGTCACCCTGCTGGGCGCTCCCTCTGGGGAGGGTGCACGAGGAGACGCGGAGGAGCACACACACTGCTCCCTGCCTTGGGGAGGACTCAGTTTCCCGAAAGAACAAAGAATCAGAATTGTTGGAGTTAACAGTGGGAGTGTCAAAAGTACCTGAAAAGAGTTATAAAAACCGGGACACATCAACATTGTTCTACTTGCTATGCAGCGGCCATCTTTCAAAAATCATATTTTTATGTCAAGATGGAAAATAAAAACAAAGCAATTATGAGCACAGGAGAGGTCAGACAGGAGTAGCAGAGTCTGAGCTGCAGGCCAGGGAGGGCCTTCCGTGCCCTGGGGCTTTTCTTTCTTTCCAGCTCCTTACGGCCCCCTCAGGTTGGAGTAGCAGCGTGGCTCTCTCCTTCCTGGTTTCTTAGGTCTTCTTAAAGTTGTTCTGTCCAGAGAGCCTGGCGGTCCCAAAGCCTTCTTTTCTATTTCTCTCAGCTGGCCGGGCGCCCTCATGCAAACAGGCCACCTTGCAGCGCGCCTGAACCGTTCAGAGGCCTGAGATGGTTTTGCAGAGAAGTCCTGTCCAGATACTCCGTGCAGACACCAGCAGCTGCAGGAAGGTCACTCGTGGGAGGGTTGCTAACGTGCAAGGGGGTGACCAGGACCGTGGTGTTGTCAGGGAAGACACGCTGGGGGACATGGGCTATCAGCAACATTCTGCCGGTGGCAAGTGGTAGAGACAGAATCTTGGAGGGAGCAGGATTGAGTAAAGGACTGAGCATGAGAAGGGAGGGAGCGAACAGGTGTACTGGGGATGGTTACAATTGCTCAGATATTTAGAACTTGGGTCCCTGCTCCTGTCACTACACTTGCTTTTCTCCTTACTTCTCCCTCACATTCAGAATGCACCCCTGGCTTTTCACTACACAGCCCTCAGGGGCAAGTGGATGGAGCCGGAACAAAGAAATCCATTGGATTTCTGATGGAACCTTCTTTCCCGCCTAGCATAAACACTAATCCTAAAAGCTAAGGCTTTTGAGTGTTTTTTTTTTTTAATTCTAAAAAGCTTGGTTTTAAATATCAAGAGCCAAAGTCTAGAGAGCTGAGAATTTAGAAGGCAGGCTGACATAATTTATTTCCCACTCAGAAGGAGATAAAAATGTGACTAGCCAGGGGAAGGAGGAGAACCAAAGTGGATATTGCTAGAACTTAGGTGTTGCCTGAGTTTCTGTGAAGGGATTCAGCATCCCCATTGCTCTTGGGCTGAATTACGGGAGAGGGAGTGAGATTAAGCAATTGAAAGTGTCAATAGATTGAAAGGAGCTCCAAGAACAGCAGACACTTAATGCCTTTCTTCCTGGACTCTGGCCAAAGACCAAGTGGACCTGCCCCCAACATGGTGCCTGGGCTGTAGAGTAGCAATGGCTGGGAAAGCCTAGGATGGCAAGCCGTCAGACAGCCTTGTGGAGTCCCACAGAGTTCTGTGCTCTCCAGGGTTGAGGCAGAGGGCATTCAAAGAATTCCCATGGCACCCACAATGGCTGCATAAGTGGCTGGGAACAAGCTGATAGGCCCTAAGGAGCCTGGGGTTGGATTCTATAGGGAGGCTGCAGAATGGACGTGCCTCCTGATGAGAAGCCATAGCAGAATGATGAATGGTGAGGACCAGAGAAGAGGCGGTGTCCCTCTGTGGGGTTACCTAGGACAGAGGACAACTCAATGATCAGATGTCCTTCCCAGAAGCCAGGACACTACCTGTCTTTTCCTACCATAGGCATTTCGAACATCCTCAGCAAGAGTGGAAGGAGGAGAGGTGGGGGAGAGTGTACGTCTCACGTTAACCATATTTAAGTCAAAAGAGACAGAGTAACCCCAATTTGGAAAGATTATGATTTCTGCTACAGAGAAAGAAATGCAGGTCCATGAGCTAAGTTCTGTTATGGACAACAAAAATATTGCATTTTTTTTGCAGCCCATGATTGCACAATTTTATTTGTCATACAGGTTTGCTAAATGAAGAGAAGACACCAACATGAAGTAGAGTAGGAGATGCATGTAGAGACCTCTAGAGGGGGGAGCTCAAGGCACATAGGAGCTAATTATGATGAGAACTTTACTAGCTTCCAACAGGAGCCTGGGAATGGGAGAAAGTATGTTGATGTGCGTGTTGCGCAGAGAGGGCTGCAATTAGACCCCAGTTGACGCTCATTTTCCAACACATCGATCTGTTTAATTGGTGGCTCTTGTCACGTTCTCAAATAGCTCTTTACAGGGAGTCCTTATAACCCAAGGACTGCTTCAGCCTCTCCAACCCTCCCAGCTGTGAGCTTGCAAAGCTGTCTATTGGTGCTGTAAGAAGGACTCCCATACTTACCTCAAGATGCATGAGCTGTGCTAGTTGTGCTTCTCTAAGTACTGCACGTGACCAGATAGGGCCAGCCCTAGACATCACCCAGGCTTCATCCTCTGCTCCTGAAGGTCTGCTGGTGATGATGGGCCAGCAGAAGGTGAGATGAACTCACTTGTTCTGAATCAGAGTACAATGAAAGAGCCAGATGTGTACATCTAAAACTAAACCACCAAACCTACTCCTACTTCTGATCACTTAGCAGTCACCTGCAGAATTTAATAAGAAAACTATCTGTAAGATGGTTCTCCAGCTCCAGAAAGATTTTCATGAGAAGAAAAGGATTTATGGCACCATTGCCTGAGTTCTATGGTGAGGCGCCTCTTCCCTTCTTTTGAGGTTCCTTCTCTTTCCCTATCTCTGCTACCTTTTACCCCTTCCCTTCTCCTTTACTTTTGTTTGCCTTTCTCTCCCTAATGCTTGACCTTCAGTTGTGCTTCTCTGAGCTTCATTGATGCTGCTGCTGCTCCTCCTCCTCCTCCCTCTCCTTCTTTGAGACAGCGTCTCACTCTGTTGCCCCAGCTAGAGTACAGTGGCATCATCATAGCTCACTGCAACCTTCAACTCCTGGGATCAAGCGATCCTCCTGCCTCAGCCTTCCGAGTACTTGGGACTACAGACACACACCACTGACCCTAGCTATTTTTTTTGTTTTTTCTAGAGAAGGGGTCTCACTATGTTGCCCAGGCTGGTCTTGAACAACTGGCCTTCAAGTGATCCTTCTGCCTTGGCCTTCCAGAGTGCTGGGATTACAGGCATGAGCCACTGTCCCCAGCACCCCTGAGCTTCAATTTTTTTTTTTTTTTGAGACAGAGTCTTGTTCTGTCTCCTGGGCTAGAGTGCAATGGCATCGTCATAGCTCACTGCAACCTCCAACTCCTGGGTTCAAGCCATCCTCCTGCCTCAACTTCCCAAGTAGCTGGGACTAAAGATGCCCACTACCATAACCGGCTAGTTATTCTCTTTTTTGTAGAGATGTGATCTCACTTTTGCTCAGGCTGGTCTTGAATTCCTGGCCTCAAGGGATCCTCTCTTGTCTCAGCCTCCCAAAGTGGAAGGATTATAGATGTAAGCCTCTGCGCTGGGCCCTGAGCTTCAATTTTGCATTCCAGGAAAAGAAATGAAATTCCTCTCTCTTAGGAGGAACTAGGTTTTCTTTTCTAATTTCCTGGAACTTTGTAAAGTTCAGAGAACAGTCTCGGATCCTAGACTGTTTATGGATTGTGGATTTCACCTGTCCCTGGAAATTTTGCTTGTAGAACAAGTTTAGAAGAGGATGAGCTGCTGCTAGAGAAGAAATGGATTCAGAAAGATTTAGCACATTATTAAAGCAGGGTTGTCTTAATCCACATCTGGGTGCTGTGACCCAGGGCTCTAAGGGAACAGTGCAGGGATGGAGAAGTTTTGATGGGGCAGAGGAACCTTCACCTGTTCTGCTCTTTGGTAGGTGATAATAGTACTGACGAGGCTCTCAGATAAACTAATTACAGTTAAGATACTAATGAGTAAGTTACATATAACTCCCTAAATTACTTTTTGAATGAATAGTCATGATCTTTGGTTTTATTTATGTATTTTATTTCTTTAATTTGGGTGGTGGGCCTTTAGGTTTACACAGTAGCATTAATTATCTTCCTCTGTTCATAGAATATAATTATCATCACTCTTTGCAAAGTCATTTTCTTGTATTATTATTTTATTTTCTTCTTTATCCTGGTCCCTATTCTTATTCCCCTCACCAACATTGACAGTTACACTGAAGTGCTCAATCTACCACCTTGAGTCTGCATGTATCTATGAGGAATGGTGCTGTTTTTGTCTGTGTCATTTGATAAAATTATAGAGAATTTAAAACATTTACAAAAGAAGGTCTAGGGAATCCCTGTGTAACTATCACTCAGCTGCTACGATTACCAACTCATGACTAATTTCTTTTCCTTTGATATCATTCCCCTTCCCTTTGACAGATATTTTTTAAATCAAATCCCAGACATAATATCATTTAATCTATAAATATTTCAGTATGTATTTCTAAAAGACAAAGACTTCCTTTCTTAAATATAACCACATGCTATTATGGAACATAAAATATCAACAGTAATCCTTAATATCATCAAATATCGTCCAGTATCCACATTTTCCTGACTGTACTATAAATGGTCTTTTCTTTCATTTTTTTTATTTGTTCCCACTGTGAGTCATGATTCAAACAGGTCCATACATTGCAATTAAATCTCTTTTAGTCTAGTTGATAGAATTCCTTTCTATTTCTTTTAGTCCTTGACAGTTTCTTGTTTTTGAAGAAACCCAGTGATTTGTCTAGTAGAGTTTCCAATGATTGTTTTGTTGATTGCGTCCTCATGACATTGTTTAACATGTTTCTCTGTCTCCTCTGTAAATCAGAAGTTAGATCTAGAGGTTTGATCAGATTCAGGTTTGATTTTGGGGAGGCCAGAGTACTTCCTAGGTGGAACTGTGCCCTTCAGTCAGAAGGGATGCAATGTCTAGTTGTGTTCTGGTGATGTTAGGAGCTTTAATAATGACTCCTTCTGTTTAGTTCATTAGAAGAGGCAAAATGGGAATATTATTCTTCTCTAATTTCTGTCTTTGGTTATTAGCTGAAATACTACTGAAAGAGAAACTTTCCCTCATTAAATATCCTTCATCAGTTTCTATAGGAAAAGCAGAATAAATGCTTAAATCTTTCTCGTTAATATTGGTTTTCAAAAGGAGGAGTTGAATTCCAAGGGTCATCAATGAAGGTTTTTAAAAAAATTATAACAATGAATTCATAAATTTAAACTAATTTAATATGTTTAAATTGACAGTAGTTTGTTTTGTTTTGTTTTATTTCAGCATATTATGGGGGTACAAAAATTTGGTTACCTGTATTCCCCTTGCCCCCCCACCCCTCCCCCCCTAGTCAGAGCTTCAAGTGTGTCCATCCCCTAGACGGTGCGCATCGTACTCATTATGTGTGTATACACCTATCCTCTCCCCCCCTCCCACATCTGCCTGAAACCCGATCAATGTTATTCCTAAATGTGCTCTTAGGTGATGATCAGTGAAACCAATTTGATGGTGAGTACATGTGGTGCTTATTTTTCCATTCTTGGGATACTTCACTTAGTAGAATGGGTTCCAGCTCTGTCCAGGAAAATACAAGAGGTGCTATATCACCATTGTTTCTTATAGCTGAGTAATACTCCATGGTATACATATACCACATTTTATTAATCCACTCATGTATTGATGGGCATTTGGGTTGTTTCCACATCTTTGCAATTGTGAATTGTGCTGCTATAAATATTCGGGTGCAGATGTCTTTTTTATAGAATGTCTTGTGTTCTTTTGGGTAGATGCCCAATAATGAGATTGCTGGATCAAATGGTAGGTATACTTGTATCTGTTTAAGATATCTCCATATTGCTTTTCACAGAGGTTGCACTAGTTTGCAGTCCCACCAGCAGTGTATGAGTGTTCCTGTCTCTCGGCATCCACGCCAACATTTGTTGTTATGGGACTTTTTGATAAAGGCCATTCTCATTGGAGTTAAGTGATATCTCATTGTGGTTTTGATTTATATTTCCCTGATGATTAGAGATGTTGAGCATTTTTTCCATATGTTTGCTGGCCATTCTTCTGTCTTCTTTTGAAAAATTTCTGTGCATATCCTTTGCCCACTTAATAGGGTTGTTTGATTTTTTACTTGCTGATTTTCCTGAGTTCTAAATAGATTCTGGTTATCAGTCCTTTATTGGATGTGTAGCATGTGAAAATTTTTTCCCATTCTGTAGGTTATCTGCTCTCGTGACAGTTTCTTTGGCTGTGCAGAAGCTTTTTAATTTAATCAGGTCTCATTTACTTTTGTTGTTGCTGTGATTGCCTTTGGGGTCTTCATAAATTCTTTGCCTAGGCCAATGTCTATAACAATTTTTCCCACATTTTCTTCTAGAATTCTAATAGTTTCACACCTTAGGTTTAAGTCTGTTATCCACTGTGATTTGATTTTTGTGAGAGGTAAAAGGTATTGGTCCTATTTCAGTCTTCTACATGTGGCCATCCAGTTTTCCTAGCACCATTTATTGAATAAGGATTCTTTTCCCCAGAGTATGTTTTTGTCTGCTTTGTCAAAGATTAGATGGCTATATGAGGATGGTTTTATATCTGGATTCTCAGTTCTGTTCCAGACAGTAGTTATTTTTGTTATTGGTGCTCAAATTGTCCCATCCTTGGCTAGTAGGAAACTATTCAAGTTGGCATCTGAGTCCATTTGACATCAATATAGAAGTCTTGCTTTTTGGGAAGTTTGCTAGATATTGTCAAATTCTTATCCATAGGGGTTATATCCTTTTGCCTCACCAGAAGGCTTTGCCAACGGAACATAACGTCAAACTAGATTTTTTTTTTACCAATCTAATTGATGAGAGATGGTATGTCAGTGTGGTTTTCATTTGCTTTTCTCTTATTATGAGCGAGAGTGAACATCTTTTCATGTGGTTAGGAGCCATTCACATTTTTTCCTATGCACTCTCATGTCATATTTTCATTACATATTAAATTGTTAAAAAGTGTTGTTGGCCTCTTTCTTGTCTATTTTTATAAGGTCTCTCTATATGAAAGATATTAAACCTTTGTTTATGAATAAATTGAAAACAGTTTTTCCTACTTTACTATTTGCCTTTCTTCTTTTTTTATGGTATTTCTTTTTTTGCTATGCAAATTTTAAAGAAAGTTTTTTTGTGTAATAAAATGTATCATTTAAAAAACTGCTTCTGGGTTTGAATTATAGTTATGAACGTTTTCCCTACTCCAAGATTATAGAGGAACTCACCCATGTTTTCTTCAAATACTTGTATGGTTTCATTTTTTATACTTAAATGTCTGATCCGTTTAGAATTTATTCTGGAGTACAGTTCAAGCAAGGGATCTGATCTTAACTTTTTCCATATGGTTATACAGTTATACCACTTACCAGAAAGTCCACATTTTCTCCACTACTTCTTTTTCATATTAAATGTTCCTATACAGTGGAGTCATTTTCCAGATTTTATTTTCTGTTCATGTGACAATGTCAATAAGCTTTCATTATCAAGACTTATGGTTGGGTTGAATTCTGACAGGACTATTCTTCTCCTCCCCTCTCATTGTGTTTCTTTTTTAGATTTTTCCTATTGATGCTTGCAATTCTATTTTTCCAAATTAACTTTATAATCAACCTGTCTAACTTAAATAAAAAATTACTTGATATTTTTATTGATACTGTATTACATTTATATTTTATAAAATACTGAACCTTTAGGATGCAGAGTCTTCCAATTTAAAAACATGCATGTTATCTCATTTCATTTATTCAAGCTGACTTTTGTGTCTTCCAGATTGTTTTATAGGTTTGTTCATATAAGTTTTGGCCTAGGTATTTTATTTTTGCCACAGTAAAATGGAGTTTTCTCTTTCATTAGACTTCTAATTGAGTTTCTTTGTGTATAATGATTTCAATACTTACTACTTTACAAAGTTTTCTTATTATTTGTAGTGGTTTTCCCATTGATTTTTTAAATTTTTGAGATTATATTATATGCAAACAGAGTTTTACCTCTTTCCTACCAATTTTTATTTCTCTAGATGCTTTCTCTTGTCTAATTGCATTCGTTTCAGTATGGTGTTAAATAGAGGAAGAGATAATGCTTTCATTATCTTTCTTCTGAATTTTGCAGAAATGCCTTTGGTCTTTCCCCATTTGGTAAGATGCCGGATTTGAGATTTTTGTCTATTGATTCCTTTTCTGGTCTATGGGTTCAACACAGAAATTAACTAATAAATGAATCTTTTCTCTCCCTCTTCTTTCACCGAATCTATTTTGAAGTAATATTTAACTCCCAATTAATTCCCGTAAGGCAATCATTCAGCTTACTTTACTTTTCACATATTCTTTCCAACCTCTCTGTTTTTTAATTTTTGTACTGCATAGAAGTTGTGAGAACATAGAGTTTTAACACACTACATTATATATTCTTATATACTCTCCTTTGTAACTCTAATGTACTCAGATATTTATTAATATGCATTTAATATTTAAAAAATTCATTTTCTGATTGTTGCTACTAGTATATAAAAGTAGAATTGATTTTAGTTTATTGATCTTCTATCCTACAATAACCTTGCTAAATTTATTTATTAGTTCTAAAAGGTGTTTTACAGCTTCCTGGGGGCTTTCTACACAAACAGTCATGTTTATTTCATTGCAGATATTCTCTCTCTTTTAATTCATTGCAAGCATATTTTCCTTTACTGACTGAGCATAGTTGTACTCTACAAAGTTGCTTTCAAGTCCTTGTCTGAGAATTCTAACATCTGGGTCATCTCAGGGTTGGCATATGTTGATTATCTTTTCTCTTGGGAATGACTCCTATCTTCCTAAGTCTTCTTTTGTTGAATAATTTTGGATTGCACCCTGGACATTGTGAATGTTATGTTGTAAAGACTCTGCATTCTGTTATATTTCTCCAAGGAGTGTTGACATTTTGTTTTAGCAGGCGATTAACTTGATTTAGACTCAGAATGCAAACTATCATGCCTATATTGGGTGGTGGCTCAGATCTTTGGTCAGTTCTTTTAGCCATAGCTGTAAGCTGCTTTCAGTTTGTTTCACATATGCATGGCTCAAAGGTTAGCCAGAGATTTGGGCTGGAGATATATGTACAATTTGTGGTTTTCATTTTCTTGCTCTCTTCTTCTGGGATTTCCCCTGATTTTCTGGCAGAACTGCTTGTCTTTGCTGCTTTCCATGGTTCCTCTGGTTAGAAAGATGGTGGACTTTCTATCAGAATTTAATCCATTCCACACCAGTGTTGCTGCAAATGTGGTCTCCCTTAGGGCAAAGCCATGACAAACAGGTATGTCCCTACAGACTAGCCACTTGCTCCAAGTTTTTTGCTTGCTCCCCTCCAAAATATACCTGATTTTGTTCAGTCTTCAGGTAATTATTTTTGCTGTATTTATTTCCCAAGAGTTTATAGTTGTTATGTGGTTTGGTAAGAGTTTACTCTTTCATACTAGAAGCAGAATTTCTGTTAGTACAGGTGAGTATCTCTTATCTGAAATGCTTGAGACCAGATGTGTTTTTGGATTTCAGATTATTTTGGATTTTGGAATATTTGCATATACCTAATGAGGTATCTTGGGGATGCAACCCAATTCGAAACACGAAGTTCATTTATGTTTCATATTATACCTTATATACCTAGGTAATTTTATACAATATTTTCAATAATTTTGTGCATGAAACAAAGTTTGTATACATGGAACCATCAGAAAGCAAAAGTGTTAGGTGTGGAATTTTCCACTTGTGGCTTCATTTCAGTGCTCAAAAAGTTTCAGATTTTGGATTTTTGGGTTAGGGATGCTCAATCTGTACTTTAAAAAGTGTTGAAAATGTCAAGTTCAGGAGGAAATACAGCCACTGAGACAAGCCCAGATGGGATTATTTTTGGTCCTAAGAATCTTTCAACAGTGATTTCTCAACTCCCCTATAGCAAAGCCTGCCTTTTCTGGGGGGAGGCTGGCAGTGGGACTCACTTGTCTAATGAGCACGTCTCTAAAGGAGAATTTCCTGCACCTGAAGTTCCAAGCCTCACCATTGCCACTGCCAGCACATGGACCTAGATGGAATTGGGCAGTGTCAAGTGTCATGTCACCTCTCTGGCCTGGGAGCCTGCAGGCCTGTGCTCAGCAAGGGTCCCAGTCTGCAGGGCCAGTGTTAGAGATGAGCAACATCTCTTTAAATATCGTGTGTCTGAGAATGCCCTTCAGTCTGACAGTGAGATGACTCCCTTATCTCCATCAGGGAAAAGCACAGGGCAAAAGGAGCAAAGATGGAGCTCGTTTTCCTGAATCCTGAGAAATGCAGTCACTGGATCCAGCACATATTTTCTGCCTTTTTTGTAACTTTCACACTAAATTATGGTCTCTTTTAAATCCCACTTATTTCATAAAGCCTTTTTTAATTGTTGCTAATCTCATTATTTTTAAATCTCTCCAAGAACTGAATGTCTTTGGACTATATTATCTCTGTTTTATTCTCTAATAATATCATATGTACATATCCTGTCTTATCTACCAGTTTGTTGTAATAATTTTTTTTTTTAAGAGACACTGTCTCACTCTGTTACTCCAGTGCAGTGTTGTGATCATAGCTCACTACAGCCTCAAACCCCTAGGCTCAAGTAATGATCCTTCTGCCTCAGCTTCCCGAGTAGCTAAGACTACAGGCATGTGCCATCATGCCCAGCTAATTTTTAATTTTTTTGTAGAGATGGGATATCGCTATGTTGCCCAGGCTGGTCTTGAACTCTTGGCCTCAAGCAGTCCTCCTGCCTTAGCCTCCCAAAATACTGGGATTACAGGTGTGAGCCTCCATACTCAGCCAATAATAACTTTGAGGGTTGCATCCTGTTTCTTGAATAATTTATCTTCCTAGTCATGGCTAGCCCAAACCATGTTAAAGGAGTTGGTTTGAGCTTGAAACCAGGAACCCATATTGACAGCTCAGAGCTCTAGATTTGCAGCAAAAAATAATGTCTGTGAATTTATGTCTGTAAATTTCACCGCAGGTGGTCATAGGGCAATTTTACCAGTTGAGGACTCTGAGTTTGCATTGTAGGATGTTAGGATTAAAGCTTTAAAAGAAATAAGTAAATAATGGACCTGTGTATCTGAAGATTTCACCTTAAGTAGAGGGGCTTAAAGCCAAGATGAGAATTATCAAGAAAGTAAACATGGCTATTTTAACAGCTTAGGGATTTAACCCAGTTAAATCCTGGGGCATGATCTTGGCACTTTAATTGCGATTAAAATTTAAACTCAGTGAAGTAAGGACGCAGTTCTGAATAAGAGAAGCGCTTTATTCTCATCCTGTACACAAAATGTCAGCCTGACTTTTTCTCCCAGAAGGCTCCGTGAGCCCAAGGAATTTTCTGAGCAGGGTTCCTGCAGTCAGCAACTGTAGTTACCTTATTGTTATTCTAGTCACTAACGGTTTTTGAACATTCTGTGTCCATCAATTTGTTTCCTGACCCAATAGGACATGCTGTTTAAATTGTTTTGCCAGCAGCGCTACTGGATTTGTTATATTCTATGTGCTTTTTCTCCTGATCCATCATGTGAATAATCCTCTCTGATTTCTCTCTCCTCTGAAATTCCAGCACTTCTTGCCCAGACTGCCTATGGACTCAAGTCATAAGATCTTGTCTTTCCTGCCCACCTAGTTCAAGTCACCACAGTACACACCTGAAAACCAAGGCCCAGAGTGCTATCGTCAGTTTCTTAAGGTCATGCAGGAATTTGCTAGCAAAACTGTGATTAGAATCTGAGTCTTCACTGACAGTTTGGTAGGCTTCTATCTCCATGGCACTGCCTATACTTACTAGGATAAGCATATAATAATATTTAATAGAAATAATAATAATAATAGTAACCTGGCACATCTATATAATGCCTTATACTTTATTTCTTAAATCATTACTTTTTTACTTTTATCAGGATAGTGCTTTGGTTAGGGAACCAGCCTCTAAGATGGGTAGACACCCTGCCAATATTTGAGCTCTATTTTTTAAAAAAAATATTTATTTTTTTAATTGACAAATAAAAATTGTCTATATTTGTGGTGTACAACGTGATGTCTTGAAATATGTCTACATTGTGGAATGGCTAAATTGCAAGCCCCATTTTTGGGTGGGAATACTTATTAGGATTTTCCATGGCTGGATAACTGTCAGCACTCCTCCCTCCTTTGTTATCATTCTGTGCTCTCCACGCAGCCTTCTGAGGACTCATTTAGTCTTACAGATACACTGACAGCAAGGAGGCAAGCTGGTTAGGGAATTTGAGAACATTGCTTCAGGCCCTGGAAAAGATAGCGCCCTGAGTAAATTAATAAACTAGCATTCTAGTTTCTCGGTCTCTGGAAACTCTGGTTTATGTGAATTATATCCCCTGGGACTGTTAATTAGGAGGGAACCGACAGAACTGTGTTTCTGAAACTTCCCAGCTGAGGTCAGATCCTCCATGGTGACAGCTCTGCCTGGCTAAGACCGCCTTGTGGGGCCTGTCTTAGGAACTACAACATCTCCATTTCCACTTCTGGGATATACCCAAAAGAAGTGAAAGCAGGAACTCACTTAGATACTTGCACACTGATGTTCAAAACAGCATTATTCACAGTAGCCAGAAAGATAGAAACAACGCAAATGTCCACTGAGCGATGAATGGATGTGGTCTATATATACACTGGAATATTATTCAGTCTTAAAAAGGAAGGAAATTCTGACACATGCTACAGTATGAATGAACCTTAAAAACACCATGCTAAGTGAAATAAGTCAGATGTCTTAGGATCACAAAGACTGTATTGATTCACTTAACATGAGGTGCCTAGAGTAGTCAAATCTATAGAGATAGAATGGTGGCTACCAGGGGCTGGGGGAAGGAGGAATGGGGAGTTATTGCTTAATAGGTATAGAGTTTCTGTTGGGGAAGATGGAAAGTTCTGGAGATGGATAATGGTGATGGCTGCACAACAATGTGAATGTACTTAATACCACACTTATTAAATAAAATGATTAAAAGGCTAAATTATTTTTTCTCTCAATAGATTTAGGGAGTACACGTGGAGTATTGTTACACGGATACGTTGTATAGTGGTGAAGTCTAGGCTTTAGATGTACCCATCACCCGAATAGCGTATGTTGTATCCAATGGGTAGTTTTTAGTTTATCATACCTCAGTTGCCCTCTCCCTCCCTCCTTTTCAGTCTCCAATGTCCACTATGTCACTCTGTATGACCATGTACACTAAAAGGCTAAGACTTATGTGATGCATATTTTACCGCAATGAGAGAGAATGAACGCTGTGGCTTAGCTTGGTGGTCATCAGATCTTCAGAGGGACCTTGGGCAGCCGAGGTGCAGCGATGACGTGCAAGTTCTGTCACTGGCCCTGGTATGAAGGCCTCTGTGTCTCAGAGACAGGGAGAGGAGGAAGCTCAAGTCTGGAATATTTGGGTTAAATATCCTTAGAAAATTATATTTGCAGAAATTAAATTCATTTGGCCAGGCTAGAAGCTTGCTCACTTTGTAGAAATTGGCTCAAGCTTACATACAAAAAGTCATGAGAAATGGGAAGATTCAGGAACCAGAGAGGTAAAATTAGGGTAATTTTGGGGGATGATGAGACTGTGCTCTCTTTCCTCACCTTTTATTAAATGAATAACATAACAGGTGCACAGGGAGGATGGTGGAACCCACAAAGCCAGGGAGTGACACTGAAGCTGAAGCCAGTGGTTCACGAGACTCTAAACCTGAAAAACCTCACGTGAGCTATGGGGGAGGCACGCGGGCCCTGTGGGGAACAGTTCACAGGCTGTGGTGGTTTTGAAAAACTATGAATACTCTTTCTAAAATAATCAATATGTGTGGGTTTTAAGCATTGGAACTTGCAGCTTCCCTGAAAGGTAGCCAGGTGGTACTGAGACTTCTCTGTCATTTCAGAGCTATTCAGTAGAGATTGTCTGGAGAAATGCAAGGTTTGGTGGGAGAGATGCCCAAATCTTCCTCTTATGATGATTGGGCTATTAATATTTTTTTCTGGGAAGAAAAAGCTAAGGCATTCCTCAGGAATCAGCAGCTTCTAGTCAATAAGGAAGTAGGTTCACTTGTTGATATATTTGTGGTTGTCTTTTTTTTTTTTTTCTTTGCCAATTCAATTTTAATTTCTTTGAAAATACGCCAATGACACTGATATCTCAGCGTGGTGAGAGAAGCAAGGGGGCGTTTGTCTTTAACCTTGACAACTGAGGACGGCTTCCTTTGCACAGCACTTCCATGCCTTTGTTGTTTTCTCGCTCTCTCTCCTGTCCCTACCTCCATGGACTTGGAAAGATAGAGATTTTGAATGGCCATGGGTGTCTGCCTGGGAGGACAGGGTTGGCACACGCCGAGGAAGCAGTACATTGCCTGATTAGTTGTCCCTGCTGTTAGGCTCGGCTTTAGGACAGAGCATACTCTGGGCTTGGGATGGGACTACCTTTAATTCCTCCCGTGGTGAGTCCTTTGCTCTGGGCCTTGGCGAGTGGGTAATGCTAGGCTCTCTGGATAGACAGATCACCACTTCTGCATTCCCTGGTTGTGCGGAACTAGATGTTGCGTCCTTGGTCTTGGGCTTTTCCTTAGGCAAATACAGCCTCATGAAAGTCTGGGTATGACCAGAGTCCCCAAAACTGTAGGCCTGGGTATCCTGCCATGGCAGCAGAGGCTGATGAGATCTGTAGAGCCACAGCATTGCAGAGCAGAAACAGCAGCAGCCAAATCAAAGGGGCTGCCTGTGGTCCCAGTAACAGGAAGGGAAGGAACACTTGGTGCGTTGTCATCAGCGCTTCCACCAGGTTCAGGCAGAGGCTGCCGAGAGCACTGCATGCTATGGAAATGAATTCCTGCTTGATCTCTTCTGGTGCCAAAGATGAGCTCTCCCTTTCCCCCCTCCTCTTATTCTAAACAGCCCACGGGGACAGAATGAAGAATGATTCAGATCAGTTGTCCTTGGAGTGAAGAGATCCGGGGGGAGGCTTCCCTCAAAGATCGGTCAGGGCTGTGTTAGCAGGGAAGGGAAAATGAAAACCTGAAAAACCTCAGGTGGGCTACGGGGGAGGCACGAGGGCCCTGTGGGGCACAGTTCACAGGCTGTGATGGTTTTGAAAAACTATGAATACTCTTTCTAAAATAATCAATATGTGTGGGTTTTAAGGATCGGAACTTGCAGCTTCCCTGAAAGGTAGCCAGGTGGTACTCAGAGTTCTCTGTCATTTCAGAGCTATTTAGTCCTTGGCTGAGCTGGCAGTGAGGCTGGGTGGTCTGACTGCAGAGCCCGGCCCCAGACCACCGCTAGCGAGCCCTTCCTCGCTGCCTCACTTCGGTGCACCTTCCACAGTTTTGTCTCAGGCTGCCATGGATTGGGTGGCTTAGACAGCAGAAACTTATTTTCTCACGATTCTGGAGGCTGGAAGTCTGAGATCAAGGTGTCGGCAGGGTTGGTTGCTTCTGAGCCTCTCTGTTTGGCTGTAGATGGCTGTCTTCTCCCCGGGTCCTCACATCGTCTTCCCTGTGTCCCTGTGTCCAAATTTCCTCTTCTTATGAGGACTCCAGTCATACTGGATTAGGACCCACTTCAATGATTCATTTAACCTTAATTACCTCCTTAAAGACTCTGTTTTCAAATACAGTTACATTCTGTGGTGCCCTATTTTCAAATATAGTCACATTCTTAAGACTTCCATATGTGAATTTGGGCAGGACACAATTTAGCCCATGTGGAGGCTAAAGCAACTCCATCTTGGATGCTAATTAGCCACTATGACTTCCAATTAACCCGGGTTCCAGGAATGCCTCTAGATTATGTATTCCAGGAATGCCTCTACTTTATTTATTTCACCCTGCCCTTAGGTCAAAACAAGCTTGACCATAAGTCCTGCCCTTAGGCAGATTCACGTAGAATTCCTGCCTTTCTCTGAGGGGTCCACTTCAATTGTCCTGTCCATTCCTTCCCTGTGGTATATACATCCTTGGTCTGGGGGGTAATGGTGCAGGATCCACCATCTCTTCTCGTCTTGCTGCCACCTGAGACCTGGCTTCTCTCTGTAAAATGTCCCTATTAAATGTTTCTTTCTGAGAAACTGGATATATCAGCCTCTTTCTTCAATCTCTCAGCTTCCGTGGGCTCTGGGGGTTGGTGTGCATAGACCTGCTCATTGTGGAACAGCCCATAACACAGGGGGATGGAGACCGTGGGACCCATTGGAGCCCATAATGATTGAATCACCCTTGTTCTTCTCTTCTGTATGGGGAATAGTTTCATGTCTGCTGTTTGCCTTCCAGGTCTTCTTTTCTAATTGGTTAATTATCTCATTGTTCTTTCCCCTGTAGATTGCCTATGTGCCCAGTTTCATGTCCTGCTTCATAAGTAATTGGATCCAAACTGAAAACATGTTCATTTATATCCAATTTTTCTCTTTCTTCTTCCTGATTCATTGATAATGCCCATTCTGGGTTGGGGGAAAAAATTTTAGCAGAGAAGAAAGAGGTAAAATACTATAAAAGAGTATGGACATTTGGAGAATAATTCTGATTTCTATCTTAACTTGCAGTTCAGGTGGCCCCTTAGCACTTGAGATAGACCCTTTTTGCCCTATGCCACATGTGGAAATTCCAGGCCTAAGGGCTTCTCCTATATGTGAAAAACCATCTGGGACCTCTAGAAGCCAAGAACCATTGACATACAAGATGCTGAGAGTTAGGGAAGGTAGATGCCTTGGCTGAGGCCCCAAGGCTGACCTAAGGCTGAACTGAGACAGGCATGGAGGCTTCATTACCACCCAGTGCAATGAGTTTCGTGTTCCTCTTCACAGCCTGAGCCGTGTCATATTGTTTCATCGCCTTAAGTGAAATGATTTTTCTTTGCTCTCCTAAGTCGTCAAAGTCTAAGAAGCATCTGACAATTATTTCCTGATAGTTTCGGGGTTGTGTTTGTCTTCTTAGACTCATTGTAAGTAATGAGACATTAGCATGTGAAGTGTGTTGAAGAATTTTGTTTGATAAGCCAATTTGATCTGTTTCCCATCTGTGTAGATGGGACTATGTCTGAGGCTAACACTATCCTGATAAATTACTTAACCTCTAAATGGATATAAGATAACATGTTTGTGTGCCTCCTGCCCCCCACCGAATTCATGTTGAAACCCTACCCTCAATAGGATGGTAATACGAGGTGGGGCCTTTGGGAGGTAATTGGGTCATGAGGTTGGAGCCTCCAAGATGGGATTAATGTCCTTAAAGGAAGAGGAAGAGTTTGCCCTATCTCTGCCCTCTACCTTGTGAGGATACAAGAAAGTCAACAGCCTGCAACCCAGAAGAGGCCCTCACTGGAGCCTAATCATGCTGGCATGCTGGTCTCAGACTTCCAGCCTCCAGAGCTGTGAGGAATAAATTTCTGTTGTTTACAAGCCACCCAGTATTTAGTACTTTTTTATAGCAGCTTGAGCTAAGACAATAACCATTTAGAGGCCCCCTGGAAAAGGATATAGAGAGGAGAGGAAACACGGATGTTGGAGCCCTGCCCCCATTCTTTTGGGTTTATGCTGGCCTAGGTCTTTGGATTTTATTCTCTTAGAGATTTTGACAAATTAGTAAATACTGTTTTTCTTTCCCATTCTGGAGTGGTTGTCTTTCTTGCACAGGGGAGAGGGGTGATCTTGACTGCTCTTAGACCCCAGTTAGCCTGAGACTCTTCCAGGGTAACCTGCATGTTGAAGTCAGTTTTCAATTCCCAGTTTTACCTCTTTCCAAGGTACAGCCAGAGCCCTAGAAAGGGTTTGACTCTATTATAATGAACTCGACTTGAAACTGTAACTAAAAACCGAAGGCGATGAAATGCAGACAGAGCATGCAAGACAGCAAGCGAGTGAGCCAGTGAGCGTGCAGGAGTGAGCAAGCCGCATCTGCTGAATAGTGAACCCCAAGAGTTCAATTACCCCAATTCCCTCCACATAAGGTAACCATGGAAACCTCATCTTCCAAAGCATCACCAGTACCCAAGCAAAACACACACACACACACACACACACACACACGCACATACACACACACACATACACACACGCATGCCCTGAGAGGGCAGTACATATATATGGTGTGTGTTCATGGGTCTGGGTTTCAGTTATTGTGCACATGGGGTGTGTTTGTGCAATGGCTTGACAGTTTGTGTGTGTGGATATCAAATGGAATTAGCATGGGCGTTCACTGCCACATGCTTTCTGGTTCTGTTCTCAGGGGGGGTGAAAGCGCGTAGGTTTGTCCTAATGTTTGGGTGTTGCACTCAGAGATGGTTAGAGGATGTGGGAGAGGAGGGGCAACTTCAATTTAGTGGAGGGTAATGTGTTGGCATGGTTTGGCCACATACGAAGGTTTTCCACTTATTTTTTTCCCCTATCAGATTTCTATTGCACAAAAATGTACAGGACTTGGATTTTTCACCAGCTAGGAGGTATTATTCCCCTGGGCTGGGGAAACTCAGCATGAATCCAAATTGAACTTCTCAAACAATCTAGCGTGGATGTAAATTCAGGTTTAGGAGTATCATTTTTACAAAGTGGTGTCTTTTTTTCAGGGTATGTGCTGTTCTTTTTTTTTTTCCCCTGGCTTTCTGTTTTAAACCTCATCCCTTTTTCTCATGCTTGGGGCTAGCCTTCCTAGGCGTGAGGGATGTGTGAATGCCATGCTGGGGGTGTGGGGTGGGGACTAGGCAGGGAAGTCTGCTAATGAAGTGTGTCACTCAGTATGTGCATGATATCAAGAAGACTGTGTGTCACTTGGCAGATCTTTGCGTGTTAGGCAGCTCTGTCTGGACTGAGGATTATTGGGGCTGTATAGAGGCTGGGGTTCAGACAGCTGTGGCCAGGTTTCCGCATTACGAATGGGGGCTGTACGCTATGCAAAACCTGGCCTTGTGCCTGAGGCCATCTCACCTAATGGGAGCTCTGTGCACACAGTGTGGGGGCTGGTGTGTCTGCGTGTTTGCCAGCCTTGTCCCTCCCCATCTGTGTCAGGTACGAATGGAAGAGAATTTATTAGGTAGCATCGGGAAGAAACTGTCTTATGAGTTCTTGTCTTTCATTCACTTTTATAGATAAGGGTTTTCAAATGGATAGGTCTTGTTTGTCCATCCAGAGATGACTACCAAAAGAATATTTCCTTTCCTCTTTTTAAAGCAGCTGCTTCCTGGATGACAGAAATCCACAGTGGCATCTCCCGGCAGGGACCTGAAACACTGCCCACGTGGGCCATGTGCCTCTGGGAGCACCATCCTGCCTCCGTCTGCTGCCTGCACGGCCCTGCTCCCGGGAAGAATGGAGCCAGGCAAAAAGGCTGGGGGATATTTGATGGCAGTTGCTTGAAGCTTTGATACCTGGGAAGGAGCTCCCGGTACTGGATGTGTAGAGTCACCTTTTGAGTTTGCCCACGTGGGGCCGGAGCAAGCCCGGAGATGGGCTGCAGGGAGCTGCCCGCTTGGCAGGGTCTGCTGCCCCCGTCCCGGCTGCTGCTTTCAGGAGCTGAGCTGTCCACCCCATGTGTCCGAAACAGCCCTTTGCTCTTGGCTCACCCCCTCATCAGGAGTTTGGGGAGAAGGTCTTCTCCTTCACCCCACCCATTATAGCACAAGTGAGGCTCCCGCTCTGGCTGCCTACCTCCCCTGAACCCTTTCCAGGGTGTCTTGAGTCTTTAACGGTGATTCAGAAACCTGTAGTTTCGGGTTATTTACCCTCTTCCATTCAACAACCACTTCTTACATGCCTGCCAGATGGCAGGTACTGGGGAGACAGCCATGAACAAGGCACTATTTTTGCCCTTAGTGAGTTCACATGCCAGGCGAGGTACCAACAAATGAATAGGCAGTTGAGCAAGATAAGGGACAATAGGGGTGAGCCCAGGGCACTGTGGGAGCCTATGGGGGGCACCTACCCTGTCCTGGGGGGCAGGGAGGCTTCTTAGAGCAGCTGATGTCTGATCACCCCTGCAGGGTGAGGGGAAATTAGGAGGGTAAAGGAAGGTGACAGGACACTTTGCAGCAGGGGGGAATGGGGTATGTATTAGAAACGTGACTGCTTCCCAGGTGAAACCCGATGGCAAATGGTGAGAGAGCGGGGGCGGGGGGAGATGGAGAAATACAGCAAGCGAACAAAGAGGCAGAAAGGAGAGACAGAGACAGCTGGACAGCGGAGAGATGGCAGAGACAGAGCAAGGACCACAGAATGGTGCATTTTTAGAGCTGGAAGGAACCAGAGTGAACATCCTCAAGCTGCTTATTTTACGGATAAGGAAACTGAGGCAAAGAAAGGCTAAGGAATTCACCAGAGTCCCAGAAGTGTTTAGTGGGAATGCCACGTCAGGAACCTGGGTCTCAGGGCTTCCAGGGGGTTTGAGAGGGGAAGGGCCAGAGAGAAGGTGGGAGCCAGCAGAATGACAGATGGAGGCAGGAGAGGGAGAGAAAGGCTGGCTGAGATTCCCTGGGTTCTCACTGTCAGGATTACGGTGTGGGGTGAAAGTGGGTAAAGTTTAGGTGACAGCTGAGCTGGGTTTCTTGTCCTTTCCCTCTCTACCTTTTTCTCTGTCTCTCCCTCTCTTTCCCTTTCCAACCACATCCTGCCTACAACTAGATGTCAGGGAACCGGTTGCCATGGCTACTAAATGGCATTCAAGAAGGCTGAATTATTAAACCAGGGTCTTTGAAGTCATGGCTCCAGTATGAAGTCCCATTACGGGGCGCAGTGTGGGGCGCAGGTCTGGGCCAGGGCTGTCCAGGTGCCCCCTGGCTGGTCTGGGCGAACACTGGGAGGAGAGGGAGTGTGTGTCTAGCGCTGGGCCCTTTCCCCTGCTGGGTGGGCGGGAGGAGGTGCATCTGCTGGGCTGCAGGGATGGAGGGAGACGGGCCCCATGTGCTGAGAAGAATCCCTACATTCTACTCTACTTCCCCACCTCCTCTGCCTAGAGCGACAGCCACAACTCATTCAAATGGGACAAGAACCAAAACCAGTATTTTCATTATGTCTGAAAGGACACCATATTGTTCTAATTAGTTGTTACTTGTAGCCAGAGAAGCAAGAAATAAATTGGCAGGTGTGTCCGAGGGGTCGTACTCAGGCATCTGGCATTGTGCCACCTCCATGGACAGGTAAAGGGAATCTGTCATGGAACCATCTAGTTGGTGGGCATCGCACACTCCCAGTGATATGAATAAGTCATCAAGGAGAGTTGTCTTTGTGGGCACATTTGTTTGTTTTGGCGGTGGAGAGGGATGAGTATGGATGCTCTTCTTTTAAGGAGATCCCAAGCCAGGAAAACCGTCAGCCTTCTGGTCTCCTAGCTCTTTAAACTTTTTCATTAAAAAAAGAAACCCAAACATTGTAGTGTGAAGTCTCCTGCTATGGGCTGACGGGACAATGGCCTGGTAGCTGGTAACTGCAGTGTGTGTGTGTGTGTGTGTTGGGGTAGTGGAGGGGGCTGTGAAGAATATATTTCGGGGTAAATGGAGTCATTCTCCTTTTCCCTGGGCTCCAAGAGATCCTGAGGTTAATTTCCTAAAGTGGGGGAAATCTCTCTCTCCCCCCCCAAGTTTGTGCTTCCTCTCCCCCGAGGGGAGGGCTGCTGCTTCCCCAGGCCCTAGGATTCCTACCTCCCTTTGTGCAGAGGCTAAGATCTCCTTCACAAGAGAGACTCCCACTGCATTCTTATGCTTGAACAGAAAAAAGAAAAAAGCCCAACCTTTTAATAGGGGAAACCAGACCTAGAAATGTGTCAGTCTCAGAAAAACTGATGTGGAGCCCTGATCTTTTTCCTAACGCCCAGCTGGAGCATTTTTTTTTTTTTTTTAAATTTTAATGTCAGGCTAAAAGGCCCAGCTTTCTGAAAGCCTGACTCACAGAGACTAGGCTAACTTCTTTACAAGCTTGGGGAGAATTTTCAGAACTCACATGACCCCCAGGTCAAGGTGCTGGCTCCTCAGAGGGTGAACCTTTCAACCTGCCCGCTCCTGGGGGTGAAGTAGGAACTAGCTAAGGAGGGTGCCCAACCCTTGACCTTCACTTCCTGCCCCCTCCCCCAAGAAGAAGGGTAAGGGGGCTGTTGTTGGCCTGGTGGCTCCTTAGTTGCCTTCAATGCCTGTTCCTGACCTCCACAATGTGCCAGGCCCTGAGCAGGCAGGGCGGGAAAGGTGCAAAGTTGACTAAAGGGAGTCCCTGCCCGCAACCGCGGGATGCTCCCAGGGGAAGGCCGACTGTCCTCATTCAGTGCTGGCGACCCTCAAAGCCTTCAGAGGACCTGCCCCATCTGTGCCAAGGTGAAGTTTAAGGGACAAGAGTGGAGAGGGAGAGGACATGCCCCTTCTCTTCCTCCTGCGTTCCTGCTTCTTCCTTTCCCATTTCTCCTTGTCCCTCCTCCTCCCACTGCTGTCCCCTCTCTTTCTCTGGGCCCCTTCTTTGTTCCTACTCTGAGCTCCTGGGAGAGGGTGGGCTGTTGCTGATAAAGCCACCTGCCAAAGACCCTGCTGGGACCTCTAAAGATGGGTTGGTGGGATGGAAGTTCCTCCCCTGCAGGGCTCTGGTAGGCATTTCTGTCATTGCTGTGGGGGAGAGGAAGCTCTAGCGGGATTCAGGTCTATGAAGCCTTGGAGATGCCAGTTTGACTCAGGTTTTAGGGCTGTTGATTTTTTGTGCTCCTTAGCTGTCCCAAGGGAACAGGGTCTCCCTAAGAGCCCTGAGCTGGCAACCCTCGGAGAGCCTCCCAGAGCCTCCGGGTCGGTCCAGAGGCAGCAGAAAGGCTCCCCACGCGGGCTGGGGCCCCCTTTCCTTGGGCAGCATCTGGCTCAGCGGCTGGTCCCCCCACGCCCCTCCTTCCCCCTTAACTTGATCCTCGAAGCCCTCAATTCGCTTCTGCTTCTCTTGAGATGTAATCTTGTTCTGATCGCGGTCCCCCCTGCCCCGCGAGGCAAGCAGCCTTGACCCTGGTGAGGTCCACGAGCAGGACCTCGGGAGGGGATCGTGCACTCGAGTGGAAATCGCCCGCGGAAGTTCGAGGTCATTGAACTTCTCCACGGCAACCCTGTGGCCTAAATTTCTCGACCCGGGGCTGTTTACTACCCCGATCCCCGCCTGTAAATCCAGCCTCGCGGCTGCCCCCGCCCCGGCCGGTGTGCGCGCTCCCGCGGGCGTTGCGTCTCGCCCGCCCACCCTCCGCCGGTGCAGCCGCTGCAGCCGGTGCGAGCCTGGACAGCGCTTCCTCCCTCTGCCTGGGCGCAGCTCCGGTCTCCCCTGCCCCTTTGTTAGTCCCCAGTCTGCCCCTCTGGGGGCACGTGTGCGAGTTCTCTTTCTGATTGCCAGAAATTTGTTTCCCACTGTGTGGGCAGGAGACAGATTTTTTTTTTTTAACTGTCTCCCTTCTCTTTTATTTATTTTGTTTTCCATTTCTCTTCCTCACCTCCGCCTGCCTCCCCCCCCCCTTTCTGTCCATTCCTCCTTCTTCCTCCTTCAATTTCATCATCTCTCCTCCCCTCGTCTCCGTTTCCTCTCCCCCACCCTTTTGCTCTTTTAAAATAATGCAATGATGTGTCGGGAATACTAGCACACCCTCCTCATTCAGCTGAGCGCGGGACTCTGCATTAATTCAAGGTAAGCCCCGGCTTCTTGCTGCCTAGGACGTGGCTGGCTGCGCCCGGGGCGCAGTCCGGGTGCTGCAGCCGCGGCGCTGCTACCTTGCTACCTGTTGGGGGTTGCCTGGCCCTCGGAGATTCCTAGTTGGCCCCAGCCTTCTCCCAATCTCCCCCTAAGCCCGTCCTTCCTCTGCACGCGCTGCCCTTTCCTTTGTAACTTCCGTGGCAATCGTCCGGGCTTGGGCAAGCCCCCGCGCCCCTCGGCAGTGAGTGTTGCGCCTCTTGCCCGGACGCCCGGGGGCGGCATCTCGCTCCAGGTCGCGCGTTTCTCACCCCGCAGCAGCGAGCGAGGCTCTCGCGCCGGGAGGGCAGAGCTAGGCTCCGGGCAGGTGCGGGCCACCGGGTTTTTGCAAGCCTCGGGGCCTCCCGCCGCCCTTCCTTGCCTCCTGGGCCGCGGCTGCGGGCTCGGCGGCGGGTCCCACGCACCGCGCCGGGAAGTTTTGTGGGGGGACCGCCCGAAGGAAGGGCGCGCTGAGCAGGGGCTGAGCCTCCAGCGAAGTTTCGGTGAAGGAAGCTACATGCGCCTTTGGAGGTGACTCAGGACTGGTGGGCTGGGTGTCTCTGGAGCCGCAGGTCGAAGCGGGTGGGTCCTTTCCTGGGAGGAGGCTGAGAATTGGGGCTTAGAGCCCGGAGGGGAGTGCGGAGAGGAAGCCAGGCTGCTTGGAGTGATTTGCTTTTTGACCGGGTTGGAGTCTCCTTGCACAAGGGTGGTTGTGCGTCCTTTTCCAGGGATGGAGCATCCAGGTCCCTGTGCCTTTTGCTTCGTGCTGGTGTCCCGGAGAGAACGGTGGGGGACACTACCTGCTCGCCCCCAACCCCTCCCTGGACGTGTCCCTGAGATCGAGGCTTCCTGCTCATGCTGGGGACCGAGGTGGCAGTTTGGCCACTTGCCCAAGGGGTGTGTGGGGGGTCCTCTCTCTCCAGTCGGATCTGTGACTCTGGCTGCTCAGAGCAGCTGGTTCAGGCTGAGTGGGTGGCTGGGTGACCAGATCTGGGGGCTTGTAATGATTCACACTCTTTCCGTTGGAGGTCAGAGTGTTGGAACATTGATTCTTACTCTTGGAGGCTGAGATCCGCCCTGTGTCATAGAGACATCATCATCCTGGGAGCCAGGAGGGCTTAGTCCAAAGAGGAGGCTGAGACCTGAACCCAGAGAGAAGTACTTTCATGAAATGAAAGAATATTTCTGATGTTTAAATAAGAACATTGTTTTATATCCACGAAGGTCAGAACCAGAGGAAAAGGGGCTTCCTCTATTGGGGTTTAGGGTAGACACCAGGGAAAAACTTCCCGTTTTCAATTCCAAAAGGAATTACTGATGGAAAATATAGAACATCCTCTCCTGTAAATGTGTGGGTCTTGTACATGTGTGTAGCTGTCTCTACAGTCTAGAAGAAGGTGATCTTTTCTCGCTGATTATATTCTACTGTTTTCTCACATGATAAATCTCTGGCCAGCTAAGATGCTTTTACCACTTTGTAGTATAATATAATCATATCATTTATTGTCCAAGCTGGGACACTTTTGAGAGTGGACAGAGACGTTAGTAATAATTCCACATGGCCAATGGAGACTGTCCATACAGTTAGAGATGAATGATTGCCCTAAGAGAAACTACGATTAGAGGCAGGGACAATCCACAAGGTAACATGTGTTGATTTCATGTCATTTGGATCTTGCATCTTCCTTCCTGGAATGTTCCTTCTTGACTCAGATTTCAAATGGACTTTATTTCAGTTCCCTCTAAAAATCCAGCCCTGAAATATAAATCTCTTCCTTTTGATGAACTCCTTTTTCTCCGTCTACACCAGTTCCTCTGAAATGCCCATTGCCAGAGTGGAGCTTCATGCTCTGACTGCAGGGATTACAAACTGAGGGTGATTTAAGGGAGCTGTTTCTATCGCTCTGTCTGCTCAGTTGTATTTATAAGCCTGGGGCTCCCAGGTGGCTGTCCTTCTGCCGGGAATTGTGAGTGTTGTGTTGATGGCAGCGTGATATACAGTGACCCTCGCAGTCACACGGTTGAGCTACTGGATCACTGCTGTCATAACTCCTCCACTCCTCCACGGCTGGGGTGTGTGTGTTGGGCGTGAACGAGGAGAAGGAAGAGGAAAAAAATCCTACGTGCTGTCTGGATTTCAAACTGAGAAACTCGTGTTCAAGAAGCATTCTATTGCAGGGAAATGTCTGGTTTTTACTTCCTTGCTTGTGTGAGGGAGCGATGAGGATTCTTAGGGATGTGTCAGTCACACCTCCCTCCCTTAAGCTTGCCAGACAGCTAAGTCCCTGAAGGGCTTCCAAAAGTTTAGCTACCATTTATTGAGTGTTCATTGCTGTATTTTCCAGATACTATACCAAGCAGTTTCCAGACATTATCATAATCAATCCCTACCTAATTCTATTAGGTAGATGTCCCCATTTGGTACATGAGGAAACTCAGAAAAATTAACTAATATGCTCAAGTTCACCCAAGCTAGTAGGGGCAGAGTTGGGACTGCAGCCCAGGCTAGCTGACAATCTCCCCACGAGGTTGCCTCTTTGTCCCCGAGCTGATGGGGGCAGCATTTCGCTCACAGATTTAGTCCCAGCTGCTCAGGGCCCTGAAGGGTGATGGCTGGGTCCAGAGTGGGGTAGACTGGGCAGTCTGCTTGTCCATCCTGCCTGCTTCTTGACTCTCATTGCCCCTGCCTTTTCTGTCAGCAGTGTCCTTGCTAGGTGTCCATGAAGTTTGTGCCCCCCATGCCCCGGCCACCTGGACATCACCAGCGGGCTCTCTCCTGGATCCCAGTCCAGTGTGCTCATGGATCCTACCTGGGGCGGGAGGATTGCCTAATGGAAAGGCAGAGCCTGAGCCACCATCCGACTTTCAGGCTTCATCTACACCTTAGTAATTGACACCCGCTACTCTCAGGATCACAGTGAGTCCATTTATCTCAGAGACTGACCGTGGTCTAGACTTGGAAAGGGCTTCCCCACCCCTTGGCTTCCCCAGACGTAATTCTGTAGACCAGCAGGGAAACCTGACCAGCCCCAGCTGTCAGTGTCTCGGTTAGGTCCCTCAGACCCGTTTTCCATCATGAGGGCAAAAATAGAGGCTTAAGCAGGTAATTCTAGACAGTGTTTCCAACTACTCAACCTTCCTATTTACTCTGTAGCACAATGATTTACCAGACCAAGAACAGCATGGCTGGGGGATTGGGTCAAGGTGGGGTCGTCAAAGAGCACTGGCTTGGGAGACTTCATGTCTACCCTGATGTGGCCCCACTAAGTAGCCATGTGACCTTGGGCAAGTCAGTAACCTACTTGGACCTCATTAAACTTGTCTAAAAATGAAGGTTGGGCAGATGTTCCCCAGGGATTTCCCAGGTTCGGGAATGTAAGATCTCACCACTCAGGGTGGCTTTGTGCTCTGTGCTCTGCAGATCCTGGGCAGAGCCACTCCATTTCTCTTCTCCCCTCTAGGTGGGCAGTAGGCAGGGCAGATGGGGACAGGAGTTAGGCAGAGGGGCCATAGAAGAGGCATCCTGGCAGGAGCGGCGACTGCCCTTGGTCTCCTGTGGGCAGGCCTGAGTCCAAAAATGAGGGGTGGTTTATTTGGCCAGGGGAGAGCCTTCCCACCTGCTCTGTTACCTTGCATCCCCAATAAGTGACGAAGAATTGGGAAAAGAAGGAAATACAAAACTATGCAAACAATTATCTATAATACGCCCTGAATGATGAGCCGAGCCCTGAGGCAGGGGCTGGGGGTGGGAGGTAGGACAGTGGGAGAAGGTGGTCTACAAACAAAAAAGGAGAGACGTGGCCTTTGTCATCATGGTGCTGACAGTGTGGTGGGGAGCCTGGGTCGAGGCCATGGACCAAGTACACATGTTACAAGCCATAAAGCCATTTGGAACCAAGAAGCCCGTTACAAAACTATTACAGTACAGAGTTGGTTATGTGCAAATCAAGTACCTTCCTGGCAGAGGCAAAGATGGGTGGTAACTTTCTCACTGTAACCTGGAAAACTGGAGCTGTGGCTGTAATCCTCATCCCTGACATGAGGATTCTAGGGGGTTCTGTTGTCTGCAGGACATGCATGAGTTGGGGGAATTGCTGTGAATGATGTTCTAGAATAGAATGGGGCTTCACCAAGTAAACACCTTCCCATTTGTTTATATAGTATGACTTTGGAAGATTCGGTCTCTGGAATCACAAGGGGTTTGTAACTACATTGACCATACTTGAAAAAAAATTTCCCCCATAAATGCTAGTCTGGGATTGGGGTGAAGAGTGAATGCCCCAGATTCTCGATAGAGTGAGAGGAGAGCGGCGGCCGAAGGGGGTGAGGTTGGGCACAGCAGCTGGGGGGCACAAGGAGCTTCGAAGTGTGATGCTGTCCTGAGTACCGCAGGGAAGTGCATCCACCCCTGTGGGTTTTTATGTAATTTGTAACATGGGTAACGAAGTCTAGGGCTACACGGATGGACACACTTAATGGTGGAAATATCACTGTAGTTGCAAAAATGCAACTTCATATCAAAGTAGCTGTCTGTGTTTCACTGTCTTGCAGAGGCTGTCTGTGTGTACGCCTCTCTGCTGTGTCTCTCAGCGTTCCCTCTCCTTTCTCATGAACCAAATGTGTACATGGGCTTTTGCCAGGAGGAGTGGGAAAATAAAACTGAAAATGAGATGGTCCTTGCTCTCAAGTGATTGTACTTTACAAAGTATTTCTTTTACCAAATTATGTATTCTCTGATGATGGCAGCAAGGATCTGGTCTTGTGCCAGCCCCTACTGGCTATATGACCACGAGAAAATCACTTTGCCCTGCTGGGCCTCAGCTACGTTGTCAATACACAGGCGCAGAGCCCCGTTTTGCAGAGAAGGGGCCTGGAGCTGAGGGTTGCTTGAGGCCCCTTCCCATTTTAAGATCAACGATGCTTCTGTGGTTGTTTCCCTTCCCTTCTCTCTCTTCCTCTGTTCTTTGTCTCCACCCTTGACTAGTCATACAATAGAATTTTTTTTTATTTGCTATATTTACTGAATAGGAATTTTATTCTTTGTTCTTAATTTAAAAAGTGATGAGGAACATTTTTCATTTCTGAAACTTAAAAGAAAGTAAATTGAGTTCTTCTTGACTTATTTGGTCCTTGATTGATGTTTTCTTGAAGGTGATGATCCTAAATGCAGAAAAAGTTCCACCCTTTCCTTAGTGCAGGGATTCATAACGACAGGTAAACACGCACCCAGCTTCCACCTTTTCTCTTTGTTGGATCTCAGCCTCTGGGTTAATGAGCTGTTCAGCGCTGGAGTCTGGCCGTCCCAGAGGCATCTACCTCTGCAGCTGGGCAAGGACAGGCAGCCTTCCCACCTCAGAACCTGAGCGCTCACTCCGAGTGGCCCAAAAGATGGCTGGAGAGGAAGGAGCCTGAGCTTGGGGGCCAAAGCCCCAGATGTAAGCCTCAGCCCTGTCACTTAGTGGAAAAGTCACTTAGCTTCTCCCTGCTTCCCCCTCCCTCCCATCCACCCACTGCCTTCCCACCTTCCTTCCTTCTGCAGATGTATCTTGAGTGTGTGCTCTGGGCTGGGCAGTGATTTGGGTACTGGGAATACAGCGGTTGAACAAGACAGTCAAATATCCTGCTTTTATGAAATTGACATTGCATTGCAGGGAGAGAGAAAAAAATAAATAGATAAGTAAGTTTGTAAAAAAAATATCAAACCACAATAAATGTCATTCAGAGAATTTATTTATTTATTTATTTATTTATTTATTTATTTATTTATTTATTTATTTAAGACAGAGCCTCCCTTTGTTGCCCGGGCTAGAGTGAGTGCCGTGGCGTCAGCCTAGCTCACAGCAACCTCAAACTCCTGGGCTCAAGCGATCCTCCTGCCTCAGCCTCCTGAGGAGCTGGGACTACAGGTGTGTGCCATGACGCCCGGCTAATTTTTTCTATTTTTAGTAGAGACGGGGCCTCCCTCTTGCTCAGGCTGGTCTCGAACTCCTGAGCTCAAACAATCTTCCCTCCTTGGTCTCCCAGAGTGCTAGGATTACAGGCATGAGCCACTGAGCCTGGCCTCATTCAGAGAATTAATCAAAGGTGACATGGCAATGACTGGGTGGCTCATTAGATTGGTACATCAGAGAAGGCTTCCGAGGAGGCAAGACTTAAGCTGAAGATCAGAATGTTGAGACATGAAACAGGATCTATATCACTAATTCTCTATGGCTAGTATGAAGAATAAGTTAAGTTGTGTGTGAAAGTGTTTTGTAGACCATTAAATAAATGCAACACATTTCATATCTCATTAGGCAAAATTCCTTGAGGGTAAGGGTTGTGATTAATATTTGCAGTTTCAGTACCTAACATAGTAGTGAATGTGAGTTGAATTAAATTAAAAATGTGAATTGGGAGTTCAGAGGAGAGTTTCAAGAAATAAAATGAGATGATACCTGTGACAAGTCTTTGTCAAAAGAAGCTACTATTCCTTCGACTCTTGCCACCACCATGTTTTCCTGGGGATTTTCATACATGATGCCCTGGGAGTGCTGAGACTGTCCCTGGGCATCGCCAGGGCACAGAGGGATGGGGAGGGACAGGTGATGCTGAAGGAGTGGAGTTCTTGCTTTTTGGGGTCTTCTTAACCGAGAGCAGAGGTTAACTTACCCGAAATTGAGAGGAGATGCCACAGGCCTCCCACCCGCCTGGGAGGACAGAGATTTCCCCCACGCTGCCCAGGGCGCACACAGCCTCCCTCCGCAGCCCTTGCCTTCGTCCAGCACCGCTGCGCCTCTGTCCTCTCCTGCCCAGGGCCAGGCTCATCATAGGGAGGGGACCTCAGTCCATTGCCTTGACTGTAGGCTGTGACTCTGCAGACCTGCTCCCTTCCCCTTGCCACCCTCCCTGAGGCTGAGTCAATGCAGCCCACCTGCTGCAGCCAGGGCCCTGAGTCACGGCTTCTCAAACACAGCGATGTGAGTCACTCAACTTCTAGCCCTGGAGGTGTCTTGGGTGACAGCTGAGGGAGAAGGCTGTGCGCCTGCCCCTGCCTTTGCTTTCTCATGCTTCCTGGGCTTGCTGCCTAGCGCTCGGATCCCGCCGCCCTTCCCCAGGGCCACAGACAAGTTTCGGGGTACAGGGGGGGTGAGTGTTCACTCACACTAGAGGGGTCCTTAGGAAGAACACCCTGTCCCCAGGTGTGGTGGTGTGCCTCCTGGGCTAGCAGCACCAATACCTCCAAGAACTTCTTAGATATCACATTCTCCGCCCCATCCCAGAGGTCCTGAATCAAAACTCTGGGTGTGGGGCCACAGCCTCCAGGTGAGCTGATGGCCACTGAAATTTGAGAACTGCTGTTAGAAGGCCAGCTGAAGGGAACACCCGCCCTGTGCCGGAAACTTGGAATATCTTACAGCTCTTTGGGGTTTAGGAATTGTTATTCCTGTTTTACAGATGAGCAAAAAGGCCTCCAGAATCCAAGATCATAGTAGGTGGCAGAGCCCGAGTTTGACTCAAATATTGGCTTCAAAATCAGCATTATTCTGGGGTTCAGACCCCTAATTAAAATGCAAATATTTGTGGAGACATCTATTCTATTAATCATTAACATTGTTGTGCTAATTCCTTTCCTGGCCATTTACAATAGATGGCCGAGAAGAGAGCTGGGGCGGCACCTGGATACCTCGGTGGCATCCTGCGTGTGCTTTCGCGTGCCTGGCAGTTTCTCCTCTGGTTGGCTCTGGCGGGGATCCTCCTCCAGACGGGAGCTGCGTGACGATCTTGCGTGCAAGGGCACCCCAGCCCCACCCTGGCCTTCTCGCTTCTGGTCCCCACGTGTCTCCTCGCTCCAGCCGTCACCCATATGCTGATGACTTCCAAATTTGCTTTCCTACCTGGGATTCTCTTTGGAGTTTCAGAATTTCTCTCCACTTGAATGCTGGATGTTTATACTTCAGTACCTCGTAGTGTCTGATGCTCACCTTGTCTAGAACTGAACCTATCAACATTTACCGAATCTTGTCCTCCTCTCAGCAAATGGTACCACCCTCCATCCCAAGCTAGAAATCCAGGAGTCACGTGTGCCTCGTCTTCCTCCCATTTGCCCTGCTGTTCATCCCCTTTGGTTCAGTTGGACCACCCCCGCCCTCCCCAGGGGGCCTGCCTCACAGCTGCTCATCCTGCTAAACTCTCTTCTCAGGTCCCCCTTCCGGGAAGAGTCCTCGGTTCCCTCCCGGCTGTGCGAGGTCCTTTTCCTTTGCACTCCCATACTGTGTGTGCTTACTTCTCCCAGCCAGCCTTCCCACAGACCGACCTGAGATCCGTGATAGTGAGGACTGTGTCTTTTATCTAGGTCTCTTCAATGTTCTGTCCTTTCTAAGTGGCTGATAAGCTCACTGAATGTGTAAGCAGGTAAAGAAGGCCCTCTGGAATCTTTGGCAAGTGCCAGTTCTCCTCCCCTGTCTTACGGCACCATCTCCCCTGTGACTGGAGCATAGCACTCACCAACCATGACTTTGAAGTGACAGCAAGGACCCATCAGCTCCTCTCAGAGAAAGTGGGGAGTTGACTGAAGGCTGAAATACTATGGAGAGAGAGGAAGGGAGGGGGAGAGAGAGAGAGAGAGAGAGAGAGTGTGTGTGTGTGTGTGTGTGTGTGTGTGTGTGTGTGTGTAGAAAGTGTTGCCATGAAGCCGAAGTGGAAGAATCCAGGCAGATTTCATACTCATGCCAACTTTATATCCAGCAATCTTTAATTTGTAGAAAATTGAAGAAGCATTTTTCTCTGATCCCTCCCATTTTCTTCCTTTAAAGATTGTGTTTCAGTAAGGATTGTGTTTTAGTTATCACTGTCTGCTCATAGCTCCTTGGCATATTGTCTGCAACACAGTTAAGTGCTAAGTAAATTTTCAGAAAGGGCTCTGGCTAATGGCAAGAGCCCTAGGAAAGGTTTTGGGTTGGGAGAGTGAGGGTGAGACCTGAAAATCCATGCTAAGATCCACTCATTCCCACGGCCTTCAATACCAGCTTTATGTCCCACACTCCTGTATCAGTTAGCTTTTGCTGCATAACAAATCATCCCCAAACTCAGAAGCCTAGAACAACATTTAGTATTTCTCACAATTCTGTGGGTTGGTTGGGTGGCCCTTTTGTTCTGGGCTGGCTTGGCTGCAGTTGGGGGGTGTAATTGGCCTCACTCACATCTATGGGTCATTGGCTGGCAGTGGGACAGCTGGGATGGTGACAGCCTCTCTCGTCATTGTTTCTCATCCTCAGAAAGGCTGGCCCAGGCCTTTTTGCATGGGTACAGAAGGTTCCCAGAAGCAAGAGTGTCTTAGTCTGTTTGAGCTGCTATAACACAATACCATAGACTGGGTGGCTTATAAACAATAGAAATCTAATTTTCACCGTTCTGGAGGCTGGGAAGTCCAATAGCAAGGTGCTGGGAGATTTGTTGGTGGTGAGGGCTGGCTTCCTGGTTCATAGTTGGTGTCTTCTTGCTGTGTCCTCCTATGGTGGAAGGGCCAAGGCAGCTCTCAGGGCTCCTTTTTATAAAAGCACTAATCCCATTCATGAGGGCCCCACCCTCATGGCCTAATCATGTCCCAAAGGCCCCACCTCCTGACACCATCACATTGGTGATTAGGTTTCAGCATATGAATTTTGGGAGGACACAAACATTCAGACCACAGCAAAGAGAGAAGGCAACCCCAGTGTGCAAACCTTTTCCCATCCTCTGCTGATGTCACATTTGCTATTGTTCCACTGCCTAAAGCAATGACTCGGTGTGGGAAGGGACTACCCAAGGTGTGGCTATAAGGAGATGTGAACAGATCAGGGCTTGCATTAGATGGGTCCTCTGAGAAGTAGACACCAAGATGGGATGAAATGTGCACAGATTTTATTAGGGAAAGCACCTGTGAGAGGTGATGGGGAGGGAGCTGGGAAAGGCTGGAAGAGCCATCAGACCACCGTGCAAGTCTAACCCTGAGTGACAGATGGAGGGAAGCCAGGGTGAGTGCAAGGCTCCCAGCCTGCCGTGCAGTCTAAGGGCTCAGCATGGCTGCCAGGAAGCCCTCAAGCCAAAGCTGGCTGTCAGACAAATCCTGTGTCTCCCAGTAGTGGGCCTGTCGAAGCCTCCCTGCCCTGCTCTCTCTGTGCAAATGCAGCTAGGAATTTCAGAGCCCAGCAGCTGCAGCTCTCGGTCAGTTAATCACCCCATAGCTCGAAGTCTGCTAGGTACATTCTTATGCCCACCATAGGATCATTATTTAAACAATTTATCACAACTTTCAAATTTATACTTCCAGCTTAGACCTCTCTTCAAAGCTCCAGAACTCTGTAGCCAGTGGCTTTCTTAATCTTTGCACTTGGTGGTCTCAGAGTTATCGCAAACTTAATATTCCAAAACAGAACTCTTGATCTCTACCTCCAAATCTGCTCCTCCTCCAGCTTTCTTTGTCTTGGTGAACAGCACCTTCATCCACCCGAAAGCCCAGGAGTCACTGTTGATAGTTGTACCTCCAGTGTGATCCATTATGAAACCTCAGTATTTATCATCCCTGTCCTCTTCTCTCCACCTCTGCTGCCACCACTTAGGCCAAGCCACCTTTACCTTCACTTGGGCAACCACAATGGCCTCCTAACTCATCTCTTTGGTCCCCTTCACAGCTCCATGCTCCACACGGTCGCCTGCATGAGCTTGCGGTGTAAACACGATCATGCCACTTCTCAGCTTGAAATCCAAGCTCTTAACCATGGCCTCTGTCCCTGCATTTTCCAGCCCCCTCCCCTCCCCAGCTTCAACTCCTGCATCTCTCTCCATCACCCACCACTTTCCAGCAACTCTGGCCTCCTGTAGAATATGCCAAGCTCTTTCTCACTGCAGGGCCTTTGCACATGCTGTTTCCTCTCTCTCTGCGGTTCTCCCATCCTCTAATTGCCCATTCACCTGGTTAGTGCCTATTCATTGTTCAGTTCTCAATTTAAATGTCATTTCTTCAGTGAGATCTTCTGTCTTGCAGACGACTACCACCCTCCACGCCAAGCCATCTAATTTAGGTCTCTCTAGTAGTCTCCCTTATAGCATCCTGCACTTTTATAGCATCCGGAACTTTTATAGCGCCCACCCCGGTTTATGTGCATCTGTTTATTTACTTGTTAGTTTAGTGTCTGTGTCTCCCAGGCAGAAAGTCCCCTGAGGACTGGGACTGTGTTTGTATTTTTCGCTGTGGTGTCCCAGAGCTCAGCACAGTGCCTGGCCACAGCAGTAGCTGTCACTGTTGGGTGAAGGGACACAGGTCCAAGGCAGTGGAGGGGAGTAGGGCAGGCTCGGCCTGTGTGGGTTCGGCCCTCCTGCTCCCTGGCTCAGGAGGAATTGACTCTGCTCTAGTTCTAGCATGTGAGCTCCTTTGAGGGAAAATTGTGTCCAGACACAGCACTGTTCCTCCCTGTGTACTCCTTGCTGCCTTAACCCCCCATCCTCCCCCCGCCCTCAGGTTGGGGTGACCCCCTACTGACGACCCCGCTGATCAGCTGCTCTGGGATGGGCCAGAGAAGCAGGGTGGCTTCCTCAGCTCACCCTGACCTCTGAGGGCATCCAGTCCCTGGTCCGCATTCTGACTCCAGCGTCCTCTGGCTTTTGCCAACACCCTGCCCTGCCATGGCCACCTCCTCCCTCCTCCCTGCCTCTTTGCCTCTTCTTTGCCTGCCTGCAATTCCTTATGGCTGAAACCAAAAGCTGAAGCATCTCGGAAGTGTTAAACAGGTGTCAGTTGTCAGTTGTGTTGGCCTTGGCCGCGCCGGGAGTAGTGGAGCAGAGTGCCCGTCGGTCAGCCCGGAGGAAGGTGCCTGGGGAATGGGGTAGACACAGCTCGATTTCCATGCGTGGCTGCTGCAGCTTTGACCTCAGATTTGTCACACTCTATCCTTCTTGGGGTGGAGGCAAGACCTGCTGGCATCCTAGAAAATGCCATTGAAATTCTGTCGCTAAAACACAAAGCTGCGCCAGTCCCTGTAACAGGGTTTCCTTATGGGCAGGTGAGTCCAGCGTGGTGTTAGGAGAGCAGTCACCACGCAGGTGGGGACTCAGTGCTTCAGTGCAGGCTCAGAGCACCAACCCTGTGGCCAGACAGCTTTCACATGGGTGCTGGCTCTCCCTGTAAGTGGTCTGTACAGGTGACTTATTTTCTCTGAGTCTTAGATTCCTTGATGTCTGGAGGAGGAACCCTTCACAGGGTTTGTGTAAAGATTAAATCAGTAAAAACAATCAGCAGATATTGGCTAAGATGATCAGGGCTTGTTTGAGAACAGGATGTGGTGCTGAGCTCTTGTGGGAAGGGCAGAGGGACAGGCAGGACTCTGGTTGGGGCCATCCTAGTGCCTGTGGCCTGCCCTCTTCATCTGCTGCCCTGCAGCTTCTCAGAGCCTCCAGCCCAGGACGACTTGACTAAATGAGCATGTGACACATTTGTGGGAGGCAGACAGTGCAGGTCGCCTTGGATCCCTCACCTGTTCAGCCGTGGCCATGGTAGGAATGTGCATTAGTCAGGGTTCTCCAGAGAGATGGAGATCCGACAGGACAGGTAGATACAGACAGACAGACAGATACATGAGAGGGGATTTATAGGGCAATTGGCTCACACGATTATGGAGGCTGAGAAGTCCCATGACGGGCTGTCTGCAAGCTGGAGACCCTGGGATGCCAGTCACGTGGCTCAGGCCAATGCGCTGAGAACCTGGTGTGAGGGGGATGGGGAGCTGGCGTAGGTCCAGGAGTCCAAAGGCTGGAGAGCCTGGGGCTGTGATGTCCAAGGGCAGGAGAAGAAGAGTGTGTCCCAGCTCCAGCAGAGATAGCCTTTCCTCTGTTGTTTTTTTTTTTTTTTTTGAGACAGAGTCTCACTCTGTTGCCCAGGCTAGAGTGCTGTGTCATCAGCCTAGCTCACAGCAACCTCAAACTCCTGGGCTCAAGCAATCCTCCCGCCTCGGCCTCCCAGAGTGCTAGGATTACAGGCATAAACCACTGTGTCTGGCCTCCTTTCCTCTGTGTTTGTTCTATCTGAGCCCCCAGCTGATTGGATGGCGCCTGCCCTTGTTAAGGGTGACTCTGACCCATTTAGTCCACTCAGACTTACATTCCAATCTCCTTCGGAAACACCCTCACAGACATACCCCAAATCGTGCTCTATCAGTTCTCTGGGCATTCTTAATCCAGCCAGGTTAACACCTCAAATTAATCGTCACAGGATGGAAAGTTGTGAGGGCCTGGGGGACGCTCATTTGCAGAGGTCATTCAAACCATTGAGACGGTTCAACACAATTGAATTAAAAAGTACAAGTTGCACAAATTTTATTGTTTTTCTCTGCTTTTCTAAGTATTCATGGTGAAATTCTCCAAGCCAAAATATGAAGTGCCAGTGAAATAATTTGTAAACTGTAGGGCTTGTAAAATCTGTCTAATGTCAGCTGTTCGTGGGAACTGGCTCCTGATAGGCTGCCGTTTCGTTCAGCCCGTGAAGGTAGTGGATGCTTGAGACTTGCTCTGCTATCCTCCTGCCGTCGGAGAATTGTAATTCTTGTTTTCACTGGTCCAGAAACAGTCTTCTCTATTGGGGAATAGGGAGCACATACTGACATTTGAAGGAGGCTTAACAGGTATAATTATACCCTAGACCTCCCCCTAAATCCAGTATGTCAAAAAATGACTAGGCCACAAGTGCAGTGATTCTTAACCTTTGTAGTCATAGAAGCCTCCACAAATCTGATGAAAGCTGGTGAAATGCACATCCCAGATACTCATGTGACATCAGGGGACTCCAAAATCCCCCGAAAGACATTCTACCTGGAGCCTGGGTGGATCACCCTTGATCAGAAATGTCCATCACGAGCCAGCCCTGAGAGCTCAGATGACAGAGAGGCCGAGTGAGAGGCAGGCCTGGGGCTGGCCCTCGCTGAAGCGTCTGGTGGTACAGGAGCCGTGTCACAGGCGGGGATGTTTCCATTCCCGGCATGCAAACTGGCTCTCTCTCGAGGATGTCGCCTGCCCCTGAGGGAGAGGGGCTCCTTCCCCAGCTGTAGGCCCCCAGGAAGAAATCCACAGTGAGTCAGGAGGGAGGGGGGACTGCATTATTTCCCAGCCCTTTCCAGCACGAACACTCTAGAAGTCTGTGAAAGGGGCCTCCCCTCACCGGCCTCAGCCCTTACTCATTTCTTTCCTGAAGGGTCACAGTCTCTGCCCATCTTCCAGACTCTCACTTCCTCCCAGCCTACACCCATTACCTAGATCAAGGCTGGGAAATTTGTTCTATAAAGGGCCAGACAGTAAATATTCCAGTCTGTGGGCCATGTGGTCTCTGTCTCCACTACTCCATCCTGCCAGCGTAGCTCGGAAGCAGCCACAGCCAATGCATAAATGCACGGGGCTGGGCGGGTTCCAATAAACTTTATTTACAAAACCAAGCAGGCCAGATGTGGCCCAAGGGCCATAGTTTGCTGACCCCTGCCTAGATCATTTGTCTCATTAGGGGCTTGCAATATGCTGATACTGTAATCCTGTCATTGCCTCTTCATTTATTAGTTGGAATACATTTATCAAGAGAAGCTTTCCTTGCAATATTTGGCTACATCCATGTCTTTCGAACCCTCTTTAATGAGGCTGTCTTCTCCTGTCCCCTCACCAGAACTGTTCTTTCTAAGGTTATTAGTGGCCTTCCTGTTGCTAAATCCAGTGGCCAACTTTCAGTTCTCCTCTTGAGATACTGGACCTATCAGCCATCGACACAGCTGACCACCTCCTTGCCTGGCTTTTGGGACACACCACCCTTTCCCGGTGTGCTTCCTACCCCACTGGTAACTCCTTTTCACTGGATTTTGTTAATTTTCCCCATCAACCAGCCCATGACCCTTGGATACCCCAGGGCTCAGTCCTCAGGCCTCTTCTCTTATCTACAATCGCTCATCCAGGGCCCTGAGTTTAAATACCACCTGTGCACAGCTAACCGCTAACATATAGCCGGCCTTCTCCCCGACCACTACACATGTCCATCCAGTCGCCCAGGAGATACTTCCCTGTGGATGTCTGAGAGTCACATCAAACTTTACACGTTCAAATATGAATTCTTGATCTTCCCCCAAACCTGCTCCATCTTCAGTCTTCCCTGTCAGTTCATGACAACGCCATCCGTCTAATAGCTCAGGCCAAAATATCTCAGCATCATCCTTGACACCTTTCTTTCTTTCACACCCCACATCCAGTCTGCCAGCGGATCTGCCTGTTGGCTCTGTCTTCAAAATATACTCACTTCTCAGCACACCCGCTGCTGCCAACCTGGTCGAAGCGACTGTCGCCCCTCTCCTGCTGCTCACTGGAGCAGGTGGTCCTGCTGCCCCGCCTGGAGGACGTCCTCAGCCCAGCAGCCCAGGGGACCCTTTAGAGACTGTGAGTCGAGTTGTCCCTGTCCTCTGCTCGAAACCCTCCCATGGCTTCCCATCGCATCAGAGGTAGAAGTCAGACCCTCAAAACGGCCCATGGAGCTGTGCAGGATCTGAGACCTGCCCTCACCCCTACCTCTCTACCTATCCACACCTCTCCCCACCTCTCCCCTCCCTGGTCGCACAGGCGCCTTGCCGCACCTCACACGTGCTGGGCACACTCACCTCTGGCTCCTTGGACTGCCTTTCCCCTCTGTCCCATGTGCCCTTCTCTGGAGGCCCGTGTGGCTTGCCCCTCACCACCTTCAAGTCCTGGCTCCAATGTCACTTTATCCGCGAGGGCTTCCCTGACCACCATGCTGTTCCCACCCCGCTGCACTCCCGGAGAGGTCAGGATGTCCAGCAGACAGGGGTCACACTGTCTTTCCCTCAAGGAAGCCGTCTGGTTGCAGACCACATGGAGAACATGTCCCCACCCTTCCTTGTCCTCAGCCCCGACTGGACGCTGCAGTTGAAGTCTTGAAAGCAGACGACGTTCCAAGACCGAAAGGGGAGCTCCGTCTTTCCTTCTGTCCCTGTGCAGCGCGCCCTCAACCCCCCAAGGGAGAGACCTATTTTCCCTTTGCTCAGATGATAAGCTGTCAGAGTCCTCTGGTTGCTGGACCAGCCGTGGTGTCCTGGTGCTGGGCACGGGGTGAGGCTGCCCTCGTTGGAGTCACAGCCAGCCTCGGGGGTTTTCCTCCAGGTCTTCGCCGTGTGTGAGGCTTCAGCTGTGTGAGGCCTGGAGCCCGGAGCAGGCACCGGCCCAGAAAAAGGCCGTGGTGGCCTCCTCTTCCCGCCTTTCTATCCACCCAAGGTTGTGCCTTGGTCCCTCTGCATTCATCTATGTGGAAATCGTGTCTGTCATTTTGAATTGGCATCTGCACCTGACATATGGACACTTCGGGTCCCTGCTGGGGGGAATTTGCATGATGTCACGAAGCAGAGATGTCTGCAGGGCCGAGGCCCTGCAGTCCTTCCCCAGCCAAGCTGCTGAGAGTGCAGTCCTGGGCTCCCACCTGCAGCATCGCAGACTCTCTGTGCCATATGGGCCCCAGTGATCTCATAGGCCATCCTTTCGAATCTCTTCTGCAACACGGCCGTTAAGTAGTTATCCAGGCTACCTCTCTACTTTTCCAGGCAGCCCATTCTATTCCAGGCAGGTCTAATCATTAGCGAACACTTTACACCTTCACTCCGATTGAGCTTCCTCTCTTTCTTCTTGAGCAGGTACTTCCATTGCAACTTTTCCAACACTTCCTCCTAAAGCGAGGGCTTGAGTGAAGACAGAATCAGTTAAGGTCGCATTTACTAAGACATGAGGTTCTCAAAGGCAAGAACCCTTCCTATTCATCTCTGTATTTCTAGCACTTGGCATAGTGCCCAGGTTTAGTAGGTCCTCAATAGCTGTTTGTTAAAGACAATGATAAATTAGAAACTGCTCCTTAACAAGCACTTACAATGTAGTAGGCACTACTCTGAGCCCTGTGTGTGCCTCAAAACAACCCACTGCAGTACTGTTATTGCCATTTTATGGATGAGGAAACTGAGGCATAGAAATGCTAAGCACCTTGTCTAAGGTGACATAGCTATTAAAGAAAGGATCGAGGGTTCCAACACAGGTGGGTTGCCTCTAGAATTCATACTCTACCTTTCATGTTACTTATGGTTAATTTCTTTCTCTTCATTTATTTTTATTGTGGTAAAACATATATAACATAAAATTTACCTTGTTAGCCATTTTTAAGTGTACAGTTTAGTGGCATTAAGTAATCCAGTTGTTGTGCAACCATGATCACCTTCCATCTCTGGGACTTTTTCATTTCCCCAAACTGGAACTGCATATCCATCGAAGAACAACTCCGTCTTTGTCCCTGCCACAGCCCCTGGCAACCACCATTCTACTTTCTGTCCCTATGAATTCGATGACGCTAGGTACCTCCTATAAGTAGAATCATACAATGTTTACCCTTTTGTGATTGGTTTATTTATTTAGCATAATGTCTCTTTAAAAAAGTACAAAGTTTTTAAATTTATTTTAATTTTCTTCAAATATTTTTATTGTGTACATTTAAGGTGTACAGCATGATGTTTCGATGTACATATAGACAGTGGAATGATTAATACAGTCAAGCAAACATATTCTTCACCATACATAGTTACTTTTTTGTGGTAAGAGCACTTAAAATCTAGTCTCTTAGCAAAATTTCGGTGTACAATACAATATTATTAACTATAGTCCTAGTGCTGTATGTAAAATCTCTAGATTTATTCATCCTACATAGCTGCAAGTTTATACCCTTTAACCTACTTCTTTGAATTTGTTCCTCTTTCCTGCCCCTGGTAACCACTGTTCTACTCACTGTTTCTATGTATTTGGCTTTTTAAAGATTCTATGTGTTAGTGAGATCATGTAGTGTTTGTCTTTCTGTGTCTGGTTTATTTCACGTAGCGTAATGTCCCTCAGGCTTGCCTGTGTTGTCTCAAATGACAGTATATCCTTTTTACAAGGCTGAATAATATTCCATTGTATATCTGTACACACAATTTCTTTATCCATTCATCCATCAATGGACACTTAGGTTGTTTACATATCTTGGCTGTTGTGAATCATGCTGCAATGAATATGGGAGTGTAGCTAAATCTACAAGGCACTGATTTCATTTCTTTTATATATATATAATCAACAGAGGGATTGTTGGATTATATAGTAGTTTTATTTTAAATTTTTTGAGGAACCTTCCCATACTGTTTTCCATAATGTCTGTACCAATTGACATTCCCACCAACAGAGTACAAGGGTTCTCTTTTCTCCCCACCCTCATGGACGCTTGTTTCTTGTGTTTTTTTTTTTTTTTTTTAATAGCTATCCTGACAGGTATGTGGAGATACTTCATTGTGGTTTTAATTTGCATTTCCCTGATCATTAGTGATGTTAAGCACCTTTTCACATACCTGTTGGCCATTTGTATGTCTTCTTTGGAAATGTCTGTTCAGATCCTTTGGCCCATTTTTAAATTGGGTTATTTGATTTTTTTGCTATTGAGTTGTACGAACTCCTTTCATATTTTGGATATTAACCCTTTATCATATACATGGTTTAGAAATATTTTCTCCCAATCTCTAGGCTGTCTTTTCATTTTGTTGATGTTTCCTTTGCTGCGTAGAAGCTTTTTGGCTTGATGTAGTCCTACTTGTTTATTTTTGCTTTTGTTACCTGAGCTTTTGATGTGATATCCAAAAAATCATTGCCAGGGCCAATATCAAGGAGCTTTTCCCTGTGTTTTCTTCTAGGAGTTTTACAGTTTCAGGTCTTACCTTTATTTTATGTCTTTAATCGATTTTAAGTTGATTTTTGTGTATGGTGTAAGATAAGGTCCGGTTTCATTCTTTTGTATGTGAATATTTAGTTTTCTCAGCATAAGTTGCTGAAGAGATGGTCCCATTCCCCACTGTGTCTTCGCAGTGGCCTTGTTGAAAATTAGTTGACTGTATGTGCTTAGTTTTATTTCTGGACTCTCTATTCTGTTCCACCAGTCTAAGTGTCTGTTTTTATGCCTGTATCGTACTCTTGATTACTATAACATTGTAATATAATCTGAAATCAGGAAGTGTGATGCCTCCAAATTTGTTTTTCTTTCTAAAAATTGCTTTGGCTATTTGGGGTCTTATGTGGTTTCATTCAAATTTTAGAATTGTTTTTCTGCTTGTGTGAAAAATGCCATTGGAATTTTGAAAGGGATTATAGTGAGTCTATAGATCACTTTGAGTAGTATTGACATCTTAAGCATGTTAAGTCTTTCAGTCCATGACAATGGGATAACTTTCTGTTGATTTGTGTCATCGTTAATTTCTTTCAGCAACATTTTGTAGCTTCAGTGTCTCTTTCAGCAACATTTTGTAGCTTCAGTGTCTCTTTATTTTTAAAATTTATCCAACCACCTGTTATCACTTAGATTGTACCACTGTTACCATTTTCTTATGTATCCTTCCATTTCCAGGTATATAAATAAAATTATAATGTATAGATTTTTCAAAAACAAATACAGATATCTTTCCACTTAATAATTGAACTTGGAGATCCTTCTAAATCCTTCTCAGGACACTGAGATTTGCCTCTGTTTCTTATTAATAAAAGGCTATATGGATTATAATTTATATAGTTGATCCCCTCTCAATGGACATATAGTTTAAAAAATATTTTGCTATTATATTTATTGCATCAGTGAATACACATATAAATGTCATTTGCACACATGCAAATATGTGTGAAGAAAAATGCAAATATATATAAAGAAAAAAATACATGTGAAGGAAATAGAATTGTGGAGCCAAAGGGTAAAAATTTTGCAACATAGTCCCAAATAACCTTCCATGGAAATTGTACAGTTTAATCCATCTACCAACATAGTACTTGTTTCCTTGCCTCCTTACCAACATTCTGTGTTAGCAAACTATTTTGGCCCTTGACTATCCCAGAGATGAAAAATGGTGTATCTCCTAGTTTCAGTGAGCCTTCTCTTATTGTGAGATTTGACATCTTTGCAAATATTAAGAGCTGCTTATAATTCTTTCTCTATGAATTGACTGTTTATATATCCTTTGTACATTTTCTTATTAATTTGTAAAAATTCTTTGTATATTAAGAAAATTAGTCTTTTGTAGTATAAATGCAGATTTTCCCAATCTGTAGTTTGCCTTTTGAAGTTGTTTATGTTTTTATGATAGTTTTTACATTTTTATGCAGTTGAATGTATTAATCTTTTTATTACCGTGTCTTGGTTTTATACTATTCTAACAAAGGTCTTCACAAATACAAAAATTACACTTTTTTTTTTTTTTTTTTACTTCTAGCACTTTCATGGTTTCATTTGTTACATTTGTATCTTTGACTCATTGATAATTTATTTTGGTATAAGACTTGAGGGAAGGATCCTACTTAATTTTTTCTCACATGTTTGCTTGGTTGTCACAATACCATTTATTGAATTATTTGTCTCTTCCTCAATGATCTGAAATTCAATTTCTCATAGGTATATGGGTCCCTTTCAGCATTTTCTATTCCATTCTCTTGATCTATGTGTCTATTCATATGCTAGAATGCATGCTTTAATTAATACAGTCTTATAATGTGCCTTAATATGTGGTAAGGCTAGTCATCTTTCATATATTTCTTTTTCAGAATTTTCCTGAATATTATTGTTTATTTATTGTTTCATATGAACTTTAGGTTAAATTTATCTAGCTCCCCCCACAATTTATTGGGAATTTTGTTGGGAATATATTTAGTTTATGAATCAGGTTTTAGAAAGCATTTACATCTTTATTTATTTATTTATTTTTTTTTGAGACAGAGTCTCACTCTGTTGCCCGGGCTAGAGTGAGTGCCGTGGCGTCAGCCTAGCTTACAGCAACCTCAAACTCCTGGGCTTAAGCAATCCTCCTGCCTCAGCCTCCCGAGTAACTGGGACTACAGGCATGCGCCACCATGCCCGGCTAATTTTTTCTATATATATTTTTAGCTGTCCATATAATTTCTTTCTATTTTTAGTAGAGACGGGGTCTCGCTCTTGCTCAGGCTGGTCTCGAACTCCTGACCTCAAGCGATCCACCCGCCTCGGCCTCCCAGAGTGCTAGGATTACAGGCGTGAGCCACCGCGCCCGGCCGCATTTACATCTTTATGATATTAAATTTCTTTATTCATGAACATGATATGATTTTTCATTTGTTCAAGTTCTTCTTTTCTATCTTTAAATAGTGTTTTAAATTAAAAATTTCTTCATACATATTGTGTATTTCTTATTAAATTCATTCCTAGGGTTTTTGTCTTGATTCCATTTGTTATCGTAAGGATACACACTCTTAGATACTAGAGATCTTACTGTGCTTGTGGAGACTTAGTCACTATAAGTTTCCGGCTCTCCTGGCCTGCGGTGCTATGCATGTTCCTAGAGGAAAAATCCTCCTAAACAGTGTCACTTATTCCAGACGTGGCCAGTGATTTACTGTCTGCTTTTAGTTTGAGTGATGAGTCTGTTTCAGGCCCATTATTATCATCTTGTATGTGTCTACAAAACTCATTTTTATATGTGATTTCATTTGATCCTTACAAGAACCTTGAGATGCTGACAAACAGGAATTCAGCTGTGTTCATTTTGGAAAGGAAGTGATGGACACTGGGCAGATTAAGAAGCCTGCCTGAGATCTCACTGGTAAGGATGGGCGGGGCTGAACTCAGGCTTCTCACCTTGTAGTCCAGGTCTTGAAGTCAATCTTGTTTCCTTGTGGTGGCCCTGCGCTCCTGTCCCACCTCCAAGCAGAGCCTTTCTGTCTTGCCTTTTAGGATTGCTCTCATTCCAGTCTTCCTCCCCCAAGCTCTGGGCTTGTGCAGGGATGGCCTCCCACTGCTTGGAGCACACCCCGCAGCCTGGCTGGGAGATACTGAGGTCTGGCGCTGGCTTGTGCGACTCTGCATGTTTACTGAGGCGGCAATTGTCATTCCCAGGGCTTGCGCTGGCAGGTTGACACCTGAATTGTCTCCTACTGATGCCTTGGCTTCTCCTGGAGGATAATGAAACACTCCCACCTTCCTCTCCCCTTGTCTAGACGAGGATTAAAGGCAGCCTCCCTGTTCTCCTACTTCAGCAGAGGTTGGCTTGTGCTCCAAGGAGGGCCAGTGTCCCCTGCCTCACAGGGAACCTGCTCCCGGGCATGAGGCCCAGGGCACAGAGTTCCCATCAGTGTCAATCTCCTGCCCCCCTTCCTTCCCTTATTCTTCCTCTCTTGTTCTCAAAAGTATATGCTGCTCTCTACTCCCCTCCCCTCCAGCTGCCTAGTTACCTGCCTCCTTTCTTGGGGATTCATTCCTTCATTCATCCCACAAGCTGTTGCTGAATGCTCACTCGATGCCGGACGCGGTTCCAGGAGCTGAGGACACAGCAGTGAGCGAGACAGAGGTGGGAGGAGATGAACAATAAGCGAGTAATGGGACACGTAAATGAGATGGCTTCCCCCAGCGAAGAGCACCTTGAAGGAAGCAAAATAAGGGCGTGTGGAAGAGGGAGATGTGGGGGTCTCTTCCAGATTAGGTGGTCAAGGGAGTTGTCTGAAGAGGTGATATTTGACCTGAGACTTGAATGAGAAGAAGGAGCTGCCTATGCCAAGATCTGGCAGAAGAGCATTTTAGGCAAAGGGAGGGGAAGTGCAAAGGCCCCGGGGTAGATGCATGCCTGGCATGTTCCAGGGACAGAGAAACTGGTCAGGCAGGAATGTTGTGAGCAAGGGGGAGAGAGGGGCAAGAGGAAGTCAGAGAAGGAAGCACGGGCCTTATAGAGAATTTGGATTTTAAATATGACAGGAAGATTTTGGAGAGCTTTAAGGAGAGGAGTGAACACGGTCTGATCTATGTTTAAGACTCTTCTGACACTAACAGACATATATCAGACTGCTTGTAGCAACATTATTCCTAGCAGTCAAAAAACTGGAAACCATTCAGATGCCCATCAGCAAGAGAATGGACAAATAATGGACTGTCACGGGACAATAAGGATTAACAAACTACAGCTACACGCACCACGCGGATGAATTTCATAAATACAACGCTGAGGGAAAGAAGCCCGACACAAAAGAATACAAGCAGTCTGATTCCATTTATAGAGATTTCAAATTCCAGCCAAAAACCAAACCAGAAGTTTTAGGGATGCATATTTGGGTGCTTTTAGGGATGCATGTTTAGGTGATAAAATATAGGTCAAGGAAGTAATTCCCTTCAAGGCCAGGACAGTAGTTACCTTTGGCAGAGAAGGAGGGCCAGCGGGAGGGAGGGGACACAGGAGGGCTTGGGTAGAACTGGTAATGTTCTATGTCTTGACTTTGTAGGAGCCTCCATGGGTGCTCACTTTGTGATAAATACTGGGTTGTACATTTTTGTTTTGTGTACTTTCCTGCATATGTGTTATACTTCATGACAAAAAAAGGTGTAAAAACCTCCACTTGGGCTGCCATGGGACAAATGGGTTGAAGGACACCAGGAGTGGAGGCAGGAGCGTCGCTGGGACGGGTGGTGTGGTGGGAGGTATTTTGGAGGTGACATCCAAGAGCTGCCCAGAGATCAGCTGTGGTCAGCTGTGGTTAGGTGATGCGGGACACAGCCATTAGGATGCTACTTGGCTTGAGTGACCCGAGAGAAGAGAGTCCATTTACTGAGAAAGAGAAGACTGGGGCTGGGGCAGAGAGGCTGGGAGGGAGAGGTGAAGAGATCTGCTCTAGTTCTGCCATGTTTGGGATGGTTCTTATGTGCTTAACACATTCACTGCCACGCGAGTTGTATTTAACTCATGCTCGTTTGAGCCCAGGGCCTCGTGAAGCATGTGCAACTCAAATCTCTTCACTAGTTTTCAAGTTGCATCTAACTCATGCACGGAAAATAATAAAAAATAACAAATTTTTCATTAAATTAGGAAGGATCATTTTGTTTTCAAAGTTTTTATTCTATTTTTGTAATAAAACACCGTGGCCCCAAGGAAAAAAATTTTTTTTTCTAGTGTGGCAGTCAGAGTGTTAAGTAGAGAAATCAAGTGGGCAGCAGCGTCCTGGCTGGCTAGCCGGCCTCTGCATCCTTGACCCCATGCTCATACCATCTGTCCAAAAAGAAACCTGGTGCTGTTGCTTCTCTCCTCAGAATCCCCCTGCAGTGACACTGTCACCAGCCAGTAGAGGCCAGGTGCCTCCCTGCAGCCGCAGCGAGCCCGACTGGGCTCTGCCTCCCCTGCTCACTCTGTCCTCCCCTGCTCACTCCGTCCTCCCCGACCCTGGCCATATAGAGGGGTCCCAGGCTCTTGCACACGCTGTTCTCTGTCCCCTTGCCCCTCCCCCTTCACCTGGCCACTCCAGCTCACGCACAGGTCACCTTGGATACCTCTTTCCACAGGAAGCTGTTCCTGTCACCCTGTTTCTTAGTCCCTGAAGCAGAGTCAGGCACCCTCCTGTGCTCTCTCCAACTCCGCTTTCTTTGGCTGTCCCGTTAGCTCTCGTCCCCTGCTCTGGAGGTGTCTCTGCACTCCCGCCTCCCGTGTGTGTCTGTGGGGGCTGAGGGCAGTAGCCGGGTCCTGTTCGCAGCTGGATCCTGAGCAGCTGTGCCACACCTGTCACCAAACTCTCCACTAACACCTCTTGCGGAATTAGAACTGAATACACCCCCTGCGCACACTGCAGACACCTGCTTTCTCTTTCACCAGCAAACCTCTTGGACTTTCTCTCCGCCCCAGGGCACACTTGGTCTTGCTGCCTTCACAAGGATCCCATCTTACGCAGACCTTTAGCAAGGGGAAGACATGGGGGGTCTGGTGCTGTCCCCTGGAGTCTGCTGAGAGGACAGGTGCTTTTCTGCCTCAGCGTCTTGAAAGGTCACCAAGAAGTGGCAGAGATGTCATCAGCTACAGGAAAAAGAGGGAAGCACAGAACTTAGCCTTCCAGCTACCCTTAGAGACAAAAATGCCCCAAACAATGGCCCCGGGGGAAAAACCAGGGGTCTGAGTGGTTGAAAACACTGTCCTGGGGACACAGTGGACAGGACCAGAGGAATGACACTATGCACATCCTCCCTGCTGAACACCCCACCTCTCCTTCACATGAATTCCAGAGGGTCAGCAGTGGGACAGGACCACCGGAGCGGGCCATAGCCAGGGCTTTCGTCGGCCGGCAGTGGTGAGGACCCCGGGCTGGCTGTTTGCCTGGGAGCCATACGTCTTTTCGTTTAAGCACCTGCTGGCAGAGCTGCCATTGCCCCTGTGGTTTTCACTGGCCAGGTCAGCCTAGGGCATTACCCGGATCAGAGGGGATCCTTGTGATTAAGCCCTGTCCCTCTCCCTGCCCACCCCGCTGCTGTGCACCATCCCTAGGTGGCCAAGGTATGACAAGTTGAATTTCATGCCTGTCAGGGAAGAGTGATCCAAGCCAGACCCACTGAGCTAACGACAGTGCGTAGGGCTGGCGGAAACCCCCAGTCTCATCCCTCCGCGTTCCTCCCTCAGCAGAGCAGCCAGTGCAGGGAGCCCCCCGACCCCCAGCCGCGGCCCATCCTTCAGCAGGGTCTGCACACTCAGCCCGGCTCTGCCCCTTGGAGAGCGAAGCCGGGGAGCGGCTGCCTCGCAGGTGGGCTGTCACCTGCTATGCTGATTGATGGTGATTGCCTTGGAGTGCTGGTGGCCTATTTCCTTGCAACGTCTTTTTTTAAGAGCTCCGCAGAGCCGGGGGTGGACTCTCTCGCAGTCAGCGTGAACCTCCGCAGTAGGAAGCCCTGGCGACGAAGGGCTGGCCACGCGTGGAATACCTTCATTTTCCTCGCTGTTCCACGGGCCGGGGGCTGTGCCTGCAGCGTGATGGCCACGGGGACACTGCAGGCCTGAGATCACTCCCAGGGCTGCTGGCTTTGGAACGTCCCTTGGCCGTGTGGCCGTGTGACTAGAGGGCCACTGGTAGAACATCCGTTTATTGGTGGGAGGATGTGAGAGAGGAGCTATTCAACACCCTCATTTTACAGACGGACACACTGAGGCCCAGGAAGGTCGGGTGACTCGCTCAGGTTTCCCTGCTCCTTGAGTGGCTGAGCCAGGACTGAGCCTGGATCCACCTCCCAACCAGGGCATCTGATAGAGGGGGAGGGGGCTCCCGGGACCACCGGATGCTGTTGGAGGAGAGGGGTGGCCACAGGAAGGAGGGACTGCAGGCACAGAGGGCAAGCTTCACCTGCCCCGCAGCAGTGTCCAAGGCTTGTCGCTTCACACCTCTCACACAGGACCAGGTGTTCCTGAGGGACAGGCCACCTGACATGTCACATGGGCAATTGAACGTGCAAGGGCTAAGCCTGAGGCTTCGCCCAAGCTCTGGGAGGGTGTGAGGTGGAGGTCCCTGCACGGGGTGGCAGGGGCTGGAGGGGGCACTGACGGTCAGGGAGGGCCCAGGGTTACCTTCTCGGGGCGCCCGCATCAGCCCCTCTGTCGTGCACTCCTTGGCTATCTCTACGGCTCGTCCCTTGCTCCTTTCAGATCTTTACTCAAAAGCCATTTTCTCTGAAAGATATTCCTTAGTCATCCTTTCTAAAATTTCAGGTCGACACATTTCTCTGCTTTCATTTTTCTCCTTAGCCCTTATCACCATGGAAAATGCCATTTATTGTACTTAAAAAAATTCCCTATATTCTCCACTAAAAGGTAGGCTATAGAAGGCCAGGGCTTTTGTCTGATTTGTTGCTTGCTGTGTGACAGTACAGCCGGGCAGCCCCAGGAGGAGGGAGAGGGCCACAGAGGAGTCAGCCTGGACTTATTTTGAGACCCTGTCACTTCCCCATCACCTGTAGGTCAAGTGGTGGGTCCCTGTTCTCCCTAATCAGTGCCGGTTACTTTAACGTTTCCTAAATTCCTCCCTGCCACTCTCCAGGCAGGGTTCCGTCCCCCCAGAACCCTTCCCTAGGCGGAGTCAGCCAATCTGAGGTGCGGGTTCTTGTCTTTATTTTCTATTAATATTACCTGTTAATCAAAGGCTCTTGGGATCGCATTCCCTTCCCGCAGAGGGCTGAGTCTCTCATGAGGGGCCGGCAGCACCAGCCCTCCCTTGGTGGCCCCTCAGATGCAGGAGGAAGTGGCTTCTGGCCCCTCCGGCCGTGGGACCATTGCTCAGACGGTCAAGGACGTCACTCTGGAAGCAGATCCTGGCGGTGCGTTCCCAGGAGCTTGTACAGAGTCCTCGCCAGACTTGGTGAGGACAGAGCCAGGCACCCGGCAGGTACCAACAAATGCTTGCTGACCGAATGTCCGGCGCTCATCAAGGAGCACAGCTTTGGGTGGAAACATCTCAGTTGCCTTACCGTGTGCGTCAAGGAAATCTTCACTCTCCCAAATTCCTGCCTGCAGATACCTGCTCTGCCACGTTGAAGAAAGGCCACCACCGTCCTGTCCATTCGCCGGGATCACCGCAATGAAGTGCCCCACAGGCTGGTCCCGCACACTGTTTATTTTGTCTCCAACCTGATTTCACTTAGGACTGGTCTAATTTTCTGGAAAGCCTGACTGTCCACGGAGCCAGAAAGTCCCAGGAATCTTCCCAAGGTGGAGAGATAAAAGATAAGAAATGAAAGACTAAAAATGTGTCTGGATCTTCGTCTTGTCCCTGCCTTTTCTTCTGGCCTCCCATCCCCAGATGGTTGTGTGGCATTTCTGTCGTGCATCATCGTGCAGCTTCCCGCTCCAGAAGGCTCCTAGCTGAGGAGCTTCAGACCTCTCCGTCCACCTCCAACGCCAGACTCAAGGCCCCGTGAGCTCAGGGACGGTCCCTGAGCGGACCCGCAGTGCCTCTGCACTCTGTCTCCCCGCCAGGGCTGCTGGGTCTGTCGTGACTCAGGCCTGTACTCACATTGCCTGTCTTAGTCATTTGTGGGGCTCGTGGCAGTCTCGACTCAATGACTGTGTCGCTATCCCGGGTGACAGAGCTAGTCACAGCACGCGGGCCCCAGCCTGCTGGGGGTGGGGGCAGCCCCTTTACCACAGAGACTTTTCTGGGCATTGTGCCCCATCAGATTTCTGGTTAGAAGGGCTCTAAGACGGTAAATATTTCCGCTTCTTATCAAGAAATAACAATATCCCAGTTGGAGGCACACAAGGCGCTTTGCACGGGTGCTCCGGGTGCCTGTGCAGAGGCAAAGGACACCCTCAGCGGTGCCCGCCCAGGGCCACACTGGGCTCCTCCCGAGAGCAGCTGCAGCTGACAGCCAGACTCCAATCCCTGAAGCCATTTGTCTCCAGGACAGTGGGTGCCCATGCTGGTGGCAACCCCAGCACTGAGCTGTCCTTGGAGCTCAGACAGGGCCTGGTGGACAGGATGGCTTCCGGTGGACACAAACGGTCATTCGGTCCCGGATGTGGGCACACTCGTTCATGGGGGTGGGGCAGGGGTGTAGAGCCCCAAGCCAGGTCACATTGAACTTGAGCTTCTGAGCCTGAGGACTCTCCCTCCCCGCATCCAGGCCAAGAACGCGTGTGCGATCCGAGAGCCGACTTCCAGGGCCGATCTGTTTGCCTGATGGCAGTTATGCTCATTATTATCTTAATGATGAGCCTTGATACAAGCCGCTGGCTCCCTGGATCTAATTAACCATTGCCTGCTCCCGGGAAGCCGCGCTCGGTGGGGATCCACTGCGTGTACGTGTTGGGTGGGCGTATTGTTGCTCAGCCGTTTTTGTGCCTTCTCGTGTTTACTGCACACTCTCTTCTGGGAGAGCCAAGCCAGATTTCCAGGAAAAGGGCTAATTCTCCTCTTTCTGTTCTTACATGCTCCAGACTTGGAGGCCACATTCTGCTTCCAGCTGCTCTGCTTGGCATCAGTGGGTGGAGACATCGATGTCTGCTTAGGACTTTAAAAAGTACCGGGCAGTAGAGCCTTTAGGGAGCAGCAATGAAATCCAATATCCTCACTTAACAGACGAAGAACCTGCAGGATGTGGTTGAGTCCTGGAACCAGGCAGTGGTGCAGGCAGGACTGGAACCCAGGACCCAGCCCAGACCTGCCACAGGCTCCCACCAGCCACGCTGCTCCTCCTCAGTGGGGACAGCAGGACAGTTGTTTAACACGTGGTCACAGGGTACCTCTGACTGTAGCATGCTTGTGGTGTTTTTGTGGACACATGGAGAGAGCAGGAAGGGGCAGGCTTGGGTGGGCTGCTGTTAGGGGGCCGAGGGAAGGTGCAGAAAAGCATCACAAGGTGGAATAAAATTGGCCCTTGGTAGAGTTTCTGCCCATTGTTTGGGTGGGGACGGAAACACAGGTCCAAGGGTGGGTCTTGTCCAAGGCCCCAAAAGTCAACTAAACCTAGACTCAAATCCGTGACTGCCAAGGGCAGGTGGTGATGGAACTCTCCTCCCTGTGTGCTGGGTTCGGGGGGCCTTCAGAGGGGAATCCTCATGGAACCCCAGTCTTGCTGGGAAGATAAGACAGCCCTGCCCCATGGGCTTAGGGTAGAATTCAGGGATAAATTGTGTTTTATGAAAACTCTGAGTGCCGGCGGAGTTCCAAGAGGAGAAAGAAGCAGTGGTATGGAAGGGAAGACAGGAGAGAAGAGAGGCCCTGCACTGAGGCCGCGAGGAAGGAGAAATGGGGAGACGGTGCAGGTGCGGGGCTGCAGCATGGGGGTGCCTGGAGCAAAGCACAGAGGTGGCCTGGGCCCGAGGTGCTGAGGACAGCGAGGAGACAGCCGGTGTGGGGAGGGCTCAGGCCTGCGTGCGTGAGTTCAGGGCTGTCGTGGATGAGCCTCCGAGAGACACGCGATCAGTGACGCCAGGAAACTTGAACTCTGTTCTCCACTTTACTTACCAACAGCTGTGTGACCTCAGGCAGGTCGCTGTCTTCTCTGAGCCTCAGTATCTGGGGGTGTGGTTGGCCTTTCAGACCTAACCCAGCCCCCGACTTCTGAGAGAGACACTTTGCATGCACAACCTCGGCTCCCCGGCTCTACTGCCCAGTGTGGACAGGGAGGGGTCCTGTATGAGCCTGCGTGGCTGGGGGGCCACCTTGGAGCTGCTAGTACTTATTGGGGGAGATTTAGTGGGCTCTCAGGAGCTTGTTCCTCTCAGGAAAACCAGAACCTGAATTGATGCTTTAATTATGCAGGCAGCCTTCCCTAAGGCCCCATTCTCCATTTTAATTTTGGGAAACTCACGCCTGTGATATTCTTCTTCTCTTGATCTGCCATCAGTCAGGCTGGAGTCGCTCCCCTGGAGCCCCGTGGAGGATGTACGTGCCGGCTCTGGGTGCCAGGAGCCCTCCATCAGCGACGGGGCAGTTCCAGGCGCCTGGCCCGGGAACAGGGAGTCCTGGGACAAAAAGAGGGGCCGGAGGGGAGCTCTGCTCCTCTGGGAGTTTGAACCCCCTCCTCTCTGCTCCCTCTCCTGCTCTGCTTCCTTCTCCCCTCCCTTCGTGACCAAGGTGGGGGTGCCTGGGTGTGTCGCTGGCCCCCTGTGTCTGATGGACCCCAGCTCACCCAGGGCTGAGACAGTGTCAGACGGACTTCGTCCCTGGGCAGCCTAGTTTAGCGCGTGTCGGCCATGTGCCTGCACTAACCCGACCCCTGGGGCCAGAGTCACTCCAGGACAGCATCCCTACGAGAGGCATCCCCACCCACACTGGGGTTCTGTCTCAACAGAGTCACGCCCCCTTGGCTCCAGCTTGGAAATGATTAGAAATGCCCACCCCACTTTGCCCTACATTCTTCCCGTTTTTTTTCCACCCACAGCCTATACAGGTTAGGGATTGGTTAATTAATTGAGCGAGTATTTGGTAGGCACCTACCATTTACCAGGCACTGTGCTGCCACCGAGGATACAGGGAGGGACGAGACCGATGCAGTCCCTGCACTTAGGGAAGGAGACAGCCGAAAAGTAAAGCTACAAGTAAGCAAGCAAATGAGTAAAATATTGATAAATGGTGGTAAGCTCTGTGAAGAAAACAAACAGGGACGGGCAGGGAAAAGCAGGAGGGGACTCTTTCCAACAGGGGGGTAGGCAAGGACCCTTTAAGAGGTGGCATTTCAGTTTAGACTGAAGGAGCCAGCCCTTTGCAGAGCTGGAGGACCAGAGTTGCAGATAGCGGGAGCGGCTGGGGTGTTGGGTGCCTGGAGAAGGACGGTGGGCCGGGTTCCTCCCTCTGAGCAGCAGTGGGACCCGGGCAGGGCGGGGGCTCTAGGGCTGCAGCCCCAAGGCCCACAGGAAGTGCTCAGGGTCCACGAGTGTGTCACAGAATACGGTGGAGGAAAGAAAGGTCCTCCCCAGGCCTCTGCAAGGCTGAAGAAAATGGCCACAAGTTCCTGGGAGTGGCAGAACTTTGGGTTTCTAGTACGGAGAGAAAGTGATTTGGATGTTGTATTATTTTCCTATGGCTGCTGTAGCAAATGACCACAAACTTGGTGGCTTATTCTCTCACAGTTCTGGGGGCCAGATGTCTGAAATTGGTATCGCCGGGCTGTCAGCAGGGCCCAGCTCCCTCTGGAGGCTCCAGGGGAGAGTCTGTTCCTCGGCTCTTCCAGCTCCTGGGGGCTGCCAGCACTCCTTGGCTTATGGCCACATCACTCCCACCTCTGCCTCCACGGTCTCTTTGCCTTCTCTTCTGCTGTCAAATCTCCCTCTTCCTCTGTCTTATAAGGATACCTGCTTTGGGCCCAGCTAGGTAATCCAGGATAATCTCCCCATCTTAAGATCCTTAACTTAATCACATCTGCAAACTCTCTTTTGCTGTATAAGGAACGTGTATAGGTTCTGAAGATTTGAATGTGAGCATATCTGGGGGCTGTTATTTGGCCGACCAAGGGTGGGATTGGGACTGTAAAAGGAGAAGGAGGAGAGGAGTGGGGGACATGGGGGCAGGACCTTGCCCCTGTGGCATCTGGAGTAGCTAGTGCTGGGCACCTGGCTGGAGCCCCGACAGGCCCTGGTAAATGGTATCAGAGACGCCACTGTCCATTGGAGGTGACGGGCCTATGCTCGATTATGTCAGCAGCTATGATATTTTAATTTTTCATACCATCTTAATCCTGTCATTCTCAGGAGAGGATTTGAGCAGCAGGAAAGAGGAATTAGAATTTTGGGATGGCAGAAGTGCTGGGCCCTTCGGTTGTATCAGCTCTGTGTTTTTAATAAAAGGCTCCTGACAAGGAGTGCAAGGGCACAGAGCAGCGGGAAAGGGTGGAGTCCGAGCGGGTGGGGCGAGCATGGGGTGCGCCGAGCACTTCCGTCGCATAGCAAGGTCCTTGGCTGACTTCAGTTCTGACTTATTTATAGCCAGATTTTAGGAATTCATGGACTTAAATAATTATGAGATAAGATCAAATAAATAAGAGAAGAATACTGTATTTCTTAGCTGTGTCAAAGGAACTTTAAGTTCTCCTACTTAGACAGCCTTTCCAGAAATATTGAATTTCTCTTTATTATTTCTGAAGTTAAACAAGAATAAATTTGAATAATTAATGCATCGGGTCTCTCTCTTCACCGCCTCCTCTGCCACTTGTTAGCATCTATATCATCTTAAGGTACCGAGAGGAAGGCAATAGATCAGAGAAGTGGCAGGGCAGTTGGTATGACAGATACCAGCTACGTTGCTCACTTGGCTTGTGGGTGGAGATGGTGGCTATGATCGGTGGGTGCAGGGCGCCTGACTGTAAGCTCCTGGGGACCGTGCCAATGTCCTTTTGACCTGTCTCAGTGCAGGACTTAGGTTGGTGAGGCCTTTCAGATAAGACATCTGTTCTGATTGCGATGGGGAGTAGCGCTAAGCGTGGGCTGGGGGAGAGGAGCAGGCGGCTTGGCCCCAGGCAGAACTAGTGTTTGCTCTATCTCGTGCAGATTGCTGCCAGCCACACGTATCGGGCATTAATGGGATGGCCAGCTGTTTGGCTTCTGATGACCCAGTGACTTCCTCCACTAACCCTGAAGAGCTTGCAGAACATCATTTCTCTAGGGGCTTGTGAGGGCCCTTCGTTTGTATATCCCACAAGCACTGAGTGGGAGCCTAGTATGAGTCAGGCTCTGGGGGTACCACAGGGCATGAGATAGGCTTGGCCCCCAAGTAGCTTTTGCCTAATGGGAGAAACAGACAAGTACAAGGCAGTCACAACAGAATGCTGCAGGCCTGAGTGCACAAAACCCAGTCTTTTTAATTATTTTTTTATTGAGACAGAGTCTTGCTCTGTTGCCCGGGCTAGAGTACCGTGGCATCAGCCTAGCTCATAGCAACCTCAAACTCCTGGGCTCAAGCGATCCTACTGCCTCAGCCTCCTGAGTAGCTGGGACTACAGGCATGCGCCACCATGCTCGGCTAATTTTTCTATATATATTTTTAGTTGTCCAGATAATTTCTTTCTATTTTTAGTAGAGACAGGGTCTCGCTCTTGCTCAGGCTAGTCTGAAAGATAATTTGGGATTAGTCAAGTAAAAGGTGCTGGAGAATGTTCCAGATAGTGGGAAAAACATATGGGCAAGCTCTTGAGAGAGAGAGAAAAAGAGAGAGAGAGAATGATGTGTTTGGGGAACCAGTAGCAGCCTGGCATAAATGTAGTGATGGGTAAGGGATGGAGGTGGAAAGAGATGGGGTGAACCATGCGTAGGCACCATGGGTGGGGCATTGGAGCAATGCGTCACGAAAGGATTTAACAGTGTAAATAAACTGTCATTTCCAATGCATCCCATTGGCCAAAGCAGTCGCAGAACCACCCACCTAGATTCAAGGGATGGGGGACATAGTAGACTCTACCTCTTGATGGGGAAAGTGTCAATAAATTTGTGGCTACCGCACTGAGGAAGGAAGGTGATGGAAGGTTGTAGAAGGCAAGACTACTCTTATTCATAGACAAGGAATTTGAAGAGATTCCCTATTACAATTAATAATTAATTGGTATGTGCCTGCATTGCCATGCTGGGTTGTGAAAAATGCAAAGATTTCCATACATATTTGGTAAATAGCCACTTCCCTGAGCCCCTGCATGACATCTAACCGTGCTGGCTGGTTGGGTCCCTCCCTGGGGACACACAAATTGGAGTCTTTGTGTACGATTTCAACTTGATATTTATCTCTATATTAGACTGGAAGCTGAATAAGGGCAGAGGACATTTTTTTAAAAGAAACCCTGAGTCTATGGTAACAGTGCTTGTCACATAGCAGGCACTCAGTCAATGTTTGTTCCATGAATAAATGAATGAGACAAATATGTATCGAATATCTACCATGAGCCAGGCACATCCTGGGCATAGAGTGAGAGAGACCATAAGCAGAATAAGTAAGTAAAATCTGCAGCATGTCAGATGTTGACAAGTGCCATGGGGAAAATCCGGGGCAGGAGGACAGGGAGTGGCACGGAGGAGTGGCTCCTTTAAGCAGGGCGCTCGGGAAGGGCCTCACTGAGAAGGTGACTTGCGTGTAGCCCCGAAGAAATGAGTGAACAGCTTACGTGGTTGTTTGGGGAGCACTGGGGAGTCCTCCTCATCAAAATAAATACCTTCTGTGCCCCTTCCTGGGGACAGAAAGGTCCCAGTCAGAGATTCCTTCCTGCAGTTTGGGTTGCCTGTCCCTTGCCACAGTGCAAACAGCTCTGTTCTTTCCAGGGGACACTAAGCTGCAGGCATTGCCACAGCTCCCGCCCCCAGTGTGGTTTTCATGGAGGGAGAGGGGCAAAGAGCCGTAGAGCCCTGGTGCCTGGAAGGTTCTGGGGTTGTGTGTAGGGGTGTGATGTGGGCAGGCAGGGGGCCCAAGTTCCACTGTAGAAAGAGGGAAAGGGAGGTGGGTGCAAAAGGAGGATTTTGCCTATGCAGAAACCAAAACAGAAGATTAAAATGGCCTGTCCCCAGCCTAGTGGGCGGGATTGACGAGGGGTTCAGGATCTGAGCCACATTTGTAGGACCTCTGGCTGTGTCCAGTCGTGCAGTGACCCTGGGGAGGCCCCGAGCACGGGTGGAGCCTGCTGGTGGCTGCCTTCGAGGAGTGGCGAGCCCCACTGCGAGAAGCCCCAGAGGAAGGGGCAAGCGTCACAGCGTCACAGCGTAGGTGAGACGGTCCCCAAGGGAAGGAGCAGGGCGAGGCCCCAGGTGCTTGTCTGGGTTTGAATCCTGGCCCCACCATGCACCAGCTGGGTGGCCTTGAACAAGCCCTTTAGCCTTTCAAGCATCAGTTCCTCATCTGAAAAACATGGAGAACTAAGGAGACCTCTCTCCAGGGTGGTGGTGAGGGTTGCATGAGCAATGTGAGCAATGTTCTGAGCCCAGGGCCTCCCATGCGTTAAGTGCTCATTTCATTAGTAATTTTAAAAAATCTATAAAGGCCCCTCTACAAGAGAGCTCTGCGCCGCATTCTTGTCTACGGACCAGCGGCTGCTCGGCGGTCGCTGGAGGACGGGATGTTAAAGCAAAGTCGACAGGAGGCCGTGCTGAGGGTGGAGGCATCAGAAACGAAGGGGAGCGTCTCGCAGACTGCGACGCAAACCACGGGGAATTAAGACCCAATTTGTAAAGCAGGTAGTTTGCATACTACTTCTGATCCAAAATTTCATACGCTATATGCCAAGTTGTTTTCAGTGTTTCATTTCCCCCTTTCCTTTTTTGCTCATTTTTTTACTAAAAAAATACTCATTTTTAAAAAATATTTTTATCAACACCAAGGTGGGGGCACCCCCTCCCCGAGTTCACAGCCTGACCCCGGGCCATCGTGGGGTCTGGCGCCCACTGGAGGCAGGCATGTGGGAGATGCTTGCAGTCTAGGCTCGCTGGCAACATGCACTGCTGCAGATTTATCAGGAATGCTCTGGATGATGTGGAGGTCCTTGCAGCGGAGTTATTTTTCTCTGAACTTTTGGGAAATGGAGCATGAAGATTCAGGGGAAGAGAAAAGTGGCAGGACCCTCCCCAGCCACCCTGTTCCCTGGCTGCTGCCTTTCAGTTGTGTATGTGTGTGTGTGTGCGTGTGTGTGTGTGTCCAATTTGATTGTGAGGTCCTAGAAGGTGGCTGCAATATATTATCTATTTGCTCTGTAGCTAACCCATTCCCCCTTTCCCTAGTTTAATATAGAATTTTGTACCTGATATTTGGGACATAAAGATGCATGACAGACCCACTCTTGGTTTGACTTGGTCCTTTCATGGCTGGACCCACCCCAGGGCCCTGCTGTCCCTGGAAGACATGCATGCTCTTGGTTTTGCACAGCCTGCCACCAGGCCTGGCTGGGAAAAGAGACCCAGGTCTGCTCTGAAGGGCACTGGGGGCCTGCAGGCCTCAGCCCTGTTGAAACTCCTCTGCTACCAGCTTCAGAGAAAGAGCCACCTTGGAAGTGGCGGTGGCGGAGGCTGGTCCGGGCTCTCCTGCTGTGCGTCCGTTCCCAGCAGGGTGGGCTCCTACTGCGTCCTGGGACTCCCCTAGTCCTGGGATCCTAGGTGGGGGAGCATCTCTGCACTCTCGTGCCTTCCTCCTGCCCCTCCTAAGCCCTGGTGGGAGCTCTTAGAGCATCCTTTGGCTCCAGTGGACAAAATAACCTGGTTGCTCCAATCGGTTCTAAATATAACCAGGGCAGCAAAGAGGCTCAGCTATAGGGTATGGAGAAGTTGTACTTGGGTAACAACGGCTTCTTTCTGATTATTTCACCACTAATTGGAGCTGCCCTCTCTCAGGCTTCCTCTTCTTCTTCTTGGCAGCGAGTGTGACTGCTTGCATTGGAGCTGCTCCCCTCCTCCCCACCCGCTGCCTCCTCCCGCACCCACGGCTGGAAAGGAGTCTTTACTCCCTTTCTTGTTCTCGCTCTTGGATTAACCCCAGCGGCTCCCTGAGTGCAGCCGAGCACATGGAGGTCTGGGCAAGTCTCTGGAGGGCCTGGCTTTCAGCCTCCCCCGCTCTGACATTGCTGACGCCCACTCTTCCTTTTCTCAGTTAAGAACCTCTGCCCCCACCAACGGGTGTGACCTCACCATGGTGGTGCTCAGAAGTCCTCCCTGAGGCACTCTGGGGATTTCTAAATGTCCAAACTACTATTTATGCCCATCTCCATATGAGGAGACTGAGGTAGGTGCATGAGCCTCACTCGTCTCAGGCCACCTGGTGAGCAGAGCTTGTCCCTCTGTCCCCTGTTCTGAGCTACCGCCCTCTGTAGTGAGGACAGACTCCTGCTCTTGGCTCCCTATTTTTATCTGTTTCTTGTTCTGAGATAAAGGATGCTGCCAGGCACCCTGTGTGAGCTCAGTTGGAGTTAGTTGATGATGAAAATTCGCAGGTAGGATTGCCTGTATATTACCAAAAGAAAGCCTCCTCCTTGCTCTGTGGGGAGATTCGGCCCCGCCTTAACCATCACTGTTCAATTTAAGGCCTACAAAAGGGAATCTGGTTTTCCCTGGATTTCTAAGCTCTATAGATTAACCCCAAGTAGCTGATGACAGCTGATGTCTAGATGCTGTGGATGCCTAGCCCCCGGGGTAGCCTCGGGTGCCCACTGTGGCTAGATAGCGGCCCTGAACCTCTGGCTCTTGGCATTATGAATGAGGGTGGCAGGGAGGTCAACTCTGTTCTAGTGAGGGGAGCTTTCCTGCTGCTTATTCGTGGTGAGCAGAGGACAGGGTGGGTGGAGGCTTTGGTGACATTTGCCATGGACGGGAGGCAGAGTTCTGCTGGTGGGGGGTTGTCCCTGTTAGAGAGTGGGAGGACTGGTCCTCTGTCAGGTCTGGGAGGCGACAGGATGGAGACTGAGGAGAGCAGAGAGGCTTGACATCCGCCTTCCGGAGCACGGGAGAGCGCTGCCTGTCAAAACAGAGCGGACCACGTCCGCAGCCCACTCTCCGTGTGCACGGTGCCTGGCCTTTCTCATTTCGGTGGCCTGAGCAGTCTTACACTCCCCGGATTTTGAGGGGACTCAGCTGGCAGTAGCCTTTCTCTTGTTTGGAGCAGGTGAGTTCTACCTGCTGCTCCTATTCCTGGGTCAAGAACTATTTCTGGAGACTCAGCCCGGACCTTGGAAGCATGCCAAATCATGCTAAGGGTCATACACCGGGTTTTGTTTTGCTGGAAGATGCAACAATGAGGTTTGTAATGATTCCTATTCCACTGTATAAAGGGACGTTTTAAAGAGTATTTGGTGAAATCTTTTTCCATGTGTAATCTTATGATAGTTTGCAAGGCTGCAGGAGGCGTTTATTTTGGATATCAGAAAGAGCTTCCCTGTCACAGGCTGGTCATCCAATGAACCAAGAAACATTAAAACTCGTCCTTCCGTGGAGATTTCTTGGAAAAGCCTAGTCACCTGCTTTTTGGAATAGGGTGAATGTGCATATTCTATTTTGCAGGAGGCGTGTTGGCGAGGGGGCATCTGGCCATTGCAGAGCTGTGTTAGATCCGCTTTATTCATAATGAACTATCATTTCACATCAATGTAAAGCAGCCTTCTATAAACTGTCCTCCCTCAGAAGTACACCCGGCGCGCTACATAATGTCCTTGTAACATTTCCCCCATATGTCTTTTCCTCAAATACCAGCCTAATGCATATGCCAGTTATGTTCCTCCCTTGTGACATTTCCTTACTTTTATCATTTTATCAGCAACTCAGGAAGTAGTTGTGGGATTGACAGGAATTTCGGATGACAGTGGAGTGTTTATTTGGATGCAACTTCTGGCCATTCCTTGGAAAGTGCCCTGAATGTGCTGGGTTCGAGCCATGGCCCAGCCCCCACGGACTGTTGCAATCCTTGCCTAGTCCTTCACCTTTCTTGGTCTTAGTCAAAAGCCAAGAACTAACTCTCTTCCTTCCCTGCGGCAATGTAGTGGCTAAGCAGACCCAGGGAGGAAAGGACAAAGGAAAGAAAATAAGTAAAACAGGGAAATCCAGAGGGGAGTTTGGAAACCTTGGCTGATATTTAAAAATATTATTCCACCACATCCTGCTCAGTCTTCCCCTTCGTGCAGGGGCTGCTTTCCTGCAGGTAGCAGGGAAGGCTCAGGTCTCACAGGCCAGGAGGTTGGGTTGTTGGGTGGCTTTCCCACGACCCACTGGGGACACTCCAGTATCGTCATTCATTCGAAGTGAGATGGAGTTGTTGCTGGAGGGTTGGCCCTGGGTGGAGGCAACATGAAAAGGGGCCTTTTAATGCTCCTGAAATCGCCCCTGGGAAAGAGCTATTTACTCTCTTCCCTCTTCACCTGCAAGTTTATCTTCCTCAGTGACAGGAGTCCCTCCTATGGGGGACACTTTGGTGTCCGAAGTTCCGCCTGTGACTGATGACTGCTCTGTTTCTACCTGCAGTTGTAATGGGGAAGGGGGTCGACTTGGTCTTTAAGTCCCCTGCATGGCTCTGCTGCCTACAAAGTGAATGGCTTTGAGCACATTACTTAACAGGACTCAGTTTCCACACCTGTAAATGGTGATATGATCACTCCACTCCTGCAGCCTCTCCAGTCTACAAACCAGTGATCATTAGGATTATTAAGTGTATATACCACTCAGCACGGTGCCTGGCCCATAGCAGGAGCTCAGTGAATGGCTGGTGTATTGTTATTGCTAGACTGGGGCCTGGAGCTCATCATTTGCCTTCTCTGAGCTTGTTTCCTCATCTGTAAAATGGGGCTAATACCACTTCCTTTATAGGACTGTTTGGAAGCATCTGGCATTCCGTATCTATGAGACGCACCTTAATCCACCTTTCTCGGGTTTTCTCCAGCAACTTCTGATGTTTCCTTCCCTACCGTGAGCGCACACACACCTCTGTTTTACTGCTGACTTTCTTTTTCTCCAGAGGCCCAAGGTCTCATGTGTCTTCCCAGGAGGAGCAGAAATGGAAGAGGGGACTCAGGTCCTCGCAGCTGTGGGTGACAGCGGGACCCGGGCATTGTGGGAAAGGTCTTTGCCGCTGTGGCTGTTTCTGGCGTGGGTGGGGTCCTCATCTAGCTGTGGCTTTGTCGGTCAGTAGGTTTGTGGCCTCGAGTGAGGCACGTCACCTCCCCAGACCTCAGTTTCCTTGTCAGTGGGACAGAGACGAGGATACTTTTGCCTCGCCTGTCTTACAGGATCGCTACTGGGATCTAATGGAACCGTGAGTGTGAAAATACTGCGTACTTTGTCAGATACCGTGCAGTTGTCAGGGATTATTATTCTGGACTCCCTGACTACCTAAAGTTTTTCCAACTCTCTTGAAACGAAAATGTCTCTTGGAGGCAGCTCTGATCAGAGCGGTGGAGATTAGAGCAAAGGAGGACGGGAATAAGATTCAGAAAGGAGCACAAGGGAACCGGGAAGTTGGGGGAACGTGAAAGAGGGGATGCAGAGAGCAAAGACAGACTCTTTGGCCATGTTATAGGCTCTGACAGTCTTGCCTCGGGCTGACCGACCCTCGGCTGTGACCCTCACCCTGGGGTGCTCCTTGGGAGCCCCTGATGAGTTTGTTGGAGGGGCTGGGGACACTGGAAGGGCGTAGGTGTCCCATCACAGGCCTGACACCCTGTGGTCGCAGTTTTGCCTGGGGGAACATGTCCCAGCTGTGTTTCTGAGTCAAGTTGTGTGGCTCAGACAGTCGCCTCACACGCTCTTCCCTGGAGCCCCTGGTTCCACGTTGCTGCCCCACAGACAGGGGACAATGAGACCCGCATCGCTCCAGTTCCATTCAGTGAGTCTCCAGGGCGGGATGTCGTGCCGAGTCCGGCACACAGAGGCTCAGAAAGAAGTCCACAGTGTCATCGCTGCTCTCAAGGTACTCACGATCTCACTGGGAAAATTAAAAAGTAGATATATGAAAAATAGTGAGCAAACAAAAAACCAGAACAACCCCACTCTCGAAGACCTGCCAAAGTGCGTGTGTGAGAATGTCGATTGCCGTAATACCGCAGAGGAGGGAAACGGCCCCCGGCGGAATGGCGACGGAAGGAGGTAGAGAATCCATGTCGGAAAATAGTGGCAACGGAATTTGGACAGTGTCGTAGGTCACTTCCCTAGAAGCAGATCCTGACATAAAGGTTGATGTGCAAGTGATTTATTAAGGAAGTGCTTCCGGGAGAAATAGGCGAGAAAGACACCAAGCAGGGTGCAGTGTCAGGTGACATCCCAGCCTCAGCCTGCTCCCTCAGGGATCCATAAATGACATGGAAGAGTTTGCCAACCACTAGGCAAGGGCAGGTGACACAGTCCCCTCAGTTAGTCATTGGCTACAGGCTGCTGCGGGTGGGGGACCTAGACTCCCCCGTACTCCTGGCTCTGCATGAGGCTGTGGGAAGCAGCCCGAGGGCAGGGCTCTCGGCGAGGTTGCCGGTGCCAGTTGTCAGGAGCAAGCCACCAACAGTGTGCACTACAGGGTGTGGGACGTCCTCATGACCAGAATTAGAAGTCTGGACTTGGTCCCCTGTTCACCTGTAAGCCCTTGTAAATTCCTGAGTAGGTGGCTGGCACAGGGAAAACAGACAGTGACATTCGGAAAGTGGGAGGTGGCAGAGCCTGGAGGCAGGCCGGGCATGCTCTTCCCTTTAGGGCCTCTGCCCTGGCTGTTCCATAAACCGGAATGCTTTTCCCTGTGTGAATCTGATTGGCTGCCTCCCTTACGGCCCTCAGGTTTTACCTTCTCATCAAAGGCTCCCTGTGTCCTCCTCCGAACTCTGAGATTCACTTTCCCTGTACCCACACACTTCCCTTTATGCTCCGTGGTTTCCTTTTTCCATAGCACTGACCAGCTCCCTCACCTGCCTACCATGTCTGGAGTTAGTTGTCTGTCCTCAGAGCGTGAGCCCTGCGCGGGCAGGGGTCTCAGCTGTGCTCACGATCCACCCTGAGCGGGGAGCGGAGCCTGGCCCACGGCAGGCACGCAGTAGGCACTCTGTGTGATGAATTGTTGCAGGCAGAGGGGGCTGGAGGCTGTCTGAGAAGGCGCTAGGTAGGAAGGCCAGACCCCAGAGACATTTGGGGGAAGTAGCAGGGACGGATGGGTTGATACAAGGGGGTGAGTTAAAGGCGGGCACAGGAAAGATTATGGACATCTGGACAAGGGACAGTGGAATGAGGCTGTGGCCTTGATGCGTAGCTGTGCCCTGGGGAGTGTGTGTGGTGACATGAGGGGACAGGATTCTGAGTGGAGCACACAATACAGTGAGGTTCCAGGGAGCAGATTTTCCCTCGAGGAGGCCGTGGGGTGTGGGAGGAGGAAGTAGCTGCTTCGGCATCCACTTGCGCCTGCGTCCCCCGCCTCCGTGGGGAAGGCCAGGTGCCACCGCGAGAGCAGGCGGGAGGCTTTTCCTGCTCCCTTGCCCGTGACCCCCTTCCTGCTGGCGGGGCTGCCGGGATAATGAGTGGTTCCCCAGCCGTTCCTCTGCACAAGCCTTTGCAGGCGTTCATTAGCCAAGCCCCTCTCCCCTGCAGTCCACCGAGGGCTTGGGGGGCTCATCCGCTCTGGCCTGGGCAGGTCGCCACACTGAGCATGCGGTCCGGGGAGGGAGAGCCGGGTCACAGTTGAGTGTGTGTGAGGATGGCGCCTACCCGTGTGGCCCCTCTAGCCTTTGAGAGCGTCTGGACTTCCGAGGCAGTGAATTGGGAGAAGCTGTAGCCTATTGGCATGATTTGCTGCTGTTCTACTGAAAAATCAGCAAGGGGTGACTTGGGCTGGGGTGGACAGTCCAGTGGCCACCTCATATGCTGTTCCCCTTTCCTACCCTGACACCAGAGTCTAGATAGTAGGGGGGCACCCTGGGTGGGAGCTCCAGGAGTTGCATTGGACTTGGTGGACAGGAGAGGGGCTTTCCTCACTGTGTTTTAGAGTTGGGGGAGAGAACTGAAGCCTTCCTCACTCATCACCCCTTTTGGGTTGCATCCGCCCTCCCACCTCCCCCTACCTTTTTTTTTTTTTTTTTACCAAGAGGGGCTCTGGTGTCCTGTAGTTCCTGTGATCAGATGGTGGCTTGAGACAATGCACTGTGCCAGAAGCTGATTGGATCTGCTCGGTTTGCAGGTTGCATGAGGACGCGTTATCTCAAGCCAGGACTCAGTAAATACATCTGATGAAACTGATTTGACCTGGGGCACTTTGAGGATGGCATTTGCCACGGGGTTGCCCAGGAGCTGCTGGAGGAGGGAGTGCATCCTGGCACTCTGGCCGGCTCGGTGGCAGCCTGCAGTTGTGGGGGTCAAGGTTGGGAGCCCTGACCCTGCTGCCTCTTTGCTGAGTGACCCCAGGCCATTTGCTTCACTTCTTGGAACCTGAGATTTCTTTCAGAAATGACTGATCACTGAAGAGCTGACACTAACACTGGTAACAGTAGTAGCTGCCATCACTTGAGGGCTCATTTTGTGCCTGGCACTTACCTGTGTGATCTCTAAGGCTCACGACAGCCATCTGAGGTTGTTTCAGTTTTATAGGTAAAGGGGTAACGGCATGGAGGTTTGCATCCCTTAAAACTTGCTCCTCTTTCTATTGTGTGATTGTGTGTCTAGTGCAGGAGGCCTCACCTGCATCCTTCACATGTCCTATTAGCTACTTCTGGGGGTAGCAGGGGGGTGGGCTCAGACCGGGCCCTGGACACCTGGCTTCCTGGGACAGATCTGCATTTCCTCCCCTCCCATCCCTGGGGGGCGGCCATTCAAAAGAGTATTGGGTTGCCCTGTCTGTACTCAGCGACCCTTTTGCTCATAGGACCAAGGCAGCTTCTTAGTAAAATTTAGAATTTGTGGAAGACTTTTGATCTGGTGCCTCATCCAAGTGCTGCTTAAGAAACTGTCTCATTTCTCCTTTCAAATTTTCTTTTTCCCATTTTGGGCCCCAGGAATTTTTTTTTCTTGGTTTTTCACAGGACCACCTGGACGTTTATTTTTGCTGTGCGCTGCAACCCGGCAGAACATTTAGGGAGCTCTCGCTTGTTGCCTCAAAGGTCCCAGAGCTGCAGAAGAAATTAATACAAAATAAATCAAAGCTTGCAACCTTCCAAATGAACTTGATTTGAGTTAATAATTATGTTTATACTTTAATTAGAAGGTAAAAATAACAGAGCAACTTGACTACTTAAAAGATTGTTTCATAAGCAATGGGTAAGATACGGTAAATTAGCTTTTATATTTTAATCATTTTCAAATGCAACAGATATAATTCTGTTCCAGAACTAGGAGAAATATGCCTACTTATTTGTTACTGACTCTGGTTGCCTTGAAAATAATGCTTTATTTCTCATATAGCTTTCAGAATAACCTCACCAATGCTTTTGATAGATTGTCTTGTGAAGTACTTGGCGAAAGAAAATGCATCAAGATCTACCAGAATAACCGGAAAGAAGGTATTTATAACTAGGTGACAAGTGAAAACTGTTTCCACAGAGAACCTGTGGTGCAGATCTTATTGTTGAAAAGATTTCGAAAGTTATTAAAGTCATCTGAATCAGAAATGATAGAAGCAGCTGAAAATCAAAATTAGCTTGAAATAAGAATATCAATTTAAGCAAGAGAAGGTCGTTCGGTTGTGTAACAGAAACAATTCAGACATCCTTATGGAGCTTCTGTAGGAGCTGCTTTTCAAAATTTACATCTGACATTTTCCCTCTTCTGTCTGGTGAGGATGGAAAAACGCTGGTGGGGGCAGGGGACAGGGCCAGTGAGGAGGGGGCAGCGTTTTGGCCATAGTCAGCATCAGTGGGAGTGGCCACAGGACAGACTCTGAAAAAATTGTGTAAAGAAAGCCCCTCACCCCACAAAAAGATTTTTTTTTTTTGGTCTTTATTTACACTGAATTTGTTTCTAACTTTCCGAGAAAGCAGAGAAATGAAATATCCTGAAGGCAGCTGGGTAAATGAGCATGGTTTTGGAGTCAGATTTCTCAGTTCTGCATTCCTAGAGTGGGTCTCAGAATACCCTCCCTGCATCTTTTTCAAGGAGTAAAGATGATGTATGCAAAGCACTTGGGACACAGTAGGTTCTTTGAAAATCGTGGCTAGGATTTGTATTAACGATGTTCGATCAGGATGATGACTCCATGCTAACAGAAGCATAATCCAGAAGGGTCCAGCACATGCTGTGGAAGACAGTGGTGGATTCCTTCGTCTAAGTCACTGCGCTAGTTCAGGTTAGGACACTCCTCGCTCGATTTTTCAGGACTCTGAGTACACCAGTGAATAGTCGCACGTCAACATTTCAAAGCTAGTAGGCTCCAAGGTATTTCTGGCTTGGAAATTTCCACTAATTCAAGCCTCACACAAAGCGCAGTGTGGGGGTTGGAAACTGGAGAAATTACCTGGCTTGAGACCAGGGCGTTTTAATGGCTGCATTCTTTAGGCTCTGTCTCCCAGTCTGACTGGGCCCCAGGAGAAAAATGCATGGCTGTGGTGTCATGAGCCTTGCGCTGGCTGTCACTCAGAGTCCCCTGGGAGGGAAGGTAATTCTCCACACATTTATTAAGGCATTCTGGGATTTGCGAAGCTTAAAAAGCCATGTCGCAGAACTTTCTCTCATGGGAATTTGTTGAATGAAAGCCATCCTGTAGTTCTAAAACATAGGCCTCAAAGGTGGGGACCTCACACCTGGAGGTGTTTTCTTACCAGCTGGTGCCAGTGTGAAGTGTGACAGCCGAAAGAGAAGCAGTGAATTCCAGCTGCCCAGGCCCGGGCCAGACCCGCCACCCTGCACTAGAGACCCATGAAGACCTACAAGTCCTTTCTCCAGAGCCACCAGGGTGCCTGAGTGCCACCTGGAAGTCAGACATCGTTCGATTATTGGGAGAAAAGGGGAGACACAGCCTTGGTAGGAAATTCAACTTTAAGTTTGTGCCCCTAAAAGGTTGAGATAACATAAAAGTCAGTAGAGTCCTTAAGTAACTTTCAGTAGCAAGTTTGAATTCCCCTTCCCCCACTACCCAGAAGGATTTAGAGCCCAATAATAAAACTGATTTTGGCTTTAAAAAAGAGGTATATTTAAATGCTTGTGTGCATCTGAGCTGTGTGTATAATCTTTGCACTTCTACGTATATCAAATAATAAATAAAAAAGATACAAAAGAATCGCTAGAGTGAAGGAAAAATAATACAACATAGTTATGGCTAAACAAAGAGCTGGAACACCGTGTGCCATGAATGTCTTCACAGTTATGAAGTGGACTTCGCGTTAGGCTCTGAGCTGCTGTAGAGCCAGAATAAAAAAAGAAGCACAATTAGTCACAGGTGTCGCGTTTTCATAAGGTAAAAGAAAAACAGTTGCTCTGGAGAAGGTTTCCAGACACTGAGGGTGGGGAGACCACAGGGTGTTGAGCTATTCAGTGGATAGATAGTGTCCGTGGGAAACAATGTGACAGGAATTTGTCAGTTTATTCAGCAAATGTTTATAGAATGTGCCCATCGTGCTTACCCTGCCAGGCACCGACGATGTGCAACGGACTGAATGTTTATGTCCCCCCTACATCCATATGTTGAAACCTAACCCCCAAGTGCAAGGTTTGGACCGAGACCTCTGGGGGCATCTGATGGGGTCTCCCAAGAGGAGAAACGTGAGCTGGTTCCTGGAGGATCAGGAACAGCCACGATAACAATAGCAAACACTTGGTGCTTACTTGGTTGGGAACTATTCTAAACACGTTATGCATACCACGTGTGTCAAGTTAACTCATTTTAACCCTCACAGCAGCTCTGGGAAATAGGTTGTACTGTGATGATTCCCATTTTACAGATGAGGAAACTGAGAACCAGGGAAGTTAAGCACCATGCCCCAGGTCACCTTGTTGGTCAGTGATGTCAAACAATGGAGCCCCTCCTGTACCCCTCTCCGTGACTGGCTGACTCTTACTCATCCCTCAGTCTCCCCTGGGAGAGCTTTTCTGATTCCCCATGTGAGCCTGAGTTTTCTGGTTGCAGGTTTCTAACAGCACCCTGTACTAGCTCTGCTTAGAACTTACCATGTTGTATAATCACATATTTATCCTTGTATGTTATTCATTTAATTTATTAAATTACTTATACTTTAATATATAATTAATTATTATATATTATATTATCTATATTAACTATAAATTATTTAATGTTAGACTTTCTCTGTAGACTGTAATCTCCATTGGGGCAGAGACTATGTGTACATTTTCTCACTATTTGATCTCTAGTGCAAGACTTTGGCACACATAAGGCACTCAATAAATATTTGTTAAGTGAATCGAGCCAGGAAAGGGCCTGAGCTGTGTGAAGATTGCAGGGTAGAAACCCAAGGTGGCTGAGAAAGACAGTGGGCATGGGGGTTGGAGATATTTTGGGACAAAATTTCTACAAATCACACCATTTATATGCATGCCTTTTTAAAAAATTGTTGTTATCTGCTTTAAAAGAAACCCTGACCATGATTACCCACCCAGGAAGGTAAGCTATTTACCTTTCTGGGGCAGAGACAAGACAAAAGAAAGGAGGGTTGGACGTGCCACTTTGCCTTCTGTGACAGCATTGGTCTACCAGATGTGTCCTGAGCCAGTGTGGCAGTGCAGAGCCTGCAGGGACAGGTCTCTATGTCTTAAGTCTCTTTTCCTCTCTTATTCTCTAGGAGACAGAGGCATAGAGGACCTCCAGCTGGGAGCCAGTTTGTGTCACATCTTCCTTGTTCCCTGTTTCCCAACTTTTAGGGAAGGTCCCTTGTAGCTTGAGGTGGGAATGGGTGGGGAGTGGCTCCCATTGTGTGGTTTCTTTCCTGCTTGTCGCAGGGTTGGCAGGGATGGGAACCGGTTCCCGTCCTTTGACATCATGTCACTCTTCCTTTGCACCCTAAGCTTCTGCTGTCTCCCAGTTTCTATTTCCAGGGGAGGATGGTGGCTGAGTCTATATTTGGTGGGATGTTCTCTTCTCTTTGGCACATTTGACTCAGTAAGGCTGAGTTAATTAGACACATTTAAGAGCCTGGAAACTGGTGACAGGAGTTTTGTGGCCTTTATTACTTTTGTATCCCTGAGGCTGCCAGGGATAATGTGACTGTTTTGGGCTCAGCTCTTCCTACCATTTGCATAATGAGGAGCTTAACTTCTCCCAGGAAGAAGAACTGGCTAAGGAAAGAATTTACTGTATGGCCCCTTGCCTTAATTAGTTGAGTCAAATTCATTCATTTGTTCATTGAGTAAATGTTTACTGACTACCTTCTAGGTACATAGGTCTATGATAACAAGTACTGAAAAAGGAAGTAAATAAGAGTCATATGAAAATCATGGACAGTTGTTGCCACGGGAGTTGAGGGGACACAGATGAAATATTTTTACAGTGATGAGGATAGGCTTTATGAGAGAGGTGGAGTTTTGGTTGGACTTTTAAAGATGGGTAGGATTTTGATTGGGGGTAGACTTGGGTGGAGGAGTACTGTGGAGTGGAATTCCAAGTGGAGGTGATTGTGTGAGCAAAGGCCAGAAGAAATGAGTGGAGTTTGGCAAATGAATCAGTGTTCCTGGAGTGAAGAGTTCATGTGGTAGTAGTGGCGGTAGGGAGATGAGTTTAGAGATGAGGACTGGGCTGGCTGTTACAAGGGGAGCCATCAAAGGTTTTACAGCAGGGATGTACTAGGATAAAACTTGGATTTTAGGAAGTGTCTTCTACAAGAATTACCTTCTGGAGAATAAATTAAAGGAAGAGAAATTAAAAGCAAGAAGGCCAGTTGAATTCGAGTCCATAATCCTAGCTAACACTTAAACAACGCTTACTGTGTACCAGGTACTGTTCTATGCATTACATATGTTAAATCATTTCATCTTCACAAGAATTCTCTGAGATTGATACAACCATTATTTCAGTGCTATAGGAAAAAAATGAATGCATAAGGAGGTTAAGTGACTTGTGCAAGGTCATATAACTAGTGAATTGTGGAGCCAGGACATGTACTTAGGTAGTCTGGCTCCAGTATTCCATACTTTTAATACTACACTATACATTCTCCCTGTATTTATCACACCCCAACATGCAGAAGCTGCTAGCAACATATAAATATAAATAAAATGCATATAGTTTTGTCCTTTACCACTTTGTTAAGAGGCAACTATTTTGATAGTTCAGATGACAAGATTTGAACCATGATGTTGGTAATAGAAATGGAGAAAAGGGGAATAATTGACAGAACTTGGAGCTAGATTTGTTGTGGGATGTGAGACCACTTACAACTTGGAAGCTTGAACTGACCCTCTGTTCAATTTACTCACATTTGTAATGTGAGTACAATAATTATGAAAGAGATTTGGCTTCTGGTCAAGATGGAGTAAAAAGGGCCATATTGAACTTCCCACTTGAAACAACAACAACAAATCAGACACAGCATAGTGATTAATTATATTAGTTATTAATTATATATAAAGAGTTTATTAAAGATGACTGTGAAGTTACAAGCTTATGAAACTGGAAGGATGGTGGTAGGATTAGCAGAAATAAGAGAGAAATGAATAGGAAGTGGTTTGCAAAAGATGGTGAGTTCTAGTTTCCCAGATCTATACAGGGAACATATAGGTGGGTACATATAGGTGGGAACACCCAGGAACTAGCTGAGAATGTGGAACTACAACTGCAGAGAGGTGAGTGCTACCACAAAAATGTGCAAATGAGCATGGAAGTGAGAGCAGAAGGTAGGAGACTGGATGAGATCTCTGGCAGGAAAACTTGGAACAAGGGAAGAAAAGAATCCTAGGGATAGCCCCAGAAAATTCTGGAACAGCAACTGGGGACGGGAGCTCTTTGGGATAGGGCACTTAGTGGTCATCCAAAATGGTAGCCTTTGAGCTGAGCCAGCCATGTGAAGATCTGGGGATGAGTGTTCCAGGCTGAGACATAGCAATTGCAGAAGCCGTGAGATGGGAAAGACCCTCATGTGATCTAGGAACTGTCTAGGAGGCCAGTGTGGCTAGAGTTGGTGAGGAGGAGGAAGGTTGTACAAGGCTTGGTTGGGCTGGTAGGCTGTGGTGAGTTTAGGTTTTATTTTTCAGGGCAACAGAAGTCATTCATGGGTTTTAGAAAGGCCTTTCTGGCTGCAGGTGGACAAGTTCTTGCGGAGGAGGCAAGAGTGAAAGCAGAGATTAGCTAGGAGTTTCTTTGAGTTGTTCGGACAGGGCATGATGGTGACTTGAGCTAGGATAATGGCAGTGGAATGGAAGAATTTGACATAGAAAGGGAAGGATTTGCTAAAACCCAATGTGCTCAGGAATCTTGCTGATGATAAAAACCATTGGGCCTTGAAATTTTAGATTGGAAGCAATGTAAGGGATAGCCCAGTGGAACTCCTTAATTTTATTTCCCATTCTGCTACATGCACACACCTTAGCAGATAGCAATAGCAATCTTATCTCAAATTGGTGTGGTCTTTCAAAGCTTCCAATGTGTTTTCATAATCAATGTTTCCTTCAAGGATGTGGCCTCACCCTCCCTTTAGCTCAGCCCATTCATTGCCCAGGTTCTCTGCTCCAGCTAATTTGGGCATATCTTGGTAGTCAGGTGCAGAGGATGGTGATGAGACTTATGGGGAAGGGGAAGAGTCTCAGATGGTGGGACAGAAACCAGGGAAGTGACTCCCCTCCCGAGACTGATCCTGTGTGCACAGCCATCCATCCTTATGGGCAAGGCTAGGAAAGCCAGCTGCTTTTCTTAGAACCTCCCCCCAACTTTCTAGCCTGTTGAAGTCAGACTCAGTGTTAACAGTCTGTGTTATATTGTTTTCTCTTTGATGGAGTCTTTCCCTGCTTCCCTGCCTGACATCATCTCTCATTCTATTGAAGGCCCACTTCTGTATCTGTTTGGGCATTTATCTCATCCCGATGTATTAAAAGCATTTCCAACTTTCCTTGGGCTATTGTGTCTTTCACCTCTTTTTCCCTAGAGCTCCTCGTGCATATAGTTCATGCATATAGCACAGTCAAGTGAAGGTTGTTGAATTGAATTGAACCCATCCAAGTTCAAATACATGCTTTAAACATGGTAGGTACACAGGAAAATTAGAAGGGAGCTAAGATTCTCCTGTGAGTGCTGTTTCATGTATCTCTGCACAGGTATAAATGACGAGTCAAGGGGGCAGTAAGGAAGTAGAGGTAGTAAGTGGAGCAGTTGGGAGTGCTTGGCGTTAGAAAAGTATACGTGTGGCAAGATGTCTTTCGAGAACTATGACTTTGAGCATGAGCCTGACCACCATCTTAACTCTTCCTTGTTTAAAATTTAAAACAGCCTTTGGGGAGATATTCTCCTTTTAGGATCATCAGTTTGATTTTGTTACAGAACTCAGTTGGGAAATTAGGTTTGTATTTTAAGAATTTGCTAGACTATCTCTGTGGCAGAAACTGACAAATGCTCCCTAAGCCTGTTCCTTTTCTTCCTCAGCACAGGGCTCGACTACATTTTCCTGTCTCCCTGGCAGTTAGGTGTGGCCGCGTGGCCAAGCTCTGCCTATGGAACGTGGGCAGAAGTGACGTATGGCACCTGCAGGCCTCACCCGCAAACCTCCCGCATCGCCATCCAGTAGGGTTTTCCGTGACTGGTGACGGGATACTCTATGTCTTTGCTATCCAATATGGTAGCCATGTGCTCTCTGAGCACTGGAAATGTAGCTCATGTGGCTCAGGAACTGAATATTTAATTTTATTTCATTTTAATTAATTTAAACTGCCCCATGTGGCTAGTGGCTACCACACCGGGCAGCACAGCTTTAGATGGAGGCATATAGTCCCCGAGGGACTGGATGGAGCAGAGGGTCTTTGCCTCCCTGCGCTGCTTGGTGAAGTGATGAGGAATAAATACTGTGTTAAGACACCAAGAGACAGGATCTGTTCCATAAAATGAGGGACACCTGCTGATTCACCTACACTAAAAATGTACACAATATCCATCTTTAGCTGGGTACCAGTATGGCTGGACAAACCCAATATCTAATATCAAATCTGATTATCTAGTGTCATTCTTAAATAGAAAATCTAATCTTCTTTCACCTTTCTTGAGCTCCCAATCTTGCCCCAACTTATTGTATTGGGAAAAAAAAATGGAGGTCGCCAGGCAAGTACCACGTCCTTTCCCGGGGTAGGGTAACGGAGGGGGCTCAGGGTTCTGATGTCCCCTCCGGCGCAGTGGACTGGGTGGCTTGGCAAGTCACAGTGCTTCTGTGGTTTTTGGCATCCTCACTTCTAAAACGGGGATTTCTGGCTTTGCTTCTTTTTCTAAATGGCTCCGCTCAAATAGCTGCTCTCTTCCTACACCTTTATGCTTCTCGTCCTCCTTTGGTGGGGGAGACCTCACTCCTGGGGCTCCTGGCTTAAGCCCCTCCCAGGCCCGTACCTGTGCATTATGTGCCCCTGTCTTCTGCCTTAGCGGCCATTGTTCCTGCTTCCCTGCCTCTTTCCTCCTTCCCACCGGTTATGCCCATTCTTGCTCTCACCACTGCCTCCCACCTCGCTCACCGTCACCCCCCCAGCCCGGCTTTGGACCCGACATCTCTGCGGAAATGGCTGTCAGGTATATCACTGAAGTGACCCTCCCTTCAGCTTTGAGAGGTTGGGCTCTGGGGACAGGGTGAGTCTCTCCTCTCTGAGTAAAGAAAGACACTTAATCCTGTCACATGGCTCTTCTCCCTCCATCTATAAATTCTAGACTCTTACCTCCTTTACTCCCAGGGTGTCATGACAATTAAAAGTTTGTAAATTGCCTTGAGTTCCTTGGGGATAAGTAGCAAGTGTAAAGAATAAAAATATTTCATATAAAGCTGTTGACACACAGGCAGTAAATTGATTCACAGTCTCCCCCATTGGGTTATGATTATGAGCGTCTCTGATGAAATATCACATTTCAGCAAGACAGGCAGTGCCAGTGCTAGGCTGCTAATTGTAGTGAAGAGCTTAATTTGCACTTCACTCTATTTCTCGTTTCACTGGGTTGGGGAGCAGGAGTGACAGGGATGGGGCTATTCAGGGAAGCTTTATAAGCCTGTCCTTGAGCTGGTGATGATTGTTCTAGCATTGTCACAGTGAAAGCTTGGCCGCTTGGTGCCATGAACTCTCCAGCTATTCTGTTACTCAGTAACACTGTCGCTTTTCCTGTCTCCTAAGGCAGAGATTTTGCATCATTTCTATGCCTAACACTTGCTTTCTTTTGTTTTCCTTACTTTTATGTCCCTTCCTTCTTCTCTGCTTCCCTACCCCTTCCTTTCTTTCTTCCTCCCTTCCTTCCTTTCTTCCTATCATTTCTTCCTTCTTTTATTCGTTTCCTCTCGTCTCTCTTACCCTCCCTCTCTCTCTTCCTTCATTTATTTTACCATCATTCCTCAATAATTTTGATATCTACTATATATACTGAAGAGAGTAGAGATAAGATAGTGAATTAGATAAATAAGATTCCTGCCCTCATGTCATTTGCAAATTGTGATGGTTGACAACCAGTGATACAAGGAATTCCAACAGTGTTATTTGTTTGTTCATTCTTTCCTTCCTTCAACACATCACGACCCAGAGCTTACTACGGGCCAGGCGCTGTCCTAGGCACTCGGCACACATCAGCGAACAACTGATGGTGGGGCTCTGGTGGGCATTCTCTGAGCATGCAAAGGAGGAGACCTCGTTCTATCGGGGAATCAGGAGGGACCCCAGGGAAGGGATGCTCTGACTGGGCTGCGGGGTGAGGAGTCAGGCGGACAGAAGGGGCCAGGGAAATGGATCAGCCAGCTGCTGAAGGGGGCTGCCTATGGGAAGGGCAGAAAGAAGCTTGCTTAGCTTGGCTGGTGCACATCACGTAGGCAACGTGAGTCCTGAGAGGGCCAGGCAGGCGCTCATCTCTAAGGGCCGCCTGAGCCACGGCGGGGAGTCTGAAGCTCATTCTAGGGCATCTGAGGGATGCGGAAAGGGGTCAGGACAGTCGGGGTCAGAGCCGTCCAGCAGTGCTTTCTGTGATGGAACTGCTTCTGCGGCCGGAGGGGCAGCAGCTAGGCACGGGAGCTATGCATTACGCGCTTGGATTGTGGCTAGAGCCACAGACGGACTGAGCTCTCGGTTTTATTTGATTTCAATTCAAATAGCCCCACGTGGCTAGCAGCTACCACACTGGCCAGCGCAAATCAGCACGGTCTGCTCGTCGTCTGGAGAACGCAATCGAACCCGCCCTGCGCGGCCCCCACGTGAAGCCTTCTGTACGCCTCAGCTTCCCCAGCCACCGAGGCCTGCTGTACCCATTGAATCGCGCTGCTCATCGAGTAGCTGTTTCCTAACAGTTTTTATGTGTGTTCCCCTTTCTCCTCAACGAGTCTTCACATGCTCCTGTGGGCCTCTGTTTTTGTCCCAGGGCAGGGGACATGGCCGTGTTCACTGAGTCGTTTTTGTTCGATTGGTGACCCTTGTTTTCCTTCTGGGACTGCTGGGTGGGAAGCGCAGAGATACAGGTATGGGCGTTGCCGATGGGCTGCCCGCCAGGCCTGCGTGCCCCAGCCCTGGGCCTGCACGGGGACGTCTGCCCGTGACAAGCTGCGCCACGTGGCCTCTGGGGGCCCCTCTGCGGTGTCTCGCTTGCCCAGACCTGGACGTTTCCGTGCTGTGATTGGGGTGAGTTGGAAGTGTCCTCTGCTTTCCCAGAACGCCAAGGTGTCACCTCATGGCACCTTGTCACCACCCCTGGAGAACACTTGGGCTGCTTTTCTGAGTGCCTTATGGTGACAGGAAGCTTGCTTTCCCTTCCTGTGTTTTCTCCGGGCAGTCCAATCACTTTCCCACTGAGGCCTGCAGTTCTAAAACGGTTGGAAGAGGGCCTTGTTTCCACGCTAATGTTTGCAGCTCAGCTTGGGGCAGAAACGGAAATGTTCTCACGGTCGTGGCTCCGAAAGCACTTGGGGGTGATCCATGAGTTGCCGCTAATGTAGCTCCGCTCAACCAGGGAGCCCAGATGCAAGACGCCCCTGCCCGGGGGGCGCTGCTCCTGCACGCGGCTCTCCCACGCGGTGGCAAAGGGCCCCAGGACACAGAGCCCGCGGCTGAACCTCTAGCTGGAAGTGCAGATGGCGTCACCATGTTTTCCGAGTACACAGAGATTGGATTTTAGTGCCGGAACAGCGATCTTGCCCCGGCCTAGTCTTGGTCCTCCCACTTGGAGAACTTATTTTTATGGAACAACAGACTCTCAAATATCATTCAGTCAGTGCTTGCATTTTCTCAGCGTCCCTTTCTGGTGGCTGTCACCTGCAGTGATGAGGACTTCGTTACCCTATGAGGCCTCCCGCCTGACTCCTGGAGCACACTTCCCTGGGCTGAGCTAAAACCTGCCTTTGCAGTGTTTCACTCCTGGGGTCTGACCTTCCCCTTGGGACCCTATGAACCGAGCCTGATTGTCCCTCTTCCACGTCAGCGACCCCGGGTATTTGATGATAGCTGAGTCCTTCCTTCTCGAGATGGGCTCCCAGAGCTCTTTCAACAGTTTCTTGGAGTATGAGGTCTCGAGCCCTGTGGTCACCTTGGCTGATAATCGGTTCTCCCCAGAGAGGGGAGCACCCAGAGCCGAACTCCACGCTGCAGTGCTGGTCTCAGCAGAGCAGCTGGAGCAGAGCCATTGCCTCCTCGTTCTAGAACTCTCCCCTTCTCTAGTGCGGCCTAGGAGAACCCTGGAAGCTACAGAGCTCCAGCTCTAGTCAATGTCCCTTATCTGCAGTGATGTTCTGTAAGGTCGCTGTGAACACTGACTTGGCCAATGCTGAGTCGTTGCTCCTAGAGAAATAGGAAATGCAGTCATGTGTCGCTTAACAAGGGAGTATGTTCTGAGAAATGCACACTTTGTGTTTGTGCAACATTATGGAGAGTCCTTACACAAACCTACATGCTATAGCCTACGGCACACCTAGGCTGTCTGGTGTAGCGTACTGCTCCAAGGCTACAAACCTGCGCTGCATGTTTTACTGTGCTGAATACTGTCGGCAACTATAACACAAAGTAAGCATTTGTGTATCTAAACATAGAAAAGGGACAGTAAAAATAGTTTTATCATCTCATGGGACCACGGTCAGATATGCTATCCAATGTTGACCCAAACATCGTCATGTGGTACGTGACTGCACACGGTTAGGTTCCTGTGAGCCTCTGGCCACAACGTTTTCATCAAGGGATCAATGTATAACCTTGTTTTATGTGTGTTTCTTATTTAATATATATTACTGATTCATTAGCACTGAACTCACAGCCAACAGCACCCTAACTCATGCCTGAACCAAGTTTACCTAACACATATATTTCTCGGTAAGGCACACAGCCTCCTTGTGCTTGGGAACCCCTGACAGCACTTCAGCATGTGTTTGGGGGCCACTAGAACAGCACAAGCACCAAGAAAAGGCACAAAAATGCAAAAAATAGACCAAAAAAGGGACACTTGTTTACAGGACGAGAGCTGAAACAAGGAGGTGCAGTGTTACCTTGTGTGACCTCACTGGGAATGAGTGTGTTGGGTGACCCCACGTCTTTGCCACCCTGTGCATGTCTGCAGATGAGCCCTGACTATTGATTCTGGGGTTATAAAGAAATAGCGCATAGGCTAATTCACCACTACGGAAGCTTCAGGTCATGCGGATGGCCTGCCCCATGAGCACAAGGAGGGGGAAAAGGAGATGGAGAGAGTGGTATCACTGCAGAAACTGTGTGAAATGCCATGCATGCCTGTGTCACAGGGAGGTCCCATGTCGTGCTCTGTGTCTGTTTGGTTTTGATCTCGTGTCCTCAGAGGGAAGCTCAACTCCGGCAGGACAAGCCTCTCGTTTTCACTGACTGTGGCTGGAGCAGCATCTCACCCCAGAGTGAGCGCTTGCTACATCTTTGTCATGGGGACTGCTGGGGGTGACACCAGTGCTGGTTTAGAGCAGAGGGAGCGAGGGAGCAAACGCAACAAGACATGGCGTGTCCCTAGGACCCGGGGGCACTTCGAGTGAGGACACAGTGCTTTAGATTCATTAAAAAGCCGAGGGAGGGAGGGGCGGTGGAGGGAACCCCAGGAGGAGACAGAAGTGGCTGCGGCCACAGAAAGATGGTTAGGGGGAGGCCGACTGCACGTTGGATGGGACTGGGGAGAAGCGTTTGTTTTCCTTGCCATTCCTTCTGAGGACACGAGGCCTCCCCTCCACGTGCATGATGCCGGCTCTTCCTGACAGTGCCCCGAGACTGGGCAGGGCTGTCGGGTCCACTGTTGACATCAGCAAAGGGGTACGGGGTAAGCAGCCTCCCCAAGGGAGCAGGGTCAGTGACGGAGCCAGGGCTCCCACCCTGTTGACCTGACCCCCTTAGGAGCGGCTTCTGTTGAATTCGGTGATCGTGGAGGGGAGGAGACCCTTTTTCCCTTTTTTCAAATGAGAGGTTAGGAAGGTGGAAGGAGTAGAAAGGGCCCCTAAAAGAAGACGTGTCGTTCGTGCTGTTTGGCTGCGTCAGTCTGATTCAGTTCAGTAGAGATTTGTTGAGCCTCTGTGTGTCCTTTCTGCCACCAAGGGTGGACTCATAGGCTGGGCAGAGAGAACTCTGGCCATATGGGTCCAGGACAGCTGCCCGTAAGTAGGAGAGTGAGTTAATCCATGCCTTGGGGAAGGACATCCAGGACTGTTAGCAAAGTGGTTGCTCAAAGTCATATGCTTTTATGTAGTAAGAGGCTGTTGCCTAGAAATGGTTCTATTCTGTGAGGCTGCCAGCTCGGTGCTTTTCCTGTACAGCTCAGCATCCGAGAGCCCAGGTGCTGTGGGGTCACAGAGCTCAGCAAGACACAGTGAGCTACAATGCATTGCACCCCAGCAGGGAGATAAGTCAAATAGACTTGCAATTATTGTATGTTTCCACTGTCCCGTGATGACAAAGGAGGGAGAAATTCCTACTGGAAGGGTAGCAGAGGCTTCATGAGGAAGAAGGTGATTGATATGCTATTTGATGCCCGAAGTGCCCCTGCCCTGGTCTTCCCGTTACAGCCCAGCCAGGTTCATTGCCTGTTGCTCAGGGGAAGCCAATACACTGAGACAGCAGGGGTGACAGCAGAGAAAGTGTTTAACATTGCAGGCACCATGTGAGGAGATGGGAGGAATTTCTTAACCCCATCTTCCTGAGAATTTGGGAGAAAGGGTTTTTAAAGGTAGTCTGGAAGGCAGAGGGCTAGGGAATTGGGTCGCTGATTGGTGGGGGTTGGAAAACAGACATTGTCTTCTCAGTTGGGAGATTTCCTGGATGGGGGGTGTCTCAAGCTGTTGGGTCCATTCCCACACCTATCCACGGGTCCTGTTGGCATCATTGGATCCCCCCAGAATGCAGAGTCTGAAAAAGACTTCAAAGACCAGCCTTAGGCTTTATAATAGCAATGTTATCTATAGAAGCCCAAGTCTTGGGCTTCACAATGGCAATGCTATGCATAGAAGTAGTGGGGAAAGTCACAGGCCTTGTACCTATCAGGGAGGATAGTGCCATTCAGCAGAAATTAGCAGTGAGGAAGTTAGGGAGCAATGGCTGGTTAACTTCTGGCTCTATCTGTACTTCTGTAACAATCAGACTTTGATTACTGTTTATACCTTCTGGCTCTACAGAATTTTAATATAGACAGTTTCATTCCCTTCTCTGTACTTTTCACCCAGTTGCTCAAGCCAGAAATCTAGAGGAGTCGTCACTGATTCTTCCCTTTTCTTTATCCACCCCCCACGTCCAAACCATCACCAACTTGCTTAGCTTCTGTCTCCAAAACAGAGCTCAGTTCTGTCCATTTCACTCCTTACTCGTGGCCACCAATAAAGCCCTGGGTACAACCACCTGTTGCTGGGACTGTTGAAAGAGCCTCCTCCGTGGTTTAAAATTCTTCTTATCTCCCTCTCTTATCAGTAGTTTTTGCAGCAGCCAGAATAATCTTTAAAAAAAAAAATAATTCAAGATCCTGCCACTGCCCTGCTGGAAAACCTCTGTGGCTTCCTGTATTAGTCAGGGTCCAGTCAGTGAACAGATGTAGGTATTTCAAGCAGGGAATGTTAATAGCAGGATTTGGTTGCATTGGTACCAACAGAGGATGGAAGGCTACCCAGAGCAGGGAGCCACTACCACAGTCACACTGCAGGGACCCCGGCCCCACACCCACAGGCTACTCAGCGGTGGTGAGTCCTGCCTGGGGGCAGCTGGGACCTCGGAGGGAGCTGCAGTGATGGAGGACATACCGCCATTGCCATGAAATGCCAGCTAGAGCCAAGAGAGGGGAGGAGCTAGACTCTGGCTTCTCCCTTCTTTCTGTCTTCCAGCCTCCCTCTGGGGCCTCCCAATGGCCAACCTTGTCAGAAGCCAGTTGTCCAGGACCAAACTGCTGGTCCTGGCTGAGCCGTTTATGCAGACTGGGTTTGGCTCCCGAGAGGAAGAGAAGGCTGTTGGATTGTCTGTCGGAAAGTGCCACAGTCCAGGAGTCTGGTCGGCAATCCCAGATGTTTCTGTCTCTCTGTCCCTGTGTGTCTCTCTGCACATTTAGTGGACAGACTTAGTGGAGGGACAGACCTCTGCTGGGCCAGGGATTGGGTGGGTGAGAAAGAGCCGTTCTTGGCTTCCTGTTGACCCTGAGAGGACAAGCACAGAATATTCTTCTGCAGAAAATTTCCGTGCCGATCAGCACAGAAAGTGTAAAGAACAGGCAGTTTGGTGCCTCCAGGATATAATCCCAGTGTCTGTTAGTCTGGCACCAAAGCGTTTTAGGATCTCATCCAATCTTATCTCCCATGTTTCGCTAACTGAAATATTTTTCCTGACACTTGACTAAGACTTGCTAATTTCAACCTCCATGCCTTTGCCTGGAAGATTTCCTTTATCCAATTTCTATCCATTTTTCAAGAACGGTTCATACCTCACCTCCTCCATAAAGCCTTCCTGGTTTCCTCCAGCCTACAGGGATCTTTCTTTCCTTCTAAGAATTCCTAAAAGTTTTCAGATTGCTTTGACTACATGGTTAAATCATAGCTTTGCCAAAGAGGAGTAGTTTATGTCTCCAAAAATATTTCAGGCTCCTCCGGAGCAGGGAGTCAGTAAGTCTCGCATTGCTCAGAGATGCCGGAGATGCCATCACTGTGCACCGAAACACAGTGGATGCCTGACCAACGTCTGTTGAGTGGAAATTTATGCAATTCTAAAGATCAAGCAGTCAGTGTTAAAAAAACAAAGAAAGAAGAAAAAGCTGGGCTGGGCAGGTAGAAATGTGTATGATCAGTGATTGAGGGACCCCGCCCCCCCCCAAAAAAAGAGGGCTTTAGAAATAAGACAGAGAAATATAGTCATTGGAACCAAATGGGAGATTGTGGCTCTTGGGAGGAAGAAGGCTGCCCTGAGTGAAGTGGGACAAAAAGGACGGTGGTGAGAGAGGCTGAGATGGGAGCAGGCAGAGGAAGCTTGGCACGAAGATTCTGTGTACTGTTGGCAATTTTGAGAAGTTATGTTTAGCAATGAATAATAGATAAGTGATCTAGTGGAAAATGCGGGGCTGGTTCTTCAGGGAGGCAAGAATGGGTTTTGTGAAACGATGAGGAGTTAAATGTGGGTCTAGGTATTGGAAGTTAGCACGTCAGCTTGTTTACCGATCTGGATATGGCCTCGAGTAGGAGTGGGTTTTCTCCGTGGCGTGCTGGAGGCGGGAGCAGCTGCAGGTGTCGCCTCCCTGTTCCACACGCTTGCGCGCGGAAGGGTACTTATCAGCTAAATGCAGGCTGTGGGCGAAGGCTGCCGGGTTCAAGTCCTGGCTCTACTACTTACCGGGTGTGGGACCTTAGGAAAGTTACTAAACCTCTCTGTGCCTCAGTTTGTCTCATCTGTAAAATGGGGTTAATAATAGTACGTCCCTTACAGTGTTGTTGTGAGGATTAAACAAGATGTAATATATGTAAAGGATTCACTAGTGTCTCGCATATTGTAAGAGCTAATATATTAGTAATATTAGTTTACAGGCCAGGCGTGGTAGCCTATAATCCCAGCACTTTGGGAGGCTGAGGCAGGAGGATCACTTGAGTCTAAGAGTTCTAGACCAGCCTGGGCAACATAGCGAGACCCCATCTCTACCAAAAATTTAAAAAATTAGCTGGGCACGGTGTTGCGCACTTGTATTCCCAGCTATTCAGGAGGCCAAGGCAGGAGGATCGCTTGACCCCAGGAGTTTGAGGCTGCAGTGAGCTGTGATCACACCACTGCACTCTAGTCTGGGCAACAGAGTGAGACCTTCTGTTATTTATTTAGTTATTACTACTATTAGCTGTTCTTTATGCTGTCTTGAAAGCTTTGGGGATGGCTCTGATGGAAGGGCTAGTGGTCTTTTCTGATGGAGGCAGTGAGGAGGCATGGGCCGGTGTGTACTCATTTGGACTCAAAGACCTCAAAAACCCTGACATTTTCATTTGGAAAAATGTTTGCAACTTTCAAAAAGAGGGTACCAAGAACCTCTTCCTGGATTCGTGGGTTTGAAGCCCTGGGGTTGTGTTGGGTGACTGTCAATCACCATGTGTCACAGGTAGGACTCAGTGCTTGTACCTGGAGACAGGAAGAAAAGTAGCGATTGGCTATTGGTCGCCGGACAGGGTCCTTAAGAGGTGCCACAAGAGAGAGATGTGGTGGCTTCTCTTGACCAAAGCCAGTTGTCTTGGGGACAGTTGGTTCCTGACTCAGTATAGGTGTGTGGCCAGTGTTTGGTGGGAGAGTAGGGGGAGAGGTGGGGAGTATGCTCTTCTGCCAGGCCTGGGTGCAAATCGGAGCTTGGCCTCTTACCATGTATGTGACTTTACTTAACATCTCTGAGCCTTGTAAAAGGGAAGAGTTAAATAAAGTAATGTATTTACAGTGCCTGGCACGTAGTAAGACCGAGAAATATTAATTCCCTTTCCTTAGTTTCTTCATCTGTAAAATGAGAATGATAAAAAAATGTTGTGTTTTCTTTTCTTTTTTCCCTCTGAACAAGTTCATAGCACAATAAAAAATGTTTTGTCAGGCATTTGTAATAATTATAGATAATATTCATTCATTCAAAAGATACTTTTTAATGTTGACTATATTCCAAATGCTGTCTTAAGGGCTTGGGGTATCTCAGGAAATAAAACAAACACAGATACCTGCCCTTTTGTAGCTTAGATTTGAGCAGGGAAAGATGGACAATAAACCAACATAAACAACTAGTTTCTGGTGTGTTCGAAGATGATAAGTGCGATGAGGGGACAAAAGGAAAGTAGGATAAGGGGCTCGGGAGTACGGGGAGGGGCAGCGTGCGGGATGCTCTAGGTTGGCCGAGTCAGGCCTCACTGGCAAGGTGATATTTGAGCAAAGACTTGAAGAAGATGAGGGGCTTAGCCATGATGATTTTGGGGGAAGAGCATTCCAGGCAGAAGCAACGGTGGGTGCAAATGCTGTGGGCCTGTGCCCGGCACGTTCCAAGAACAACTCAGGCCAGTGTGGCTGGCGCAGAGGAAAGAGGGAGGAGAAGGAGATGGAGTCAGGGAAGTAACAGGGAGCCAGATGGCGTGGGGCCCTGCTGGCCACCGGGACAGCTGTGGCTATTGCTTAGTGAAGCGAGGGTAGATTACAGGATGTTGAACAGAGAAGAATGGCGTGATCTGCCTATTTAAGAGATGCACTCTGCACACTGGCTGCTGTGTTCAGAATGGACTGTAGAGGGGCAAGGGTGGACAGAGGGGGACTGGTTAGAAGGTTGTTGCTGTGTCCAGGTGAGAGATGAGGGCAGGTTGAATTAAGATGGCAGCAGTGGGTGGTGAGAAGTAACTGGTTCGTTTTAGATACCTTGCAGGTGGATTCCATGACACTGATGAATGGATGCAGGGTGTGAGAGAAGGACAGGAGTTAAGGATAGCCGCAGCAATCACAAGAATGGAGCTGTCATCAATTCAGGAGGAGAATGGGAAGCAGGTTTGGCCAGGAAAAGTTAGGAGTTCACATTTGAACATGCTGAATTTGAGCTGTGTGTTAAATATCAAGTGGAGAAGTCATGTAGACAGTTGGTTATATGAGTCAGAAGTTTGGGAGCAAGATCTGAGCTGAGATATAAATCTTGGAGTTGAAAACATATAGATGGTAATTCAAGTCACAAGACTAGATGAGGTCCCCAAGGGAGTGAGCGTAGACAGAAAAGAGGACCAGCAGCCAAGTCTTAGGGCTCCTACTCCAAGAAGTCAGGCAGAAGTAGAAGAGCCAACAAAGGAAGTTGAGAAGTGATCTATCAGCTGGAAAGAGAACCAAGAGTGTGGTATCATGGAAGCCAAATGAAGAAGGTGTTTCAAGGAGGGAAGACTTATTAAGTATGTCAAATAATGTGATAAGTCCAGTGTATTAGTTATCTGTCATTGTGTAACAAATCACTCTAAAACTCAGTAGCTTAAAACAACAAAAATTTATTATTTCACAAAGTTTCTGAGGGTCAGGGATCTGGGAGTAGCTAAGGTGGGTAGTTCTGACTCAAGATCTCTTGCAAGGCAGTAGTGAAGCTGTTAGCTGGGGCTGAAGTCACCTCTGGGCTCAAAGTGGGCTGGAGAATCCTGTTTCAAGCTCACTCTTGCAGTTTTGGCAGTGCTCACTTCCTCACTGGCTGTTGGCCACATAACCCCCATTCCTTGCCATATAAGCTGTCTGAGTGGCCTCATGACATGGCAGCTGGGTTCCTCCAGAGCGAGCAATCCCAGAGAAAGAGAAGAGTGCAAGGGAGCACCCAAGATGGAAGTCACAGTCTTTTGTAGCCTAATTTTGGGAGTGTCATGCCATCACCTCTGAATGCTCTTGGTTACACAGACCAACCCTGGGACAGCGTGGGAGGGGACTACACCAAGGTGTGCAGACAAGGAGGTGGGGGTTGTCTTAGAAGCTGGCTACCACGTCAAGCATGACAAGAAGAACTGATCACTGGGTTTGTCATGTGGAGGGCACTGGGCACCTTAACAAGAGCAGTGGGGAGAACAGTTTGGTCAAAGTTGGTGTCAGAAGGGATGGGAGGAGCAGAACTAAGACATGAATAGAAAGATGACTCTCTTGAGATGTTTTCTATTAATACAAGGGGAGCAAAGAAATTGGGTAACAGCTGGTGAAGAAAGTAGCTTTTCTAAGATGAGAGAAATAACAATTATGTTTGTATGTTAGTGGGAATAACCCAACAGAGAGTGAAAAATAGATGATGCGGAAAGGAAAGAATATTGCTGGAGCATTGTCCTGGGCAGGAGAGAGGGATAGGACCTAGCGGCAAGAAGGAGGTGTTGGCTTTAGATGGAGCGTGCCCGGCTCATCCATGGGAAGAGCTGGGCAGACAAACTGTGGGAGTTGGGCAGATACGGTCACGGGAGGTGGTGGAGCTCTCTTCTGATCACTCCGTTCTCAGTGACGTGGGAAGCAAGGCCATCAGCTGGGCTTGGCAGATGGTCTACATTTTTCAAAATCTTGGCTTTGATGGTGACACTGGTGATGACGGATAACTCCTGCTCAGCTAAGGCTCCTTCCCCACAGTTCCCTTTGCTTTGGAGTCAAAAGGTAGAACTCTTATCCTCATACTGGATGGGCAGGGCATCTGCAAAGTCATGAAAGAAACAGATCTATTAACCCATAATAAATTTATACCAAAACAGATAAAATCACCCACAACATTCTTACATAGACAAGAGGTACCAGATCTCAAGCATTTAAGGGAAAAAAAATAGAGTAGAGAAATCTTAAAATTGAGAAAAATCTTTCCATTAACTGATGATGTTTCTTCTGAGACTTGGGAAACAATTGGAGTCTCAGTATTTCGGGAGTAGGACACATCGGTCCAGCCTGCGCAAGAAGCCTGGTTTGAACACCTCTGTTGTGAACCTGGCACTTGGAACAGCCGGGACTACCTTTCAAGCTGCAGTATCTGCTTTTTGGGGTCGTGCCACGCCCTGAAGGTAGTTGCATTTTCTGCCTCCAGGTGAGGGAATTCTAGAGTCACCCAAACGGACCTGCGCAGTGACAAAGTGCGGATGTGCAGGAGGTCTCAGCACGTCTCTAAGGTCAAGGTCATCAGCGCGGCCCCAGTGCCTGCCAGGCTTCCCCCAGGCCTCGCACTACTGAATCCTCTGCTCTCGCCAGGTCTCACCAGTATAAAAAATGGATAGGACTTTGTTCTGGACCCCTAAGAAACCCAGCCTCCCACCTGGGCCAGGTGTTTTAGTCTCCCCTTGAGGCCGCTAGGAAGGCTCCAAGAAAAAGGAGGAAAGTGAGAAAAGCTTTTGATTGGGCCACATCTGTGATGCTTGGAATCCAGTTCGAGGACCTGGTGTCCCTCTCTCTCCTCTCCTCTTCTCTCATCCTCCCCTCCCCCTGCTGGGCTCCGCAGCCCTGGGACCTCCAGGTACAGGCCTGGGTGCAGGTCAGCGCTTTCCTCTCTTGTCCTGCAGAGAGTTCTCACGGGCACAGTCCTGGTGCTCAAAAAGCCCTGGCACCATTGACCGGGGCAGAGAGTCACCCCGGAGGTCCTGACACTCTCCTAGCACCCGTGCCAGAGCTAGTGGCCACCACCTTTTTGCAGAGACAGGTGCTCCTGGAACAGGAGCAAATCCATTAGCCAGCCTGTTGCTAATGTGCTAATGTCACCTTATAAAGCTGGTGCCTCCCTGGGGAAGCTGCCTCTTCCTCCTGCCCCCAGTCTGGAGCGCAGTCCCCACTGCTGCTTCAACCCCAGGTCACTGGGTCCCTGCAGGGGACTGAGCCCTGACCTCTGTTTACTCTACTCCATATCTATGCAAACTACAGGCTCCACCCAGACGCTTGGGCCGAGGGGAGGGTCTGCGTATCTCCTTGTTTATATGAAGAGTCTCTGCACTGAGAGCAGGTCCCATGGAGAAGCGGTGTCCCCCTCCTTGGGCCTCCAGATGGAGGCCTGGGCTTCCACGGAGCAGCAACGCCTCTCTGTCCCCCCTACATCCACCCTGGTCACCTTTCACTGTGACAACTGTCCATTCTGTTTCACGTCCAGGAAGGATGTCTGAGCAGTACGGCAGGATCTACTCTGGCTGTAGTTCCCAGGGGCTTTCACTTCATCAAACGAAAACAGACATGGTCAGATTGGTTTCAGTGATCAACACTTAAGTGCACATATAGTATCAACATTCATCGGGTGTCGGGCAGGTGGGCGAGGGAGGAGGGGGTGGGCATATTCACTCCAAATGGGTGCGGTGCGCACGGGCTGGGGGATGGACACGCTTGAAGCTCTGACTCGAGTAGGGCAAGGGCAATATACGTAACCTAAACATTTGTACCCCCATAATATGCTGAAATAAAAAAGAAAAAGAAAACAAACAAACAAACAAACAAACAAACATGGCTTTGAAATCTGTAGCCCCATCCCTAAATCAGCCTTTTTGCTTGATCAAAGGGCAAAGGGCAGTGGAAAGGTGGCTGGAAACAGAACTCGCTTCCTCCCTTCCAGGCAGTCCTGCTGTGGGGACGGTGACTTCCGAAGTTCTGTCTGCACCTCGAGGACATGAACATGAGGGAGAATCTCCTCTCCTGGGTCTGCCCCCGGGGCCTTGAGTGAGCCCCCTCCCAAAGCTCCCAGTCCTCTGGGGATTCTTTCCTAACATGACCTTTCCACCCTTCCTCTGAAGTCGTGGGAGTCGACTCTTCCTGAAATAACCTGAGTCACAAAGTAATGGCTTGCAGGAAAGCTACAATTAGCTTTTTATTGGGAAGAAAGCTCCAAGAGATTTTTTGTTGTTGTTGTTAATAGGAAAGAAGGTAGAAAAAGAAAAAGAGGCAACCAAAAACTCTTGTGGTCTGCCGGGTCAATTGAGAAGACTCGGAGTTATTTCAGTAGAGAGTGATTCCAATGGGAGACACATTGATTTTTGGCTTCTCCTCATTGTTTTTGTTGCGGATTACATGCGCTTTTTCTAGATGGTCTGAGGTGGCTGGAGGTGAATGAATTGCTTGTCCTTACAGTCCATTGATTTCTGTGTTGACAGGCATTGACTTCGGCTCAGAGGAAGAGAGATCGTCCTAACAGAGCTATCTAAAGTTGGAATAGTTGCCTGGAGCAGGGTTGGGGGGTGCAGATGAGATCCCTGTCAATGAGGTGTTCAAGCAAAGACTGAATGACTGCATGGCTGTGCTAGGGCTGACTCAGCAGTGACGGAGAGGGTGGCTTAGGGACCTTTCTTGTCCTCTGCAGCACAGTCAGCACCAACACCTGAGATAACTGATTAACGTCATGTAGATCTGCGGTCCCCAACCCTGGGGCTGCTGACCAGTACCTGTCCGTGGCCTGTTAGGGAACCGGCTGCGTGTCTATCCCTGAGCTCTGCACCACTCCCACCCCCGGTCCGTGGAAAAACCATCTTCTGTGAAACCGGTCCCTGGTGCCAAACAGGTTGGGCACCGCTGAGTAGATCCTGCGTGCCAGCCAGGGCAGCGTGTCCCAGAGTGTGGGTTGTTAGATGTTCCCACATGGTAGTATGCTAGATATGATCGTCTTTGTTGAGGAATTTACTGTTAAAATAGTAAAAATATAATTAGTACAACAAATCCTGATTTCATGGATATCATTGCCTAGGAGGAAGCTAAGGTTACCATGCCATGGTAACCCACATTAAGGCTGCAGAAATTATGGGTGAGGTCCTACGGCATGACCTTGAACATTTAAGACCTTCGTTGCTGAATTTTAGCTCTAACTGTTTCCAAGAATAAACAGTATGGATGATCCAGATAAAAAATATGCAACCTTATCTATTATAGTTCTGTGCTATCTCTCAGTGTTTTTGTTTTCAATGATACATTGTGCAGCAAATTTGAATTTGCTTCACAAAACTTGTTAATAAAAATCTAGCTTTCATTATATCCAGAATCATGTTTGATTTCTGAGTCTCCAGCCACTTTAGTGGAAAACAACTTGATCTTTTCAAATTCATGTTTTTCCTTAGTTCTAGCCGGAGATTTTCTAGTTAACTCATGATTAATATCATTCCTTTGCCTAGATATTCATCAGCTAACATTCTGCTGCCTAGCCGTCCTTTCACGGAGCTTAAGTGGCCTGGCATTGGGCTGGGACATCCGGTCTGCAGACCCTTGTGGGGACCGGCTGCAGACAGCTGGGCTGTGGCTGCAGTGCGGAGCACACTGCCTGTCTGTGGGCATCAGCGCCCCCACTTTTCCTCTTTCTCATCCGCTGCAGAGGCATCTGCATGACCTGCCATGCCTCTGGTGTCCTGGTGCATGAAGCCTGTCTGTGTCTCCTCCTTGCTCAAGCCTCAAGGCCCCTTCAGGACAGCTGCAAGACCCCATGCCCCACTTTGGGAGCAAGAGTATGTGCTGAAGATAGGAAATCTTCAGGGATTGTCCTGCACGACTCAGGGAACAAAGGAGGTTTAGGGGTAGGGACTGGTCATCTCAGGCCCTCTCTGCCTCTCCCCAGTCCTGACAGTCTGCATTTTACCTCGAGGAATGCTGAGCTCCTGGGCAAGGCACTTTGCAAGGCTGTCTCTGCCCAGGGTTCAAGAGAGGAAGCAGGCACTCTGCTGTATCATGGCTGTAGTGGCTTCCGACTGGTTTCCCTGCCTCTTCCTCTGCTCCCCTGCAGTCCGCCTCACCAGCAGCCAAGCGGGACAGTGCAGTAAGACCCTCCGGTAGCTTACCAGTTCACTCAGAGCAGAAGGCAAAGGCTTTCCACATTACGTCTCTGACTTCATCTCCTGCTACTCCTGTTCTAGCCACACTGGCCTCCTTGCTGCTGCTAGAATGTTCTAGGCATGCTCCCTCATTAGGCTTGTGCATAGCCTTTTCTGTCTTCCCTATATCTGAATTGCTCACTCCTCTTCCTTCAAGCATGCCCAGATGTCACCTTCCCAATGAGGCCTACCCTGACCATACTGTTTAAATTGCAGCCCACCCGACTCCCACCCATTCTGCCTGGCTGACTCTGACATCATATGCAGTTCTCAGCTTAAATATCCTGCCCTCCTGGCAGCCTCCCCAACTCCCCAAGACCCTCTGGGAACTCCCAGAGCACCTTATCTTTTTCTCATTTGAGCACAAATCATGGTGTCATGTCAGAGTCTGTTTACATGTCTGGTTTTAGCTCTGGTGTTAGCACATGTTTGGCTTGTGATAGGTGCTCATGGCAACATGTGGAATAAGTAGACGATTGGATATATGAGTGAATGATTCAGTTCACTTAAAGAAAAAGCTTAGAGATTGTTGAGAAGATCAGCTAATAAGCCTTGTAAAGCCTCCAATATGGTGCTTAGCTCAGAAAGAGATAGTTTATATTTATATATGATAAGGGAGGGCTTCTTGCCACAGAGCTTCCGTATTGTCTATAATTCAGCTAGTCCCAGTGAAATTTGCACTGCTTTGTATATAGGAAGCATCAGATTAAAATGCTAGAAAGATGTACGGTGGGAGTGAGTGGCAGCCCCACAAATCGCAGCACCGAGTCTTCCTCGCACTCAACAAGCAGCGCAGAGGCCCTTCTTGCCTCGCCTGTGGGAATCACTGCAGCCCGGCTCCCTGGAACGCGGGCAGCTTAGAGTGTGCTGGTATATGTAAGTGACCTTCAGTTCATCTCTAACAAAGAGCCTGACCCTGGGGACTTGAGTTGGGGCTGGAAGAAGAGGTAGAAGAAAGGTAGGATGGGCCACCTTGGAGCTCATATGTGACGATTGATGGCCCAGTTTCATGTCTTTATATATTAATATTTTCCATGAAGATGATCTGTCAACATAATTAAGTATATACTAATTTTTGTAACTAGATGAGATATTTCTTGTATATATAAATTTGCAAATCAGAAAAAAATTTTCTCTTGGACCAGTTGTCTTCATTTTTGGATTGAAAAGTAGGGTTGCCATAATCATGGGAGACTTTTATAGAAGATTATGGTGAAGACAGTCACGAAGTTGGCGTAAAGCCCCTGGCAGCTGGAGGACGGGGGTATAAGGTGGTGAGAGAGCCCAGGGTCCAGGAAAGGAGGAGGGAAACATCGTGAGACTCATTTTGTCCATTCCTCCTTGTTTTACCCCAGAGCAGAGCCCTCCCTTGATTCTCATCAGATGATGACAAGATGACAAGGATGACCCACCCCCTCTTTCCCATACCTCTTGGGGCAGTCCCAGAGCTTGCTGTGTGGTGATACTGCCTGGGGAGGCCCAGGACTATTGTGCCAAGCCTAAGTGTGCCCTGTCCCCACTCAGTGCTGTACTTAGTTAGAAAGGGCCACTGACCACAGCTCTGCTTCCTCTACACAGACCTGCATGACAGAGAGCCATGCCTGGGGGAGGGGCAGACGGAATCTAGCACAAGCACGCAGGAACTTATTACCCCTACACATATGTGTACATGCATGAACTTATTACTCCTACATGTATGTGTACATGCAGCCATGGAAACACATACACAGTCTTGTACCCAAGGGATAGGACTATTTGAGGTTCTATCCACTTTCAAAGTACAACCTATGCTATCCTCATCTCAACTTCTCAGGGAGACATTAGGTACAGAATCGGATGCTGAATTCCAGATACAGTGTCATTAGCTGTGTCACCTTGGGTACATCTCCATGCTCCATTTTCTTATTTATTAGATAGGAATGGTACTTACCTTGTATGTTGGTTAATAAACAGGACTTTCTGGTCTTGAGTTCAATAAGTGGAAGTCGTTATTGCCATTGTCAGAGCCCAGCGTGATGCAGGGGATGACAGCAGGGCGTTTGGGGTCAGTACCATGTAATGACTATGTGACCCTAATCTGGGAAAATTACTTAACTCTTTTAAGTCTCAGTTTTCTCATTTGTAAAGTTGAGTTAATAATAATAGTTGTTTCATAAGATTTTTTTCAATAATTAAATAAAATTTTAAAGGATTTCTGCATGAAAATCCCTTAATATGGTATCTAGCATAAAATAAAAAACTCAGTAAATATTAACCATTATTTTTATTGATGACGATGGTGGTGGTAGTGGTGTCTACTGAGTCCTAAACCTCTTTCTACTCTACTTAGTTGCAACTCAATTGCAGTGTTTACTTCCCCACCTCAAACTGACTGCTCGCCCAGTTGAACTTAACTTTATTCACTTGGGTTGAGTCATTTTCCCATTATTTCAAGGATAGTTAGAATTAGAATCTTGGCTTCAAGAATTTTATGCAAGAGTGAAGTCCCAGTGTCTATATATTGAGGATGAACTACAACCAAAAAAACACAGAGGCGAATGAGAAGACTTGCTCCCTGCTGTGATCAAAATAATTAAATGGCTTTGTAGGCTTGTGCAGTATCTAAAAATCTTATTATTGTACAGGTGGATTCAATTAACATGCTTTGGGGTGTGAGTAATGGGGAACCTAACCCAAATGGGATCCAGCCACCAGGAGCTGCATTGGCTCATACCGCTGGTGGTCTAGGGTGGGGGGGCTTCCAGGCTGACTGAGTGGTGGCTCCCCTCTAGCTCCTGTGATTCTCTTGGCCCTCCCCATCTCTATGTGGCAGCTTCATGCTCAGGTTGGCAGTAAGGTGGTACCGGCAGTTCCATGGTTCACATCCATGCAGGACATTGTCCGGAGGCAAAGAGAGGGCCACTGCTTTTTCTAGCCTTCCCTTAAAAGCTGGAAGAATTTTCCCCAAGCCCCAGTAAATGTTACCTCATACTTTATTGGCTTTAAATGGATCGAGCACCCTTCCCTCAACTAATCACTGGCAAAGGGATGGGGTTACCTTGACTTAGTCTGATTGGAACTCACGTGGAGCTGGAGCCCATCCCTGAACCGTATACACAGTGTGCAAGGTTGGAGAGTGGAGTGATCTTGAAGAAGTAACCATCATGCCTACTACATTTTTTTCTTTTAAGTTTGTTGGAGCTATGTAGGTACCTACCTTCAATTGATTTTAACTGTCGGTCAGTCTTACAAGTGCCCTGTGTTATATCGCACGACTTCAGGGGACACCAGTCTGAGTTGCACATTTGGAATTGTCAACATCATGTACTATGTGTATTTATTGAGGGAAAAAAATCCTGCAGGTCGTATTATCTCTGGAAATGTAAATTTTGTTGTCAATGAATTCTTTGGCTTAAAAAGCAGGTTAATTATAATAACGTTATTAGTAACTATGCGGTAAAAATATACAATAAATGACCAGAAAAAAATAAAAGCATAAAAAAGAACAGCCAGAGGGCAGAGAGAGGAGGGTGGGATGAAGGAAAAATGCTAACAGCTTCCAGAGATCAGACGTGCTTTGGAGGCGTCGGTACGTACATCCTACTTCCATTTCCAGCAGTGCTGAGTGTCCGTATCATAATTGAGATCCATTCACCTGTTGGCAGGCTTCGTTGTAACTCCCCGTGTGTTTGATCACAGCTGAGAAGGTGGCTGGACAAAGGCTGGGTTCGGAGGCAGGCCAGGCATCTGGACCTGACTGGGAGGGGCCCGCCCTGGCAGACAGCTGGGGCAGAGCTCAGCATCTGGCAGGGATGGCCCCTGCCACGGGGACTCACAACGGGCTCCCTTGGGAGACACTCGAGGGCGGTAGGGTTGTCCTCCATAAGGGCCACGCTGTGGAGGCCTCAAATGTCCAGCTCAGGGCTTTGCACTTGTGTCTCTAGGCGGCGACTCAGACTGGCTGTCCCAGGCCAACCTGTGTTCCCGACTTAGAGCTATGGTGTCAGGGCTGCCCTTGGGCTGGTAGCTTTGACAGCCTGGCTGCTATTAGGATGCTGTTCAGAGAGGAGGCTCTATCTGCCAGCACAGTTGTCTGTAACTTGACTGCAGTAGCAACTTCCTCCTCTCTAAAAGATCATCAGCTCAAAGGAAATCACTTCAAATAATCTTGGTCTGAGTGGGCGGGATGGATAATACCAGATACTAGTTGGAGATCCCCGGTGCTTCCGGAATTGGTACTTGAGAAATGTTTTGATAGAAAAGAGGCTATTGGAGAAGATTTAATTTTGTAGCACTGCGGATTCAATTGTGTGAGCCTGAAGCTGGGACAGACACCTTTCAGGGAGTATGTCTGGGCTCCTGGGAGTCATCCCCAGCCTTTCTCTGTCCCAATCCTGCCAACTGTGGCACCTCCATTTGAGCCTGTCAGTCCATGGGCTTGTAGCTTTTGTGTCCTTTCCAGCTATAGCTGTTGTATTACTGACTCCTAGTGATTCTTCCTTCCAGAGACTATCTGAGTAGTTTTCTGGTCTTAGTTTTTCACTTCCCTTAAGGGCCTCAGAAAAGTATGGGAAACCACAGAACTTCTTCCTTCCTCCCTACCTTTTTACCTACTCCCTCTCTCCCCACCTCATTCCTTCCTTTTATATTTACTGGATGTCCACGCATGCTGAATGCCAGGGATATGGTGGTGAATACAGCAGACATGGTCTCTGCCTTCATGCGGCTTCAAGGCTAGGGGGACAGGGGTAGTCGCTGATAAGAGGACGCAGAGATAGATATATGTCTGTGACAGGAGCCTGCTGTGTCGTTGATTGGAACCCACTAACACTTAAAATTTTCGAGGTCTTCTTTTCCAAATCATCCAGAGCCTTTGGTGTATTGATGGATTGTCACAACATTTAGAGTTTGTCCTTTTTCTTTTATGTAGAAAAAACAACCTAGTGGGTCGGTGCTGGCGGAGCTCCTGGCGCTCCACGCTGAGCCACCAAAAAAAAAAAATAGAATCTATTATCTCTATACCCTTTAGGATGCTACAATTTTTGGTAATCAGTTAATTTCCCTCCTCAGTAGATTGGCCAATATCCAGTGTATCTGACACATTTGTAGGCATTTGCATTTGGATTTGCTTTTGTGGTCATATCACAATACAAATAGCAGTAGTGTAATTGAGATTGCGAGTGCTTATTGATACTGATTTTTCTCCTCTTCTTCCTTGGCAGACAGACCACATTTCTGCTCTCCCGCGGTTAAGCAGAGCGAGGTGACTGAGTTCTGGTTAGCGGAATGTGGGAGAAGTAATATGTACCACTTCCGGGCCTTGCCTCTAAACCTCTTGCAAGATCTTGCAAGAAAGTGTTTTTTTCTTTTTCTTTGTCCCCAGTTGCAGAGAAGAGATCCAGTGGAAGACTCTGAGGCCCTAAGCTCAGGTACCTGGTTTTGTAAATAAAGTTTTATTGAAATACAGGCACACCCATTTATTTATGTATTGTCTATGCTGCCTGCATACTACAAAGGCAGAGTTGAGTAAGTGCCACTAAGACCTTGTGGCTAGTAAAGCCTAAAATATTTACTGTCTATTCCTTTAAGAAAAAAGTTTGCTGAACCCTGCTCTAGGGGCTGGCAGAGCCACTGAGTACAAGGAATCTGGGTCCCTGAATGACTGCCTGGAGCAGAGCTTCTCCTATTGTATTAAGCCATAGATATTTTGAGGTTGTTTACTCTAATAAAAACTTAAGTCATTTTACGTAATAAAAATGATAGCTAATGTTTACTGGGCATATTTTGTGTATCCAGGAACTGTTCTACATGCTTCTATGTTCAATTCTCATAACAACCTCTGAAGTATCTACTCTTAGTGACTATTTCAGGGATGAAGAAATGAAAGGCTACGTAATCTGCCCAGGGATTGGGTTGGTGGGGAGGGAGCTGGGATTCATGCCTAGGTAGATTGACTTCAGAGTGCAGGCTCCTAACCTCTACTCTTTTCCCCATGTTCACCTCACTTCTGCTTCTAAGTTCTTCCCCAGGTACTATCTTATTTGATTTTTCACCACATATTTCTGTAGGACAGATTATATTATTATCCTCATTATCCTCATTGATAGGTGAGAAAACCGACCTAGAGAAGAGACGCCAATTGCTAACCGTTGCTTGACTAGCAAGTGACCCAACTGTAACCTGAACCTAGAGCTCTGACACCAGATTGCAGACCCTTTTGACTCCTCCGCAGGGACTCAGGCTGACTTCGGGAATGCTCCACATGGAAGCAGAGTGGTTTCCTTGGGTCTTGGTTTACATTCAGAATGCACCAGCCTGTCAAATTGCTGTTGGACATCAGCCCATCCTTGAGCAGTCACCATAACAACGCAGACGCATGGAGAGGAATGTCGGGTGGGCAAAAACTGATGCCAGTTCAGGGGAGGAGAGAGCTCTGCAGGGAGTGGGGTGGGTCAAGGAACTCCTCCTGGGCGTGGTTTGTGAGTTCATTTTGTGATATGGATTGAGAATGGTTGAGAGGGACACTGTCCTAGGGGCTTTTTAACAACCTAATTCATCTAGAATGACACCCCTTGCCAACATAGCACAAACTCTTATGACGACAGGGTTTCAAGAGTTTCAGGACATGACTCCTAGGGGGAAAGGCTACCAATTAAAGATGCAGATTCCTGAGCCCACCCAAGATCTACTGCATGGGAATCTCTGGAGAGAGGTCCCAGGAATCTGCATTTTTTAACCCACAATGTAGACGGTTTTGATGTACACTAAAGATTGAAAACAGCCTTAGGCAGTCATGGCAAAGGAAAATAATGTCCAGTTTTTACGCCTCCTCTGTGGTCAGGTAGCAAGCTGGCTTAGATAAGAAAAATCCCTAGATGAACATTCATTTCTGCATGAGAAATGTTTCCTCTCTAAGCGGGTGGGTGAGGACGATGAGTAGAGCATTCCCTGCCATTCCTTTTTCTGGGCCCAAAACCCATTAACTATATCAGTTCTCTTCTCAAGAGAATAATTTTTAGAAAGGAACTCAGCATGGTCTCTGAGTTGTGTAGTATTACACCTTAAAAATTGTTTCCCTCTTGTCATTTTAAATTTCTAACAGTTGGGAATTAGGACCTCTCTGCTTCTTCCTGTAGGGCAGACGGAAGGAACGGAGGCAGGATAGCTCAGGGCCAGCTTGGGGACACTTGTGTGCCTGCCACTCACCATGTAGTGCCCGACAGTCCCATTTCTGTCCACTGTCTCCCAGCTTGTAGAGCATGGTGGTGTTTGCAGTGGAGACTTCTTCTTTCTTACTGAGCTCAAAACGTTCAGGGTGTGAAGACAGTAATAAGTTCATAAGAGTATAAACTTCATTGACTTCCTGGTGTCTCGGTTTCTCACAAGGTGCTTGGCGGATGCATACGTTCTGGAGGAATCAAAAAGTGAGTGGAGAGAGTGGGATGGGCATGGACCAAAGGAGAGGAAAAGATGAAAGTTCTCAACCTGAGACTCACCTTGCAGGGCCTGAGAGGCACAGATAAGCCAAGGGGATGCATGGGCCATTATTTCTAAAGCAATCAAAAATACATGAATAAAATTAAAACTCCTGATAGGAAATAAAGGAAAAGATGGTACAACGAACGTAATATTTCTTTGTGGATGAAGATCTTGACTTTGACTCTGGAAGGTGAGAGGGGAGATGATTTCAGAGGCAGACAAGGAATGTGATTCCTGGTTCACGTGTCTCTGGTGGTGCAGGGTGCTTGGGTCGGGGGTGGGGGGCAGAAGGAGAGCCCTTACCCTGCCGCCCCATTGTGCCCTAACAAGCAAGGGAAGAGATTTTCCTGGGCTGCCACGTTGCACTAAGCCCTCTTCCTGCTCAGGAGCCCCATAATGGAAAATCACACCCTTGCCCCGTAAGCAAACATAGCAATGAAGGATAAGAAGAAAGGTGGGGGTCAGGCACAGTGGCTCCGCCTGTAATCCTAGCACTCTGGGAGGCCGAGGGCAGGAGATCACTTGAGGTCAGAGTTCAAGACCAGCCTGAGCAACAGCGAGACCCTGTCTCTACCAAAAAAAAAAAAAAAAAAATAGAAAAAAAATTAGCCGGGCATGGTGGCGGGAGCCTGTAGTCTCAGCTATTCAGGAGGCTGAGGCAGTAGGATCGCTTGAGCCCAGGAGTTTGAGGTTGCTGCCAGCTAAGCTGATGCCACGGCACTCTAGCCTGGGCAACAGAGTGAGACTCTGTCTCAAAAAAAAAAAAAAGAAAAGAAAAGAAGAGATGGGTAGGTAGAAAGCAAGGGTTAGAGGAGTAAGACAGGTACCCTGGAACTGTCATTATCTCCTTCTTGGACCAGTATCTCAGAGCAGCAGGGCCTGTTCTCCTTCCATTCTGGATGGGGGTGGGGGCCACAGGACAGCAGCTTTGCTCTCAGGAAGCTTCTAACCTGCTGTGTCCCTCCCTCATTCTGTTTTGTAGATTTCCATTCCCTAGTTTTGCCTGGTGCTCTGTCCATGGGCTTAGACTGAATGACAATGATAGAGTCCAAGAGATGCAGATGAAGGCCGAGGTTTTACAAGAACACAGTCACGCCCATTCATTTACATATTGCCTGGCTGCTTTCACGCTACAACAGCAGAGTTTGAGTAGTTGCAACCAAGACTGTGTGGCCTGCAGAGTCTAAAATATTTATTATCTGGCCCTTTACACAAAGAGTTTGCCAATCCCTGCTCTAGAGGGCCTTGCACTGGCATTTAAATGCTTAGCCTTGAAGTGATGACACATGTCACTTCCAGTCACAACCCACTGGTCAGAACGGTCACATAGACCCACCCAGCCATAGGGGCCTGGAAGTGCATCCTACTACGTGCAAGAAGGGGGATAACCAGACTATTTGGCAAACAGCACTTAGGGCCCCCATTCGCACCTACTGTGTGTCGAACTTAGTACTAGGAGCTGGACACAGGGAGATGAGACGAAATCCTTGATCTCAAGGAACTTAAGGAATGCCAGATTCGGGGGCTGAGAAGGGGAAAGCTCAGTATAAAGCAGATTCAAGTGTCCTTTCCTAGAATGTGTAGACTGGCTCGTCTGAGTTGTCTGGGATGGAGAATGTTCTCTCAGCCTGGCGCTAGCCAGACCTGGGGACTGGCCGGCTGGGCAAGCAGCGGGGGCGAAAGAGTCCGCTGATGAACATTTGTATCAATAATAGAAGGGTTGTATAACAGAGATTCTTAAAGGAAAGATGAGATAATTTCATGTTTTGATATTTGCAAAATTGATTCTGTTGAAGCCGAGCTCTGCAGCGCATATTATTGCTGCTGTAATTTTGGCAAAGACGTGATTCAAACTGGCAAAATGTCTGGGAAGAGGAAACCCAGTAACAAGAGAGAGGGCGGGGTGGGCCAGGAAATAGAGGTCAGGAACCAGATCCTGGTGGCATGGTGAGAGCTGGGAGGGTGGCTTTGCCCCAGAGGGACACAGGGCGAGGAGGCTGCAGACGGCAGATCCTGAGAACTCTTGGAGTTGCTGGAGGTGCCAAGGCCTGGGGAGGGCGTGCGAGCAGCAGGGGAGGGGTGTGTGCATGTGTGTGGTGAGGGAGAGACATTTAAACATCGTAGGAATGAAGGATAAATTTAAAATCCATCAAGGGGAGTTGAGACAGAATGACAATGTGAGGAACATGAATCACTCTTTCTAGGGACCCACCCAACTGTTGGCAGGATTTGAAATGTATTTTTTCCTTCATTTCTCCTCCCTACCGAGCTCATTCTGGACCCTTACCTTCTCTGCCTCTGCTCCTTTGAGGCAGCCTTGGTGGCCAAGTGTCCAGCCCTGGCCAGCCTGTCCTGGGAGCCTCCAGCATAGCGCCAAGGCCTTGGGGTGTGGTGCCGGCGGGTGGGGAGGCTGGTCCAGATGCTAGGAATGGAGGGGACAGATGAAGAAGACACCTTATGGGCCTGCTTTCCAGGGACATTGGGGTCTATTTAACGTTCCCAGCAGGCTTTGTCACATATGCACTAAGATCATCCTATCATCTGGCCCTTTCTTTTATATTTGCTACCTTAGCATAATGAGGAGGGGGCTTGGCGAGGCATCTATGGACTCTGCTTCGTGTGGTAGGGGCAGCGTGATCAACATAGTGGAAAAAACCATGAGGCAGCACTTGAAATCTGAGTCCTCTCTCAGCTCTGATCTTTATTGGCTGTGTGACTCTGGGCAAGGCTCTCTACCCTCTCTGGATCTCAGCTTCCTCACCTAAAAAACGATATGGTTAGAGCATTAAGTTTCATGACCATTTTAATATTCTTTGTGATTTGCTGTTTGACTTGTGGTCCAATCCGGGGAAGGAGGGGCAGGGGGTAGTGTCTGGAGGGCAGCACTCTGGGAGGATGCCTCCCCAGGGGACCCAGTGATCCCCCACATGTGGTGGGTGCCAACTAAAGACTGGTGGAGGGATTTGGATGCCAGGGCTCCTCCAAGCATGGGAAGCACACACTTCTCAGAGCCAGGGGGGCGTGTGTGTGCTGCTGGTGGCCAGCAGGGGTGTGGCTGGGAATGTGTGTGGGCGGGGGAGGAGGTTGGACTCCTGGCTAGGAGGGAGACAGTAAGCAGATATCTTGAAAAGGTGGCAAGTTCAGGTCTTTTCAAGTCAGAAGGGCTGTGCCCCAGACCTCAGGCTAGCTATGGAAACTCTTTCTGAATCCTTGGGTTTCCTTTATGCACATGTTCTTCCTTTTGCCCGTATTCTTCTCCTGTTCTTCACCCGGCCAGCTCTGTTTAAACCTGGCTCAAGGGTCGTTTCCTCCACAAAGCCCTCCTGATCTCCCCCAGCCGGGCTGGTGCCCTGCCCGTGAGCTTCTGCCACAATCAGGTCTGCCTCTGTCACAGCACTTCATGCTGTGTGGCCAGAGTCGATGTCCCTCCTGTCTCTCCCACAAGGATGACGCGGACTAAGTCCAGTTCATCTTGGAGTGCTTGGTGTCAATGTTGATTGAGTGAGCACATCTTCTAGAGGCAAACCTGCCCATATCCTCCTTGGCAAGGAAAAGGGAACGAGGCCCAGGGGAGCCAGCAGGGGCACCGGATTCGCATGTGCTCCCGGGGCCTGAGGAGGATCCTGTGTTAGAAAGGGAGGAAGGAACCCATCTGTGTACAGGACCCACCTGTGGCTGGTACTGGGGCGAGAGTGCGGGAGTCAGGGCAGCAGGTGGTGGCTGACACACCCCAGAGGAGCTGGGACCCTGGGAAGGGGGTTACAGGGATTCTTTCACCAGCCGGCTGGCTGTCAGAGGGGGCTGAGATGGGCCGCCTTTGGAGCTCTCTCCATTTAATTATTTCTCTAACGTCTGTCTTCTGCACTAGACCGTGAGGGCCAGAAGCAAATGTGCTTTGTTAAACTTTGGGTACCCTGCACCTGGCCGCCAGCCTGGCCCACAGGGGGGGCTCCTGATCGCAACGTCATTTACTGAGCTCCTACTGTGTGCCAGTGGCCTGGGATGTAGCACTGCGCAAGCCACAAGCCTCGGCCGGAGCAGAATGTCATTAACCTTCTCTCTCTTCTCTATCTCCCTGTGCCCTTGACCCTTCCCCCACCCCCACCCCCACCCCTTGTCTGTGCCCACCCTCCCCTGGCAGAGCGATGTTCTGTGATGGTGCCCGAGATGCGTGGACTGAGCCCCGGCCGCAGGCTGCCCGAGCCCGCCCCCTGCCCGGCCGCCGGGAGCCCTGAGCCGGGCGCCGCGGGCCGCCGCCGCCGCCGCCACGTGCTGGCCCTGCCCGAGGAGGAGGCATGGCGGCCCCCGCAGTGCGCCCTGCTCGAGGCCGACGCCTCGGACGAGGTGGGCATGCTGCCGGCCTCCCCGCGCGCCGCGGCCGCGGGCTTCGACAACTTCTTCCCGGTGCAGGAGGGCGAGGGCCCGGGCTGGGAGGGCGGCGGCCCCTTCCTCCCGGTGAGCCCCGAGGTCATGAAGCGGCGGCGCGGGGGCCTCATCGAGCAGCGCGACATCATCAAGGCCCACGAGGCGCACAAGATGCAGAGCACCCCGCAGGCGCGGCGCAAGGAGTGGGAGTGAGTACCGGGCCGGGCGGGTGGCCGTCCCCTGGGCTCCCCACCCCGCCTAGGCCTCGCTGACCCTCGCCGAGGTCTGCAGCTGTCGGACGGGGCGAATCCAGCTTGCCTCCCCAAACGCACCTGTTCTACCCAGATTTTGTGGAGGGAGAACTGGGATCTGGTTCATACTCTGAGCTTTCCTGAAACCACAGAGAATCCATCACAACGTGACTCATCCGTCCCGTCTTTCCTGCAGGAATTGTGGCTAGGCCCACTCTCCAATATGACGTGTAGGGGAATGATTACACGTTGGGGCAAGTCCCCAGTGGATGGAAGAGACTGACCACCATCTGTGGCCGCCCCTGGCTCTGTCTCTGCTCTTACTGTGTAGGGCGAGAGAGTTGATGTTCTCTTAGGTCGGCTTTAATCCCATTCATGTGTGTTGAGAACTTGAGCTTTTTATTCCTAGGAGTTCTAAATTAAAGGAAGATGGCATTTCATTTAATTATCAGTCACCCCGGGTTTATACTCCGTACAAGGATTTTGTTTTGTCCTTTGGATGACGGAGTTTACTCTGCATGTTTGCATGTCCTGTGGTCTGGATGTTTTCAACTCCCCTTGCCTTAGTTTGTTGACTTGTTAGCTGTCATCAGTTGCAAAGAAATTAGTAACAGGTGTTTTTTGATGCTGGTGGTTAGCGCGGAATTTGCCTGCTTGGTTTTGGTGGATGTTCCGGATGGTGGAAGTAAGGGTAGGTTACCTGATGTCTGTTTCATACGGGTGTTAATGTCTGTTAGTTCATGTGCTCAGTCAATGAGCGTAATGTACCAGGCTCCTGGGATTCAGAGAAGGTTTGGGCACAGCCAGCATTCAACAAACCTCTCCGCTGTTCATCTCTCAGGACTGTTAGTCTTTAAAACCTTACATAGCTCTCTTTAAGTGCCAGGCAGCATTCTGAGGACCTTGCATATATTAACTCATGTTAATCCTCACTGTAACTATGAGGTAGTATGATCATAATCTACATTTAACCAATGAGGCACAGAGAAGTTAAATGACTTTCCAAAGGTCACTTCAGTAATAACGGCATTGCTATTGTGATTTGATATTGATTAGTGATTTGAGCCCTGGCGGTCTGGTTCTAGAATCCATGCTTTTAACCAGGGTGCCACAGTGCCTTTCTCTCCAATTCCCACAGTACTTCTTATCGGAACAACCCATGAGATGCCATGGCAAGAGTGTTCTCGTGGGGTTGAGAGACTTGGGTCTAGTTTCCAGGGTGACCTAATTAGTGATGTGACCTTGAGTAAGTTACCTCATTGTGACTTTGAGACATGAGTGGGAGGAAGTAGATGGCCATGTGAGTACCATGCAGATCTGATAGCTGGTATTTCTTCCTATTTAGAAGTACTATCTTTTTATGCACCTCTATCTTATCTTCCTTAGAGGACCCTGAAAAATTTGAGGGCAGAGACTATTTACATTGTTCATGTCACTCAAGGCCTGTCATGTGGCCAAACCTAAGAATTCCTGCAATACTCAATGAAAGTCTAGCTTCATCATGACTGGCAATGTGCAGATAACTTTGCGGTTTTTCACTGAGTTAAACATTTGCTAATCAGAGGATGTCAAGATCTGGTATCAGCCACCTATGGGGGGGGGGTGGCAGTGGGGATGATTGGGAAACTGCTTTCATCTGGGCAGGGCCATGAGAAAGTGAAATAGGGAAGACACGTCAATGGCCTTGGGGAATGGCAGCCTTTAGGAGTGTAGCAGTGGAGGAGGAGCTCACAACGGAGGTGACAGGGGTGGCCGGGGAGACAGGAGGAAAACCAGAGAGTATAGGGACAAAGAAGCGAGAGGAGTGTGTTCAGAAGGAAGGAGTCATCATCTGTGCAGGACGTTGCTGAGGTCAGATAAAATGAAGTTGGAGAAGGAATCATTGGTTTTGACAACATGGAGGTGACGTTGATGGGAGCAGTTGCAGTAGGGTGAGGGATGGGGTCAGAAGCCCAGCTGGAGTGGTCTGAAGAGAAAATGGGAAGTGATAGAAACAGTGGCATTGCCCCATCCCTCCCTGCTCCCCGACACTCACACCTCATCACTGCAGGCTGCCTGGGGACCGCCATGCTGAACACCACCGTGCTTTCCCCCTGCCACCCAAACCCCTGCCCCTTCCGGCTCCATGTGTCCCTTAATCTGATCTGCTTCCCATGCCTCCCCAGCTCTCCGATCCTTCATATTGCACTGCCTGAACTCGTGTTCCGTCATCAGCAGAGCCCTCTGTATCCTCCCGCCTTCTCTGGACATTCCCTTCACTTTCTCATGCTTCCTGGAACCCGCCCCCGAGAATGCTGCTTGATCTGTGCCTGCCTCCTGCGTGGCCGCTTTCTCTTCCGCACTGCCTTGTATTCTGAGTCTGCAGCCGGGGTGTGTGCCTACTTCCTCCTTGTTGTTGTTTCTAGACCATTATTCCTCACTCCTGTCCTAAAAATGCCAGCGTTGGAGCTCATCTCATCAGACAGTGCCACCTGCCGCTCCTCGCTGCCGCCATCCACAGTCTCCCGGGGAGATTTTAGCCCTGGGTTTACTGCCTGTTTTCCCACCTGCCAGCAGTTCTTGGTGATTTCAGCGTCCATGTGGGTGACGCTTCCTGGACCCTGGCCTCTTGCTTCCCTAACCTCTTCTCCCCAGTGACTTGGCCTCCTCGCTTCCTGCTGAGACCTCACCTCCTGCTCTGCCCGGACCCTGTCATAACTGCATTGCTCCAGAATCCCAGCTGCAAGCATCCTGCTCTCTGGGCACCACCTCTTTTCTATCCATTCACTCCCTCTAGTGCTTGATTCCCAAGATTAATCACCTGCATCCACAAGACATCTGTCCTATTACTTTTTCATGACCTCTCTCCCCAACGATGTCCTCACTTCCCATCTTATTAAACTAAATTCCACTGTAAGCACCAAGAATACTTTCCAGAGCTTTTTACTTGAGGTCTCTTCCTACCCTCTCAACTCTTTCCCCCACCAGCTTCTCAGATAGAGGCAATCATCAGCCAAGGGCAAGAAAGCCTCCCAAGTTGGTTTCTAGTCTACTTCATGCTTCACCATCATTATAACTGCCCCCTGCTTTCACCCTGACTTCTTCATCCCTCTGTTGCTTCATTCTATTGGTCTGATAAAACTCCAACTCTTTTGCTTATCTCATGACTGCCAAAAAAAAATTAAAATTAAAAATTAAAAAACCCTGCTGAAATCCCACTTGCCACTATTTCTCATGTGTACTTGGGCAGCAGAACATTGCTGACTGGCCTCGCTGTAAACTGACGACTGCCACCTCAGCTCAGCCCTCATCCTGCCCAGAAATTCTACTGCTTCTCCACTTCCATTCATTGCCACATTCCTCTAGAGGTTATTTCCTACACCTTTCCTTTGATTGTCAACCCTCAGTGTCTCCTGCCTGCCCACTTCTAGCTCATGACAACAACTGCCTTCCTGTTTCCCTGGGAAAATAGTAGCAGTCAAAAGAGGCACAGGCTCCACCCACTGCATCGGTCACCTGCTGCACCTGGGCCCCCGCACCAGGTCTTTCCTCCTGCTACTGGGCACCAACCATTCATCAAGGTCCACGTGGAGACTGGTGCCCACATAGAGCAACGTGAGCCTTTTTATCTATTCTCTCTCTCTCCATTTTTTTCTCCTAGTTCCCTCTGGAACCCATTCCTATCAGGCCTTTGTCCCAGTCAAACAAACAGCTCTTGACATGGTGACATTGACTTCCCCATTGCCAAGTCCAGTGGGTGATTCTCATGTCTGTCTTCTTTGACCCGGCAGCAATAGCAGCATGTGATCACTCCCTCTTCCTTGAAACTCTTTTTTCACGTGGTTTCTATCATACTACGCTTGGTTCTCCTCCCACCTTGCTGGTTGCCCAACAATTTCTTTTGCTGACTTCCTCTTCCTTTTCTCAATCCCTAAACACAGGAGAGCCCAGGGCTCAGTTCTGGGGCCTGTTCGTTTGTCACCAACACTTCCTTCCTAGTCAGCTCATCTGGTTCCAGACTTTTAGTTGACATTGTATGCTGGCGATGCCCAGATCTGTCTCTGCAGCCAAGACCTCCTCCCTGAATTTGAGCTGCCACCCACTTATTCAGCACCTTCACTTGTATATCCACAGGCGTTTCAAACTTCACATGTCCAACATCAAAATACTGGTTTCCCTCCAAACCTGCTTCTCCTGTCGTCTTCCCCATCTCAGTAAATAGTACCGATGTTCTTTCTGCTGCTGGGGCCTGCAACATTGAGGCCACCTTGATTCTCACATTGACACCCAACTCTTGCCAATCCCCATCAGCTGTCCCTTCTAAACGTATTGGATCACTGCTCACCACGTCTGCCACTATCTCCCTGGCCCAAGCACCTTTTATTTTAATTCCATACACACTTATCTGGTGCTTACTGGATGCCCAGAACTGTTCTAGATATTTGTAATTTTACAAATACTAATTCATCTACTCTTGTGAAAATTGAATGGGGCTGGTACCATCATTATCTCCATCTGTACAGTTGGGGCACAGGCAGTTTGAGTAACTTGCCCAAGAGGATAATGACAGCCACCTCTTAACCAGCCTCTCTGCGTCTACCCTGCCTGCTAGAGTCTTTTCCCCACTGTGGCTAAAGATCCTTTTTTCTTTTTCTTTTTCGATTTACAAAGGATTTGGAAAGATAGTACAAGGAGTTTCTGTGAAAAGGTCTTCGGGAATGTATCACGTTAGTCCTCAGCTCATAGCCTCTAGTGGCTTCCTGTCTCCCATAGAAGAAAACTCAGGTCCTCAGCATGTCCTACAAGGCCCTACGTGACATCCCTCCTCTACCTCTTGGGCCGCCCCCCCAACCCCCTAAAGATGCACAGACATCGTGGCTTCATCTCTTCCTCTTTCCCCTCCCCTTACTCCTTCTGCCCCAGCCACGCTGGCCCCTTGCCCATCCTTGAATGTGCTCTGACCTCCCACCTCAGGGCCTCTGCTTTGCTGTTCCCTCTGCCTGGAATGCCATCCCCTCCACCATCCCCCACCGCCTCCCCTCCCTCACTGTGGTGACGCTTCTGCTCAGAGAGAACTTCCTGAGCACCCTATATAAAATAGCATGTCCCGTGTCACTCTCTTTCCCTCTTTATTTTGCTTCATTTGTCATCATAGCCCTTATTGTTGTTTCCCCAGCACACACACACACACACACACACATTTTGCACTGGAGTGCACGCTTCTTAAAAGCAGGACTTAGTCTTATCTCCAGCAACAGTACTTAGAGTGTAATTAGCACACAATAAGTATATGTTGAATGAATGATGAAATAAATGCACTGAGGGGAATTGGTACCCATTCTAATTAGCTTGCTTCCAGGGAAGGAGGCGGCTGAGTTTCCCTGGGACAGCCGGTGTGGTCGTGCAGGTTGCTGACTGCACAGGGCCCTCCAGTTGAACAATCAGCGGAGGAAGTGAGGAGTCCGTTCTCTGTCCTCCTTCAGGGCTGCTGAAGATCCTGTATTTGCTGTGCACCTTGGAGAGATGGAGCCTTCTCCTCCCTTCTGTCTCCTGATTTCTGGCTTCTTCTGATGTATATTCTATAGACAGAATCCCCTGGCTCTAGTCTGGGGACAGTCTAGTCCTTTCTCAGGGCATGGATTTGCTGTGGTAGGAAATCAGAAAGAGTTCTTTTTGGGCGGCCCTCCCAGCTTCCTCCTCACTTCCTCCTCCCTCGGTTCCAACCCTTCCTGAGCCCCTGCCCGCTGCCTACACAGCTGACAGCCTGCCCTGCATGCGGCCAGCCTTACACATCCTGCCTCCTTGCCACCAGGTCAGGGCTGTGGAGATGCACATAGCCTAGAAACTGACCTGGGAGGATTCCCTCTTGTGTTTTTTTTTTTTTTTTTTTTGCTTTTGTCTGGGTGAGCCGAATGTTGGTAGGGGAAGGAGCTGAGAGTGTCAGAGTGAAGGGTCTCTGTTTCTATGGAAAATATTATATTTTAGGTGATTCAGATGAAGCAGATTTTCTTGTGTAAAATGTCATTTCCCAAAGAACCTCTTTAAAGGTTTCCTCAGGCCCAGTGTTCCAGTTATAAGGACCTCTTGATTAACACCAAGTGGTCCTTGTGTACTAAGTTTTGTAACTTTATTGAGTGGGCATAAAATCATGTTTTACTAATACTTTAATATAAGTCTCTCCAGCTTCCAAGATGTTTTCATATATACCATCCCATCTGACCCTCACAATGACCCCGTGGGTTAGCTATTATTATTCCTAATTTCCGGGAGAGAAAACTGAGCCCTAAAGTTAGAGGTGGTGCTAGGTGCAAAACCCATGTCTTATTAATGACTGTGGCCGTTTACTGAGCACTGCCTATATGCTAGCTGTTTGCACGCATTATTTATTCTAATGGAAATAATAGGTACTGTTATAAAGAACAGAAACATTTTGTATGGGCTATTATTGCATATAGGTTTGGAAGAAAGGAAATTATGTGTAACTTTACAGTTTGCGTAGGTTGGTGTGACTCTATGAAGAGGGAAGCGGTATTTTCCTAATCATAGTACTTATCACACTGTATCGTAATTGCCTGTTTACGTGTCTGTATCCCCCACTAGACTGTAAGTACAAGTCTGTCTGCTCCTCATTGTGTCCCCACACTTAGCACAGTGCCAGGCACATCAGAGGCACTTCATAGATGTTTGCAAAATGAAAAAGAAAAAAAACAACAACATTATTTTACACACTGGGAAACTGAGGCGTGGGGAGGTTCAGTTACTTGCCCAGCGTCACAGAGCCAGTGAAAATTCCTGCCGGGTCCTCTGCTATCCTCCCGTTAGTGTTCCCAGAGGTGATCAGCACAGCAAGAGCAAAATGACAGGAACCGAATCCATGCTTGAATTCTTGTATGTAAACTGTGGGACCTGGGGCAGGTTGTAAACTGCATGGAGGTGGGTAGTCACACCTACCTTGCAGACCTGCTGTAAATTCTGACCACATTCATTATAGCACTTAGACTACGGGGCCCCAAGGTGTTGGTGAGCCCCAGGGTTTTTCTGGGCCTCTTCTCTGCTCGTCTCCCTGGGTGATCTCAGCCAGGTCCACATATGGGTAAATGGCTCCCAAATGGAGATTTCCTAGGGACTCTTTAACTCTCGTAGCCAAAAGCTTGCCTGGCATCTCTGCACTAGAACAAAATTCCTGACACTCTCCTGATCCCATCTGGCTCCTCATTTTCCCAACTCAGTAAACGGCGTCTCTCCAGTTGCCTAAGCCACATATTTTCATGACCCTTTTTTTCTCTCTTTCTCTTTTTCCTCCCTTCTGATTAGCGCCCCGTCCTGTCAATGCCGTTTCCCACACATGTCCCAAGTCCCACACTTCTCCATGCCCACTGCTACCAATTTCTTCCAAGCTGCTGTCACTTGGACCATTGCAGTGGCCTCTTAACTGGCCTCCAGCCTCGCATCTTAGTTTCCCTGGAGTCAGGGAATGTGTCTATTCACACAATAGACAGGGACAAGCCCTACCCCACACGGTCTTTGCCCAACCCCTGGCCTCATTCTCCCTCTCCCTTGTTCCCTGCGCTCCTGCCCACTGGCCTTTTCTTCAGGCCAGGCCTAGACCTGCTTGTATCTCTGCCCTGGCTCCTCCCTCTGCCTGGAATGTTCTTTCTCCAGATCTTCAAAGGATTGATTCATGCTTGACATTTAGACCTTAGCTTAAGTGATACCTCCTCAGACAGGTTGTCCTTCACCACACAGCCTAAAATAGACCCTGGTCACTGTGTCACATCACCCTGTGCAGGTGACTGCCTCCCTCACAAAAGTGTCGGTGACATGAGAGCAGGGACTTTGACCAGTGCACTCTGTACTCCCAGTGCTGAGAGCAATGCCTCACACCTAGGCTCTCAGTCAGTATCTGTGAATGAATGAACAAATGCTCCATAAACAGCTGGTATGTCATAGCTATGATCTAGATCTTCCCCGGGCCTCTCACAGCTCCCAGCCACACTGTCCGTCTGGTCCAGGAAGCTCAGGACACCAGGGGCTCTAGGTCTAGACCAGGTCAGCACCTGCAGCATGGATGCTCCCGGGCTGCACAACACGGGCTGATGAAGTTGCAGGTGGTTTGTGCACCGTCCTTTTTCACTCTGTTGTTTGATCACTACTGAGCCATGTCTTACTTGACTTTGGACAAAACATTCAACCTTCCTGAGCCTCATTTTCTCCTTTGCTTGATGGTGGATGAATACAGCACCTTTTATGAGTTGCTGTGAAGTGTAAACAGCATGTGGAGTACTTAGTCCGCTGTTTGATCATTTTCCCCTGATGTTTGGTTCCTCACCTTCGGGAGCCTGTCCCTCGCCATTGCTGCGTGTAGCAGGCACCAGGCACCAGGGGTTCGCTGCAGCCCGAGCTACGGAAGCTGCAGTTAGAGCTGGGGTCGCAGTTTGCGCCAGTGGCCACAGCGGCGTGTAGGAGATGAAGTGAGGAAAAGCTGATGCACATCATTCATGGTGATTATTGTTATTATCATCACCTAGAGCAGCTGCCTCATTCACAGACGACGCTGGGGTCCTGAGAGCCTGGGTGACTGTGGCGCTTCACGTGAACTCTCTTCTGTTCACAAGCTTGGTGGACCGTGGCGAGTGACAGCCTGGAGGAGCCAGACCCGTGAGTCCCGGTCACTTCTGTCTCACATGCCGGCAGCTCTGCTGACCTGGGAAAGATGCTAACTCAGGCGTCCAACCGACATTGTCACCAGCATTCGCACCACATTCAACATCAGCAGCAAATTCTGTGAGGAAGCAAAAGTCTCAACTTTGAAGCTTTCTAACTGAATTTTAAAGGCCATTGGGCCGATTTCCCCCTGGCCTCTCAGCCAATGCAGAGTTAGTAAGACCAAGCGGAGACCTTCGTCCACGTGCTGCCACCTGCTGGCAAAGTCAGGCATCCCTTGGTTTAGTTCTTAGAATGCTGGAATCTGGAAAAGCTGTTGTTGGAAGGGTGCGTGGCAGAATTTGCTCAGTTCAGTAGAAATGCTTTGTTGAAGGATCTAATCTTTTAGTTACATTTAAATCTGTATGCTTTTAGAGGGGGCAGGAAGTCTCCCTGTCACCATAGTCCCTGCCACTCCCTTAGGCAGGGCTAATTCACTCATTTAGATTACTGGCTTGGCCCAAAGCCACCTGGGCTTTCAGCCCTGCAAATCCAACCCCCTGGCTCCAAGATGAGGCATTTGGGGATATTAGGGTTGAGGTATAACAGGTTTGCAGAAACCAGAGCATACGCCAACAGCACACAGAGACTATGAGCCTTCAACACACTGGAGCCAACAACACGTTGGAAAACCACCAGCCAGGAAGGGACCTGTAGCATATGTCCTGCTTTCTTGGAATTATGAGCAGAACAGGAAGGTGCAGAGAATCCAGAGAATCGGGCTCCCCCTGGGAACTGACACAATTCTGGTGACTTCTAGAGATTTGCTTTAAGCTGGGCCCTTTGGGGGCACTTGAACAACCTTGCATTTTCTTTACCTGTCCTGGAGAGATTCAGAAAAGGGGGCCTGTTTCTAGGTCTGGTCTCCAGTGACTTTCCTTTCCCTGCATTTGTTTCCCCTTCAAGCCTTGGACAATTCTGGAAATGCTTCCCTAGAGAACAGGGTTTGAGAATAAACATGGTGTTGTCTGAGCTGTGTGGGTCCCTGTCCTCGCAGCCGGGGCCCTCCCCGGACTCAGCAGTGCTGTGCAAGGAGGGGTCCTCTGCAGGGTGACAGCCCCCCACTCAGTGCCCGGCGACTCTGCATAACCTCTCTGCTCCTTCGCCGAAGCCACTGGGTGCCCCGAGAGAAAGCAGAAGTGTTCCCATCTTGCCCGGAGCACAGGGCTGGGAGCGAGGGCCCAGCGGGGTCTGTTGTCCCAGCCCTTCCCTTCAAGGCCAGCCGGAAGGAGGAGGTGGGGGAGCGGAGGGTTGGTGGCTGCAGCCGGGCCCTCCGCCCGTGTCTGTGCTGCCTTTTCCGGCACCACCAGAGTCTTGTCCCGTTTGGAGGCACAGGACAGCCAGTGTCCCCACCACCCCCGAGTCGCCCAGGCTGTGTCCACTGCGCCCTCGTGGGCCGTATCTTCAGAAGGAAGCTCTCCAGCCTTCTGAACGTGTCAAAACGGGGAGAGATTCTGCCTCCAGCCACCTTTTTGAACAAAACGAGAAAAACCGCGCCCTCTAGTGCCAGCTGCACAATTCGTCACATTTTCCCTCTTTTTCTCAAGAGATATTTTCCCCTCTTTTATGGTGCCCCCAAGCGGCTGTTCCCGTGTATTGCAGCCGCAGTCTCACTCGGACGCCTTGCGGAGAGCTTGGTAGCCGGGCGGGGCTGGGTGCCCGGCGGTGCCGCAGGAGGGGAAGGGGTGCAGGGGGGAGGAGGAGGAAGGACTTGCGAGGCAGGGGAGCGCCGGGGCTGCCGTCTCAGTCCGGGGCCTTGCGCCGCCTGGCCTCCCTGCCCCAGCTCCCCTGGCTGCGTGGCTGCAGATGAGTCGAGAGCATCTCTCTGTTGGACGTGATGGGACGTTTGCAGACACAAGCTGAAAATGAAGTACTCGGTGCTGAGGAGGTGAACATAACTGAAGGAATTTGCTTCGGCCTTTTTGGTTGAAAAAAAATATATGAAATTGTTAACACACACAGTTGCACACGCACGCAGAGTTGGATGCCTACAGTATTCAAGGCACCGTGATACATAAGACCATTAAAAATGTCATCTCACATAACTTCTCATTTGATGTGCGGGGGAGAAAGCCGAGGGGCAGAGAAGGCAGTGCCTGCAGTGGTCCACGGGCACCTTGGGCTCGCAGACACTTTCCCAGCACCAGCCCAGCGCCGCCCTGCCCTGCCCATCCTCTGCCCTGCTGCTTTGGGCCCCTTCACCATCCTTCTCTTCCTCTGTTTATCTCAAAGCCAAAGCGGGGCAGGAGTGAAGGCAGCAGGGCCCGCTGTGGCTGTGAGTGCGCAAGGCGCCCCTCCTCTGTCCCTTCCCAGCCTCTTGCCACCCTCTGCAGCCGCTCACAGCCGGCGCCCCAGCCTCACTGGGCTCGTTGGAGCAACCTCATTACCTACGGACATTAGTGGGGAGGAACCTACATCCCCTCCCACATTTATAAAGAAAACTGGGAGGAGTTGGGTAAATTCCCTTTCTGTTCTTAAAGTAACCAGAACCGTGGTCAGTTCTGGGGACAGTGTTGACCTGACACACCTGGCTTGGGTGTCCTGGGGTCAAGTCCAACTTCATCCTGCTCCTCCCTCCTACCCCTCCCCCATCTCTCCCTCCAGGCCCCCCCTTCACCATTCCCTGTGGTTACTTCTTTCCCTTCTGTCTGTCTTAAGCTGGGAAAATGTCCCCCCCTCCTCCCTCCAGCCCTTCTTCCCTTTCTGTTATGAAAATGAAATCATATTACACACATAAATCTTCATTTTGCTCTAATTCTTTTACTTTAAAAAAATTTACAGTATGTGGTGAGCATCTTTCCTTGGCGGTTTCTGGAAAGATGTCTATCGTGTCTCTTTCATTCGTCAGCACGCGGCTGTAGCCCCTTTGCGGTCACAGGCAGTGCTGCGGTCAACCAGCCTCCCGTGGGAGCGACGGCGCCTGCGTTTCTGCTGGGTAAAGTCCTAGCAGCGGGTCTGTGGACAGGTCTGTCCCGATCGCGCCCTCGCTGCCCCCGAGGACCGGTGCTTCTCCCCCACACCCCTCCTCTGCATCGCAGCCTCAAATTGAAATGTGAACTTTCGAGGTCCGTGTTCCCTCTCTCGCCCCACTGGAGAGGCCTGATGAATTAATAATATGCCGGCAGGAAACAGAGAGATGGAGTTATTAATTGCCAGCCGGCGTGCCCAGCCTCTCAGCGTGGCTAATTAGCACGCTGACAGCTTCGGTTTCATCCAGAGCCAGAGCAATGCTTGGGGGGGCGCTGCGGCCCAGCATGTGGCATCCTGCAGGGAGCGGGGAGCCCTGGTGGCTTTCTGGGGGGTGGGGACTTGCAGGAGGCTTGCTGGATTCTGGGGTTCCTTTAGGGAACCCTGTGTGCCTCCTGGGCGTGGGGCCCGGGGATGCGAGTGTGAGTGTCCCCAGTGGTGCTGGTTGGTGGGTGCTGTTCTTGGACCCAAGTGGGGTTTGTGACTCTGGTTCTGCTGTAGGTGAGTGACACCTGCCACGCTGTGTTGGGTGTAGTTGTCTCAGGGAGGTGCCCTGCTTTCAAACCAAGGTTCCCTCCGTGGGGAGGTGGCCAGGGAAGATTACCTTCACGTGAATATCGTTCTAGCTCCATGGCCCTGTTTCATAGCACACACACTCCTGGGAGGGACAACACTAAATCTGGCAGTGGGGCAGTGCCAGGCTTATACAGGGTTGCTCAAGAATTGTTTCTGTAAAGGAGAGTGCCACCAGGAAGCTGTGTGGCCTTGGCCAAGCCTCTTCACCTCTCTGGTCCTGTTTGAATGTGGGCTAGAGGTAGTCCTCGTTGTTTTCTGTTTGAGGCAGTGTGGTCCAGGGGTTAAGAGCACAAATTGTAGGGCCTGTTTGCAGTCCGGCTGCAGCCCCTGCAAGCTGGATGGCTTTGGGTAAGTCACTTCTTCTCGCTGAGCCTCTGTTTCCTCATCCTTTTGCTACATAGCTTGATATTGAGGTGAATTCCAAGCCATTGAAGTGACTTTTTTCCATGTTTATAAGCTATTTCACAGCTGGACTCTAGATGAAGTCTGTTAGGGCGCCTGGCTGGCACTCAGACCCCCTTCCCAGCCCCTCTTTTCCAATTCTTCCTTCCTCCTTCCCAACCACACCGGCCTCTTCCATCTCCTCCTCCCTCCCACCCCCGCCTTCCCAAGTAGGCCCTGGAGCCACTTTGGGTCACATGACCAAAGAGAGTGCCTGGCCTCCTGGCTTGGCCTGCCTTGGCTGAGGGCAGGGCTCTGTCAAGCCATCCTCTCCCCTTCCACTTCCGGGACACCTGACCTTCCTCCTCCCTCACTCTTGGGCCTCTGGCTGTTGGAGGGGTGAGGCTGCCTGCTGCAGACTGGCTTCTGGGAAACAGAGTGAGATGGGGATTATTGTGCAGGAGGCGCTCTTGAGATTAATCAGGAAGGGAAGGGAGGGGAGGGGAGGGGAGGGGAAGGGAAGGGAGCAGGACTGGGCAGAGGGGGAAGTTGGCTGTGATGCTGTCTCAACAAAGACCTCAAGTGACCTCATGGGGTGGGTGGGGTGCGGCTCTGAAGCTTGGATGGTCTTCCAGAGTTTTCCTGAGTTGGGACAAAGAGGCCAGGCTTTCATATTCCCTCATCAGCCAGTCACTGGTTACAGACTCCCAGGGAAGTGTCCTGACCTCGGTCTACGCAGCCAGCTTTAGCCAAGGAGACGCCTGAGGAGGACTGACAGCTGCCCGGGCTGTGTGCCGGCAGCATTCCCAGCAGTGACTTCCCAGTCCTGAGGGGAGAGGGGGACCCATCACAGCACCAACTACCTGGCTTTAAGGGCTGCTGGCGTGGTGGTTCCTGTGCCACGCCAAGGGATCGCACTGTCCCCACGGCCCCACCCTGCCGCTGCTTGGAGGGAGGTTGTGCAGCTTCCACTGCTCCACACGGGGCAGCCAGAACCGTCCAGAACACTAGCCAGGACTTGCTTCTCAGGGTGTTCCTCTGTTGCAGGTCTTGCCCCTGTGCCCGACCTCTCTCCACGCCCTTCTGGAGCTGGGTGGAGCCGGGGAGCTGTGGGTCTGGGCGGGTCTGAGAGTTTCCATCACTGCCCCCGAGTCCTGCATCTCTCTGCAGTCACAGGCTCTTCTCAGGGTGGTCCAGGCAGCAGAGTGTGTGGGGCTGAGATGTCTCTGGGGTTGGAATACCTGGGCCTGTTGCTCGAGAGCCTGGGCACATCTCTTGGTCTCTCAGGGCCTGAGGACACAGCGTCCTAGAGTTGTGTGCAAGGTGCTGAACATCATTGTTACGAATGTTTGTTGTTGGTCCCTGTCCCATTTTCCCCCAGGCTGTGGCTGGGGAGCCAGAACACCCATTTCAGTGAGGAGCCTGCGGACCCTGCCTTCCTCATTCCCAATTTGCTTGAAAAAAGTAGATCCAAACTTTAAGAGATTCAGTTAATCTTAGGTGGAGTTTTGGCATGGAGTTGTCTATTTTTTACACATTCTTTAGGTGGCATTAGTGTGAGAACCATTGATCTAGACCTGGTGCTCTCGGGGCCTGCCCCGCAGACTCTCTGAGACCATCTCCTAAGGACCTCCGCAGAGCAGAGTCTTTCCTGAGGGCAGACTGCTTTTCTGGGTATTTTAGAGGCAACTAGAACATCTCTAGGAGGCTCTGGATCCCTGAACATGTGAAATAAGGGAACAGGGGTCAATGGATCATCATTTATGTCTCTTGGGCTGAGACATAAATGGATCATCATTTATGTCTCCCCTCTGTGGGATGCGGGAGGCTTATCTGGATTTGAATCCAGCAATTAGCCTTCCTGAGCCTCACTTTCCTCATCTGTAGGATAATAGGTGCCTTATGATAATAGCATTACATTTCTAGAAACACACACACACACACACACACACACACACACACACACATCTCCCACTATGAACAATTTTGGCTGTATTTTATTTCATTGGTTTCTTTCACATGTATGAAATAGAAAAATGATATTCTAAAGAATTATGCCTCTCGATTTTTCAGGAAAAATTTTCTGAAAGTAAAAAAATTAAATTCAAATTGTGCAAATAAAACAAAAGGTAAATTTAAGCTCTGCTTAAAAGTAGATTTCAATAGAAGATTGTTGTTGTTTTCCTTGAATAAGAAGCTGAAATTGTGGAGTGAGTTTTGATGCGGTGGTGTACACAGTCTTTGCTATCCAATGGCTTCTTCTTCTTCTTCTTTTTTAATCCAGTTGCTTTGGACTTGGTTTTGATGGCAACATATACTGACCATGAAACTCAGAGGTAAATAATTTCATCATTTTGAAGACATTCATGGCTCTTGAAGTTTCCAAAAGGGGTTCCCCAAATGGGGGTTATTTTGAGATGGCATGGGTGTGTTCTGATAGAAACCAGAGACTGGCTGAGTGCTCAAATGGGGTTGCAGACAGTTAAAAGTTGAAAACAAATGGCATATCTTCTAATTCCTTTATGACCTGCTCAAGGACACTAACAGGCATGCCAGTGACCCGGGTGCTCGATGCCACTTAACAGAGGGACCATTTCCATTTTTCCCTCTGCTCCAAACCACAAAGCAGCTCCGACACTTCTCTGGTACATGGCTTCAAGCCGGTCTCTGCAGTTTTGCTTGGAGATCTGCAGGAGTCTTTAGGACAAGGTTTTTGTCCTGAGGCAAGTCATAGATTTGGGAAAGTTCCCACATTTTAAATTATTCTTCTCATAAAACCATTTCATTCTATGTGATGGATGGATAAGAGAGATATTTGGGCTCTTGTATTAGAAATTTTTGTTTGACTTTTGAGTATAGTGACCTGGAGAACAAATTGCAGTTTTATTTTTCTTGTTACAGGAAGACTGGAGGAGGCAGCCTGGGGCCAGTGAGGTGGTTCTCTGATGCCAGCAGGGTCTTTCCAGCCAGCCCGTGTAGTGTGGCCTGTGCCTCACAGTCCCAAGTGGTAGATCTGTGGCCAGGATGGGGGGCTACATAGGCAGAAAGCGGAAGGAAAGCAAATTGCAAAAGGAAGTGTGATATTGGAAGAACTTTCCCCACAGCCCACCTAGTAACTTCTGATCCCATCTCCTAGGCCTGATTGGTGTCACCTGACTTCCCTCTCTGGAAGCGGGGCTGGAAAGGGTAGTTTTATTAGTGGCGCATTCAGCTGCTCCTTATGGAATCAGGGTTGTGTGAGGAAGACAGAGGAGCGAATGGCTATTGGGTAGGCAACTCCTCTTCTCAGCCACAATAACCTTGTCAAAACCAACAAACAGTGCAGCCTTGTTTCTGTTTGGCAGTGAAAGTAAAACCAAAACCAAAACACAGGTAAGCTTTGCCCTGTTGTAATTGCCCAGCTTCGGCTAGATCTAATGTAAACAAAGAATATGACCCTAAACAAAATGGCGGGATCGAATTTGATTTTTATCAATGGGAAATCTCCCAATCTAACCCCATGGTGATAGCTCCGACGGGATTCCTCCCGCCTGACGGTGTATAGAATGTCCCACACCGCTCTGCGCTTGCTCGGCTTGAGAGAATACATGGATGAAAACATTGCAAAATGCATGGTGGTTCCTCAAAAGCTAAAAATAGAGCTACCAAATGATCCGGCAATCTCACTTCTGGGTATATCCAAAGGAAATGGAATCAGTATGTCAAAGAGATAGCTGTACTCTCATGTACCTTGCAGTATTATTCACAATAGTTAAGATATGGAAGCAAAGTGTCCATCAGCAGATTAATTGATTAAGAAAATGTGGTATGTATACACAATGGAATACTATTCAGCCTTAACAAGGGAGGAAATTCTGTCACTTGCGAAAACATAGGTGAGCCTGGAGGATGTTCTGTTCAGTGAAATAAGTCAGGCATAGAAAGACAAATACTGGATGATCTCACTATTAGGTGGAATCTAAAAGGGTTGAATGTATAGGAATAAAGAGGATGTGGTCACAGAGGCTGCGGGGCATGGAAAAGGGAAGCTCTTGTTCAAAGGATACATTGAAGGCGAATATGTTTTAGAGATCTGTCGCACAGCATGGTGACTACGGCTAATAATAGTATATCGTACATTTCAAAATTGCTAAAAGAGTAGATTTTAAATGTTCTCACCATAAAAACCTGGTAAGTATACAAGGTGATGGATATATTCATTAGTTTGATTGAATCATTCTGCAGTGTAAACATACATCAAACCATCACATTTTACCCCATAAATATATACAATTATTATTTGTCCATGAAAATAAGGTAATAACTTCCCCTCAAAAAAATCTGTTACCCATTAAAATATGAACAGCTGAGAATATCACTAATGGCACGTCCCTAGTGAGACCTCAGAGACTTCCCTGTGTGCTCGCCAGTAGCGTCTCTGACTGGTCACCCTGACACCCACGTGGCCTGACACCCACGTAGCCTCTTGTCACCACTGGCTTCCATTCTCTCCACATGGCTCACGTGTGTAGTCTGACTTCTGACAGTTTTAAATTTGAGCACATTTGCTCTCCATCTCATCTCTTCTTCGTCTTGCACTGGAGGCTTCTTGCTCTTGGCCAGATCATTTCCACCCGTTATAGAACCTCACGTTAGAAAAAAACAAGCAATAATCCTGCCTTGACCTCATCCCCCTCTTTATCCTTTGTCCCATCTCTCTCCTTTACAGCAAGACTTCCCGAAAGACCTGTCAGTCTTGTCTCCAGTTTCTGATCTGTCCCTGCTCAACCCGCGCGGACAGGCTTCCTGCAACTGCTCTCTCATTCAGGGCTCTGGTGCTGTCCGTGTGCCTAACCCCATGGCTCCTTCTCAGTCTTGGTTTTATTTGACTCCTCGGAGTACTGCTACAGCTGACTACTCTCCCATTCTCTTGACTCTGTGGTCGCACGCTGTTCTGGGGTTCTAGTTTTCCTCTTACTTCGCTGACTGTCCTTTTTGGCCTGTCTATTGCTGGTTCTTCCTCCCCCGCTGCACCCGAGGTAGTTGTGCCCCAGAACTGGCTTCTGGGCTCTCTTCTCTTCTCTGCAGGCTCGTCCCCTGATCTCATCCAGTTCTGTGCGTCCACATAAAGCCACATGTAGGTGACTCCCGCATGTGTAGATCCAGCCTTTATCTCCCCTCTGAACTCCTCAGGTTTACATCCAGCTGCCTCCTTGACATCTTAACTTGGGTGTCTAAAGAGTATCTTCCACTGAACATGTCCAGAGAAGGACTTTTGACTTAAGCCATTCTCCAATCCATTCCTCCCCCAAGTCTTCCTTCCCCTCTGACAACACCGCTCTAGAGCATGGCTCTAATTCCAGCTCGTACTAAGGAGTGAAGGAAGGTGTGTGGTGGGAGGGGCAGCTGCACTCCCCAGGGACACTGGTATCAGGATAAGTCCTGTCTTCAGTTGGAGCCTCTTCCTTTAGTTGTGTGTGTGTCAGAGCACGATGCGCACGGCCTGATCTGCCCAACACTCCCCCTTCCTGTCCCTTTTCTTCGTAGGAGCTGTGGACTCACAATGGCTGTAGAAGCAGGGGCACTGAAGGCTGGAGTGGGCAAAGTATTCTGTCTACTTCCAAAGCTACACCCACTCAAGAGAAGGTTGGCTTCCTGGTTTTCTGGGTAGTACAACCCCTGGGTCCACGTGGTGTGGAACTGGAATTGTGGATGAGGGGTGGTGCATTTATAGAAATTCTTCTAGGCCTGTAGGTTTGTTCTGTTCCAATTCCATTCTCATTTTTAAAAATGCCATTTGCTTTTGTCCTTTTTTCGTTTTTATCATCATGGGTATTCTGGTGGGGAGTGGGAGAATCTAAATCAAAGGCTGTCAGTTAAATAGTATTTAGAGCTAAAAATCCCCAGAGAAATGCAAATGTAAATAGTTACGAGAAATTTCTTTTTACCCATCAGAATGGCAGAATTCAGAAAGGTGGGTAATAACACTGTTGGCCCTGATGTGGGAGATGGAAACTTGCTTGTACCACTGGTAGGAGCCTAACTGGTCTAACCGTTCTGAAAGAATCTAGTGAAATGAAACATGTGTGTGACCTGTGACCCAGGAGTCCACTCCTGAGTATATATATTCCATAAAATTCTGAAAAGACATGTACAAAAATTTCATTGTAGTATTGCTTATGATAGCTGGGAGTTAGAGGCAACCTAGGTGCCCTTGACAAAAGGAATAGATAAATAAGGTGCGGTGGATGCAAATGTGGGTTATGCTATGGAGAGGCATTGGCCTGAATAGACATATAGCAACAGGGATAGATTTACACAACAGTGCTGCACGGAAAAAACAGGAAGTGAATGAGATTTATAACATATTATGACTGGGTTAAGCTACAAATATACCCACCAAACATTTCCTATTTTCTATGGATATGTGAATATTGAAGGTTGTCTGTTAACTATGTCAGAGAGGGTGCCCATGGGGGGAGGGGTTTGAAAGTGGGTATTAGGGATGAAGAGGAAGAAAGCCCTGTTGCCTATAAGACCATTTCAGAGTTAGAGAGTAACAGTGTGTATAAAATCAAAGACAGAAATTTCAGATTTGAGATATTTTCCCCATAAGTTTCAAAAGGTTAGATTTATAGTTCCCAAATGTAGTTTTGGGGCTTTTTTTTTTTTTTTTTTAGAACTGCCTTTAAGCCCAAGTCCGTGTCTAGCTTGAGTAGGCCACGCCTTTGTCTACGGCAGCAAGGGCTGGACTGTCCCTCTTCTGCTCCCAAACTGCTCCAAGCTGTAGACGGCATGAAACCACTATACACAATCCATCACCCTGTTATCTAGAGCAGTGGTCCCCAACGTTTTTAACACCAGGGACCAGTTTCATGGAAGACAGTTTTTCCATGGATGAGGGGAAGGCAGAGCTCAGGCGGCGATGCCAGCGATGGGGAGTAAATACAGATGAAGCTTCAGTCCTGGCCTGCTGCTCACCTCCTGCTGCGTGGCCCGGTCGCTAAGTTTCATGGGAGACAATCTGAGAATTTTTCCATGGATGGGGTGGGAGGCGGAGCTCAGGCGGTGCTGCACGGCTCAGTTCCCAACAGGCCGTGGACCGGTACCAAGCCATGGCCTGGGGGTTGGGGACTGCAGGTCGAGAGAATGAACCCTTAAGGACAGGGACTGCAACTCATTCATCTTGGTGTCCCCAGCACTGAGCACAGTGACGAGCTCTCAGTACTTACTTGTCACCTTTAATTGCATCACTTCATTGGTGGCCTTTTTGGTGTGTGTGTGCTTGCCCTGGCAAGATGCTTATCTAAGACATTTCCCCTCAAAGCGTAGGTCTCTCCAAAAGAGATGGCCTTATACTGTTTGGCAAGAGAATAACATGTCATCCAGTCATAGGTACAAAAACATAAAAATAGATTTTCCTGAGTGATGGTCAAATTCACCCCTGCAACGGGGTAGCATCTTTTCTATTCAAGAAATATTAATACCTTTATGGAGCCTGTTCAAGTCAATCCACTCTCAGAGGTAGGTATGAAGTGCCTACTGAGTGCTAGGGGACAGGAGTCTAGGGGGCCATTCCAGCAAGATGGCCAGAATGCTCTAGATGGAGTGGTAAATAGAGTGTGGTACATCAAGTACAATCCTTTATGAAATAATAGGAATAATAGGAAATAATAAAGACTTACATTTATAGAATGCTTTATACCTTTCAAAAGTACTTTCATGTCAATTATCTCAGTATGGCTTGGCGACCACGATCTCAGGCAGTACCTGTGATCAGGTAGATGTTTTCTTTGGAAAATGGTCTCCAGCATTGGGCTACCTATTTTTTCAGGTTGCGTGAGTGTGCGGGGGAAAGAGGCAATTGTCACACGCTTCCGGAGGAGACGAAGGAGCCAAGACTGAAACGTTTCCCATCCCTGGGAGTGAAACCTTACGTCAGTGATTCCCATTCCTGCTTATTGATCCCCCAGGGGTGTCTTGAAAGTCTTCAAAGGAAATTAATTGTGATTCACTTCAATTTCTAAAATACCCCGATATGCTGCATAGCACAATGCTTTTGGGCAGGGGTGGCCCGGGGGAGGTGGGCTGGAAGTTGTGTGTGTCAAAGGAGCTGTCAGTCAGACAAAGGACAATAGAGAGCTGAACCTCCCCCAAATCTGGGGGAGTGATTGGTCTGTGTTCACACCTGCAGGGTAGGGGGTGGCAGAGAGGGTTGGTGCTGGTTACTAAAAAAAGTGGAGACAACTTGATAGGTTGGTGGCCTACTTGGGCCGCTGCTGTTCAGATGCCTAGCTCTTCTCAGAGGCTGGAAAGCAGGCTTCCTGGCCCCCCAGGGCTATGTCAGATCTGTGTTCCACCATGGGTAGAGAGGCTCCATTCTACCCTTATTATTTTTGATTGGCTAATATGGTGATTCAATGCCTTAACATTTGTTGGCACCAGGCAAGTGCTCCCGGATGGCTGCTAGGTTTGTGAACACAGTGGTGTTGGTCATCTTTTCCTTTCCCATCCAGACTGGAAATGCCAGGTGTGCTCTGTCACAGCATCTGCTTAGTGTGGCCACTGGAATCGCTGTGTGCTGCTCTGGCGCTCAGAGCTCAAAAGGCGTCATATTGGACGTGGAGGAACTCACTGACACGGGGCCTCAAAGGCCTTATCAGGCATCGCCTCTGCTTTGCCCTTTTTGCCTTGCTGGGTTTGCACGGGAGCTGGGATTTGTGGGAAGCTGCAGTGTGTTTGGGCTGGAGACAGACTCTTGTGTGTTCTTAGCCTGATTCTACACAGCGCACCAGGAAAGGGGCCAGAGGAAGTGGCTGGCAGTAGGACGGACTCTGTTTTGGGAACGGGAAGGAGCCTGGGAGAGGGTGATGGAAGAAAGGAGGGGAGCAGAGAGCTAGGGAAACCTTAATTCATCTCACCCAACAGCTCAGAGACAGAAGTTGCCATGTCCACTCATTTGCACGGTGTGTTGTTGACACAGTCACAGCATCGCAGAGCCTGCAGGGACCCTGGACTCCAGCATGCCATGTGACAGGCTGCGGGAAGTAGCAGCTCGGCCACCCATTTCGCTGGGGGCGTGGGAAGAGGAGGATTGGGTTTAGGAGGAAGGGCGCAGGTGTGAGGCACACATCTTTGCTCCCCATTTTGTTCTTGAGTCTTCTCTTTTCAGCTGCTGAAAAGAGCTTTCCAGTGGGCCACCTCCCCAGTACCTCTGCTGGGAGCAGGCCAGCATGGCCTGTCACCCAGATGGCAGGGGGCCCAGAAGGCCTCGTCCAGCATCCTGGCTCTGTAATATCCCAGAAGGAGTTTTAGGACATGCTGTGGCCTGGTTCTTCCTGTTCAGATAAGCTCAAATCCCTCAGTCCCCAGCCCTTCCACGCCCTTTGTTCCTGTCTTTTGTCCACCCCCCAGAAGGTGGCAGTGTGGTGGGCTGGCGGCTCCCCTAGTGATGTTCCACCCCTGGAAGAGAGCAATCCAGGTGCAGCTGTGCCCCCTGTCCCACCAGCCCCTTGCTCCCTCCGCAGGAGCTCTGCGCTGGGTGCACCCCGGTCACCCCGGCCCCTCTGGGCTCATTGTGACTTTTCTCCTCTCCCTCGGCGAAGGAGGGCAGAATTCAGAAATCAAAGAGAGGAAAAGCCCAACTGGAGATGAGCATTGAATTTATTTGATGCAAGGAAAAGATGAATGCGCCAGAAGACCTAAATCCTTGAAGCTATTTCCCCTGCTTCTGACTCTGGGCTTCGGGGCTGGAAAGGAAGAGGTGAGGATGAAGGGTGGTGGTGATTCTCCGGCCTGGAGGAAGCCCCTGTGTTGCTGGCTGCTTGGTGGGTGAGCTTCCCCCGGCCTCGAGACAGACCTGCTCTGAGCTTGGCGTCACACTGGGAGTGTGAAGCACAACAGGTGATGCAACACTCAGGGGCCGTGCCCTCGAGGGTCCTGAGGGATCAGCCCGACACGCAGGAGCAGCTGGGGAACACTCCACGCTAGAGAGCTGGAAATTGTAGCATTTGACCAATCTGGTCCCAGCCTCACCTCACTTGCTGGTTCATGCAGTAAGGATCATCCAGGTTCTGAAAAGGGAGGCATCAGTGTGGGGAAGCATCTTTGCATCTGGCTGTGGAATTTCCATGGGTTCAAAAGAATCCTCAGTGACCCAGCTTTCAGGAGATGATTGTCCTTACGGCCCACCGTGCTGAGCACCCCCAGCATTCATCCAGAGGGGAACGGAAGGACAAATGCACAGTCCTCTTTCTGCAAAGGACTGTGACTGTCACTAAGCCATCTTGAAGCCCACTCGACAGCCTGCTCTTCAGGTGAGGTGGGATCATTTTTCTAGCTGCACATCAGCAGGGCTGACCTCAGGTGTCTGGGGAAGGCTTACTTTCCTTGCCAGACTATGGTGGTCTACGGGGGGACTTCCAGGACCCAGAGAGGATGTGGCAGGGCCATTGGTCTGGAGTCTCCCAGCACCTGTGAGGTCACCATAGAGGTGCCATCCTGTCCTCACAGCACAGCCTAGATTTTGCCTCGGCTTGTAATAGAGGATAAAGTGAATCTCAGCCAAAGAGCCCAGGCTTGCTTGGTGCCAAGTGTTGTATTCTGAGCACGTCAGAGTACAGTGGGCCTAATGGATAAAGCTATTATAGATCATCTAATTAATACAGCAGACCGCTGTTTCATTACAGGGGCTGCGGACTCCATCAGCACACAGCGCTTGGAGTTACTGCTGGCAGCTTCTTCTTTTTCCTGGCTTTGGGGTGGCTGATGCACTATTTGGAGATTCAGAGGCATTTAATAAGATGATCAGCTGCCATGCTGAACTAATGTTTACAGCTTCTTGGCTTGGGCTCTCTAAATCTGGAAGTACTCAGGACTGAAAGCTAAGAATTTTTCTTGGACCAAATGCTCTCTGCTCTATCCCCGTTATTCCCTCGCAGCACGTGCCTCAGAGACTCTCACATCCCGTCCTCCGGTTGCAGAGCAGATTCTCACACGATGGGAGACATCATGAAATGTGCCATTTGTGGCACTGGGAAAGCTCTTCTGGTGGCTGGGGGGGCTGTGGCACCTGCTGGATCATTGTGTTATTTCCAGATATTTGTGTTGGGTGTAAATGGCACCTGGTTTGTTTCTTATCTCCAGATTACACCATTCTTAGAAGGGCTGTTCCTTGGAACTGTACCTATTGGACTCTTTCGGAATCCCAGAAGAATCTGGGCCATTGCTTTATTTGTTTTAGAGACCCTGTCTCACTGTGTTGTGTAGGCTGGACTCAAACTCCTGGGTCAAGAGGGTCAAGAGGTCTTCTGCTTCAGCCTCCCGAGTAGCTGAGGCTACGGGCGCACCACTGCGCCCAGCTGAGCCATTGTTTTTCAAGCTTGTGACATTGCTGTCTAGTGTAGGGTGATTTGGTCAGGCTATACTTCCACGGCTTTTACGTTCTTCCCAAATATTGTACCTCATTTCACAAGCTGCCACCATCAGGAGAGGGTGCCTGGATTAGAGTCTCAGCGTTCAAATATCCAGAATATCCAGGTTTCTCTTAGGAGTCGTTAACTGAGGAAAAGAAAATCTACTTGTTATTCTATTTTGGGATTTTTTTTGTCCTGTAAAAATAGAACTGTATTAAAAAGTTAAATCTATGTGTAAATGACATAGTGTGTTAGTTTTTCTATTCCTGCCATTACAAATGACCACAAATTTCATAGCTTAAAAAACCCCACAAATTTATGATCTTCTAGTTCTGTATGGCAGAAGCCCACTGTGGGTCTCACCAGGCTAAGATCAAGGTGTTGCTAGACTGTGCTCCTTTCTGGTGGCCCTAAGAGAGAATCTATTTCCTACTCATTCTCGTGGTTGGCAGAATTCGTTTCTTTGCAATGGTAGGACCGTGGTCTCTGTTTTCTTGCTGGCTGAAACCTAAGGGCTGTTTCCTGCTTCTAGAGGCTGCTGCATTCCTTGGCTTGTGGCCTCCTGCCTCCAGCGTCGAAGCCAGCAGTAGCAGGTGGAGACTTTCTCATGCCGTCTTTCTAACTCGACTCGCTGTTTTATCTTCCTCTCTGCTTTTAAGAGCTGGTGTGATTAGATTAGAGATCATGTAATTAGATAAATGAGGCAAGATAACCCAGAATAATGTCTCCATTTAAAGGTCAGCTGATTAGTAACCTTAATTCCACCTGCAATTTGAATTCTCTTCATTTGTAGGTTCTGAAGATTAGAATGTAGACATCTTTGGGGGACACATTATTCCACCTACCACATTTAATTTGTTTGCAAAACACACAGTGAATTTAATTTAAATTCTAGGGGTTACAATAGGAGAGAGTGAAACTAACATTTTCTGAGCACCTACTGTATGCCAAGCCTCATGCTAGATCCGCACATGCATTATCTTATTCTAGCATCGCAACCAACAGGTGGGGCAAGTACTATCTTTGTTTGCTAATGAATTAACTCAGGTTTAGACAAATTAAGTAACTTGCATAAGGTCCAAGAGCTATTAAATGACAGAGCCAGGATTTGAGCCCAGGTGGATAAGACTTGGAAGTCTAAATGCTGCTTTTTCTGCCAAAATGCTGCTCTTTCCGCCACACCGTATCATTTCTCCTGGGATCTCAACCGAGAGCCTGAGAACCAAAGGCCTGCTGAAATACGCATTGCTTCCTCCAGATTTACTGTGGTCTATTTAAGGTCTGGGCTTGAGACAGAGTGTGGATTACTGATTTCCCCCTACTTCAGTGTCCAGTAAGCTGCAGGCCAATTTTACATGACCACAACCTGGGACAAGAGAGATGACTGATAAACTGAAAAGACTCTGTCACAGGGCCTTTGGCTGGGCTGGGCTCTAAGTCACTCACAAGCGGCCTAAAGTGGAACCAGGCATCTTGTCTCTGCAGCGCCTCCCCTGGGTGTGACAGGTGGAGGCATTCTAGTTGGAAAGCTGTCGAGCCTCTCCTCTATTCTGCTCATCTCAGCTGCCTGGGACCCTGCAGAGAGGTTGTCCTTGGGCAAGCAGCCCCTGCCATCACGGCTGACTGGCACCAAGAAGCCCGGAGCGGCTGTGCTGGCTGGGTCAGAGCCGGGGGAGCTCTGCACAGAAAGGCTTTCCAGGAACTGTGGGGACACGGGAGTCAGGGGGGGGCAGAAGGGAGCATCAGGTTTGGTGTGGCTGTTGGCAGGGCCACATGTGGAGGGCTCCCATTCCATGAAACACCCCAGTGGTGTGTTAACTTATTTCTTGCAGAGGCAGCTGGTTTGGATCTGGGCAGACTGGTGACACTGTGGCACTTTGGAAGCTCACATTTCCAAGCCACAGATACTGGGTTTGTGTCTGAATCAGAAAACCCCTGAGAGACATGCAGTTCCAGCTCTACAAGGCTTCCACAGTACCAACTCAGGGAGGCTGCAGTTACTTCAGTCTCATATACACATACGTGTATGCTCACATATACACTTTTAAGTGATGTCATCATCCTGTGTTCTGCCTCAGTATTCTTGCTGTTTGCTTCCAGTGTTGATACTGCTCTGACAGGCTGGTAGTGCACCATGATTCTGTCTTTGCATGTTGATTAAACTGACTCTGACATATCAGGATTGCAAGTTGCTAACTGGCTTTTAGGCCCTGGCTGCCGCGGGATTTATAGTGTCTATGCTAATCTCTTCTCCCCCTTAGCTTCTGCATTGAGAGTCAGAAGATTGTATGAAGTGGTACTGGCTGCTTTCGGTTTGCATGCAGGAGGGTGGGAGGCCCAGGTAGGAGCCGGGGGAGCAGACACCTGGGGCCTCTTTTTGGTGCATGACCAATTCCTACCCACAGACCACCTTGCGTGAAGGTGCTGGGGTGAAATGTTTCATTTCAGGAAACATTGATTAAATGTCTACTTTGGGTATTCAAAGACAAAAAATGACAAACCTCTCTCTTAATTAAAAAAGGCAAATGCAATACAGTGTTATCATTGCTCTGGAAGGCAGGGATAGGTATTATAGGGGCACAGAGGAGGGTGCCCAACCCAGCCTTGCCAGGGGATGGGCAGGAAAGGCTTCCTTCAGGAGTTGACACACAAGCTAACCCTAAAAACAAACTGGAAATCTTCAGGTGAGGAGGGAGTGTGAGTGTGTGTGTGTGTGTGTGTGTGTGTGTGTGTGTGTGTGTGTGTGTGTGTGGAGGGGGTTCAAGAAGCAGTGAAGAGTTCTAGGAAGAATAGGTGTCATGGGCAAACACCCAGAGGCCAAAGAGAATTTGGCAAATGGGAGAATCAGAAGCAGGGATTGCGGGTGGCATTTGGAGTGTGATAGTGGGGAGAGATGAGATTAGCAGGAACTAAAATACCAGGTAATAATATATAGGCCAAGTGAAGAAGTTTGTGCTTTAACCTCAGGGAAATGCAGAGCTACTAAACGATTGTAGCAGAATAGTTACGTGATTGAATTGTCTTTAAAGAAGATGATTTTAGCTGGAAAATAGAGAATGGCTTGGGGGAGGCTGCACCAGGGTCAGGGAGACCATTGCAGTGGTCTTAAGTGATAAGGGTCATCACCTAACTTAGGGACTGGGATGGAGAAAGTTGGTAAATTTGAGAGCTATTTAGGAGTTGCAAAGGGTGGGACTTGGTGACAGATGAATGGGGTCCAGGGAGAGCAGGTGGCCACAGGAATACCCGATTTTCTGGCTTAGGTGACTGGCTGGGTGATAGTGGAGCATTCATTGCTGCCTGGACAGAGAAGGCAGTGCTGGGATGGGAGGGTGGGGTGCAGAAGCTGAGTGCAACGTGGACTTGTTGAATTTGAGGAGTGGCCAAGATTGTGCTTAGTTGGGATCCACATGTATGGCAGGGTTGGTTATTAAAATATTGAAATACCTCTGTGCTGTACGTAAGTAGCATCTGTACTTAGCAGCCCCTCATTCATGTTCCCTGCCACCGCCTTGCTCGCCCTAACTAACCCAGTCCCTGGGACCATCCCAGGATCTAGAAACTAAATGGTTGATGTGTGCAGAAGGTCTCCTATTCTTACTGATATTGCCACACCAGTTCAGTATTTTTCACATCTCCCCTTGGAAGACAACTAAATGTCCCCGTGGGCTGTTGGTTCTGAAAAACAAGAGCTCAGGAGAAGGAGAGGTCACAGCTAGGAATGCTCTGTTGAGAGTCATCAGGCTAAAGGCTGAAGCCTTGGAATGTCTGAGAGTCTTCAGGAAGAGTGTGCAGAGTAAGAAGAAAGGGCCTAGGGCTAAGGAATTTGGACTTGACCTTACAAGAAGTGAGGAGCCAATAAAGTATTTTAAGTCAGGGCATGTTGCCATTGGTGGAACCTGTAGGACTAAAGGGACTGCCAAAGAAGCCTGACAAAGTGCCACCTTCAAGGAACTCACAATCTAATACTTGGGTTGGGCAAGATAAATATGTCCCTTGGAAAGGAATGGGTTCACCAGGTGTGATGAGTGAGTACAAGTGTGTAGCGTGGAGTAAGGGGGCTGATTGTTGTCCACAACATAGCTTGGAGCCCCCAGTGGTGCGGACTGGAAGAGGGCCTGGTCAATCAATTTGTCTTCATAGTCATCCTCAGTAGAAGAGATGATTGTCTCCTGGGTGAGGAGATGACTAAATGACTTTTGAGTTCACGTTCAAAGCCTGGACTCTTGAATAAATAGGAAAGATTCTTAATAAAAGTGAATCCTTTTGTTTGGGACTCTGTAGTTCACGAATACGTTAAGGAGCCAGCCTTCAAGTTTGGTTTAGATCCAAGGGTTGACTCTTTCTCCCTTCTCCAGTGGTTTTCCAACTGTGTTCCTCGGAGCACTGCAGGGATGCCTTGGGGTTGCAGGTGCCGGGGAGGGGACAGGAAGCATCCAGGAAGCAGGGCTCCAGCCCCCAGCCTGCCTCTGCAGGGCTCTCAAGGAACTGGCCAGTTTTCTATGTCAGTGCTCTCCCAGGAGGCATTTCCCAGTGGGGAAACCTACGCCAGCCTGTCTTAAAGACTGTCTCTAGGTAGGCCACTTCCTCGGCCATCCTCCAAAGTTGGTGTGGATTCCTTTGCTTGACCACATACAAGACCTGGCAAGACACTTCCGCTTTTCAAACCCTAACTCTTCAGCTCCTGCTCCGTCTCCTTCCCTCTGGACCTTTCTCTCGGGTGCTGCTTCTCAGTGGTTCTTCTCAGCAGGATATCTGCTTGGTTTCTTTCCCCTCACCCACTTCCCCTGGATCCCTGGCACTCCAGACACTGGAAGAAGAGCGAATATAAAAATCTAGCAGCTTGGATTCTTTCCCAGACGTGCATTGTTGCCGACCTTGTGACCACCAGCAGGGCAGTTTCACTGTCTTCAAATCTTGATGGACTTGTATTTGGATACTTGGCGGCAGTGTTTTCCTGAAACCAACGCATCTCAAGCATTGGCTCTAACAATTAATTCCCTTATTCTCAGAAATTGTACCTGCATTAGAACAGTCCCTTTTCCACTAAATTATTTTTTTAAAAGGCTGAAGTTTGCCTTGATGAACCAGTAGGTATGAGTTGAGGTTAAAGAGAAAGGGTCCAGGGACAAAGGAAGTCATTCTACTTCCTAATCATACAGTAAAATGAAGAGTTAATTTTCCGATAATTTCCCTTTCTGAGAACTGTCTAGAACTTAGTGACAACTTCCTGACTCACAATTGTGAAACACAGGCCTAAGCCTTTATATTTTTCTGAAATGTTTATTGAGCACCTATAGGGTAGGTACCAAGCTTAGTGCTAGACTCTGTAAAGGATACAAAGATTTTAAAAAACAGTTTCTGCCTTCAAAGGAGTTTATGGTCCCAACATGTACTTAGATAATCCAAGGAGGAGGCAGGGAGGGGTGGCTAGAGTAAGTGCAGAGGGTGGCCTGAAAACGGGAAGTAATCAGTCTATTTGAAGGTTACAAATGGGAACACTGGTGTTATACCAGGTAACCCTGTTATATCTGCTCCAGAACTGGGGGTGGTGGTGGCAGAGTCCCACTGTGGGCAGACGGCAGGAGGCTGACACTGCGCAGTCAGATCCTCACTGCTGATGCAGTTGGTGGTGGAGAGTTCTGGGCGCCAGGGGAGTTTTAGTGCTGGGACAAGCTCAGATATGTCAGTTGGGTGCTTCTGGAAATCTGCTTGATCACCAGTAGCTCTTGGTCCCTGAGTCCCGGAGAGACAGCTCACCCGCCAGAGTCCCCACTGGGAGAGCACAGGCTCTGCAGCCAGAGACCCAGGTTCAAGTTCCTGCCCTGCTTTCCCACCCTATGGTGTTGACTGCTTAACTTCTCTTGCCTCAGTTTCCTCACGGTACAAAGGGGAAGTCATACCTACCTTGATGGGTAGTTGCGAGTGTGGGAAAGTGCAGGGCCAGTGCCTGGTGTGTAGTAGGCACTCATTGAATAGTACCTTATTGCTTTTATTATGAGTCCAACGGCTTCCTAGTGGCATCAAGAACCAAAGGCCATGGTGTTCTGGCACACATGTCACACTTCACTCTCATGGGCAGTCAGGAAAGCCGAGCTGTGTGATGGGGTTCGGAGCTAGAGATCAGGCTCCTCCTTGGAGCCTCCAAGAGATCTTGAGCTAGCCTCTTAACCTTCTCTATACATTATTCTTGTTCATACACCAGTAAAATGGGAGTGAAAAATCATAACCTTCTGAGTTGGAAGGAACCTTCTAGTATAATCTACAATAAAGGTATTTAGTAGGAGAGACAGGTAAGGCATAGAAGAGGTAAAATGACATCCCACAGGCAAATCAGGGAATGTGGTCCTCCCTGTCTCGACTCCTGACATGATGCTGCTCCTTCAAAAGTTGCCCCCAAACCTGGTGACAGCTTGGGGGTTTTGGAGAATTCAGAACTAATGCATCTGAGGTGCTTTTGGCTGGACTACCCATATCATAGACAAACCTGGTTTTTATCAGCATCATTCAAGGATTCATAACATAAAGGCAGCAAAAAATGGTAGTGGAAATGTGCTGTCTTCTCCCCACCCTTCTGTTTTTATTTCTTACCTTCCTCCTGCCCATTGGTTCCTAATTTTCCTGCTGTGACTTGGCGTTCGTTCGCTTGGTGTTTATGCTGTGTGTACAAGGCATTGTGTACTATGGGGAATACAGAGAAATATAAGACAGCACTTGACCTATTAGCACATAAAGAAGACATGCAAAGTTGAAAAGCTAGGTGAACAATACAAGAGAAAACAAAGCTAAACAAAAATAGAAAAAGCACTATATGATTACACGTCACATGAGAAATTTATATTTGTGGTTCCCAAATGCTAATTTATGGCCCTGTGCTTCTTGACGATAACATTTGCATTGGTTTGCTATGGAATGAGAAAAATAGGCTAAGTAGTGATTATTTCATAAGGCTAAATTTATTTATTTTATAGGATTTTTTGAGATTTTTGTCCTTCCAACATTTTAGTGCTGAAACAACCTTTCCTTTTTGAGATGTTGGAGTGTAAGTAATGGTGGTTGTTTTTGAAAGCCCATACTTAGAAAAATAAAAAGTTGGCCACATTCTATTGGTTCCTTTTGAAATTTTGCTTGTCCTTGAAATCCAAAACTAAGGGAGCCAGTGGTGGGCACAGATGTCCGGAGTGGAGGGGAAGAGCAGTTGTTGAGTAGTGGGTGGTCAGGGGAAGCTCCCAGGACAAGGACAGACATTGACAAAGAATTGGAGGCCTGGAAGGAGTTGATGGGGTGTGGAGGTTTGGGGAGGCTTCCTCTTGAGGGAATAATGTGAGAAAAACTTTGGGAGCAAGATTGGAGGGTTTGTTTAGGGTAGAAGGGAGAAAAGTTTGGAAGCCTTGTCTGTATCCTTGCTGTGCCCATAAGAAATTCACTTAGCGGTGGCTACAGTCAGAGCTGATGTCTGGCTCCCATGAATAACCAAGTCACTGTCCTGAACCACTTGCCCCAGTCACTGCCCCTACGACCCAGTCCACCTTGTATTCCAATTCTGGCCTTCTCTCTCACGCGCCTGCTTCTGCCCTTGCCTTAGCCCTCATACCTGGTGTGCAGTAACTCGTCTCCAGTTCTGACATCTTGCTTTCATCCTTCACCATAATTTGGACTCATTGTTGAGTTAGGCAGACTTTGCTCATTCTGGCCTTGTAGATGGCGTCCACACCCGAGGCCGTGTCCTTGAAGGTAGTTCCAGCTCTGTGAGGCGGACTCAATGAGCAGTGGTGTGCAGGAGGCGTCACAGAGGGGCTTAGGAGAATAGAAGGAAGCTCAGCAAGGGTATGTTGACTGGGTGGATAGGGAGCAACCGGTGGCCAAACCCGGAGGACTGGGGCTGGGATGGTCACCATTGACTGAAATGGGAAGAAGACCTGCTTGGAGGGGAAGAATTTGGTTTCAGGAATGTGAGCCCAGGAATGGGAAGGGCGGACTGGTAAGGAAGGGGAGGGCAGTAAAGAGAGGATGGAGGGAGAAGGACCAGGTCCATTTGGAGTCAACAAGGATTCACGATCAAGGACTTCTGGAGAGAGACCGCATCATTGCTGCAGGACCCAGAGAGAGGGCAGGAAACTGAGAAGAGTTTAGCCTCATGGGAAGGCTGGAAATTAATGCAGGAGGGCCTGGGAGTGCAGGGGGCTGGGGGAGGCCATGGGGGATAAGATGAGAGAATCCACTAACGTGGAGACCATGAACTTGGGTCTGTGAGGGCACCCATGCTTTCAGGACTAGGAGTCGTGTTTCACCGTGGTGCACAGCCTGCGGGTGTGGGAGAGGCGAGCTTGCTCTGCCAGCCTCTGTGTGATCTGAGGTATTCCCCGGGCATGTACTCAGACCCCCACCTCCCTCACGGGGTGTCTTCATGTCTTCCCCTGCCTCCTCTTTCCTCTCAGGGGCAGGAAGCCCTTGCTTCCGGGAACTGAGCAGCTGCACAGCATGGAGAGGGTAGGGGCCAGGGAGCCATCCTCCTTCCAGCCTCCCTCACGGGCTGCTAAGAGGAGTGGATCTATTTGAACTTATTTATGTGCCTGGAGTTGAGAACCCGTGTTTTGCTTATTCAACCAGCTTCCCACGCTGCCAGGAAGGTGCTAAGCAGCAGAAATTCATATTCGCCCTCTCCCCTGTCTCTCTCTCTCTCACTCTCTCTTTGGTATTCTTCAACTCCAACGGGAGCTAATATTTACCTGCAGAGTTAGCTGCGGGCTGTGGGATGTGGCAGCTGGAGGTGGAGGAGACGTTCTTCTCCCTTCCTCCTCCACCTGTCTTTCCCTAGAGGTTTAAAAAGGGGAAAATTGTAATGGTAATCTTCGAGACTGCTTGGATGAGATGTCAGAGGTTGCTGGGAAGAGTCAAGGGGTCTTGTGGTAGCTTCTCTACTAACAGACAAGCATCTTAGTTCACCAGGCTGCTTTTAATATAGTAAGATACCATAAAATGTGTGGTTTATAAACCACAGAGATTTATTTCTCGCAGTTCTGGAGGCTGGAAAGTCCAAGATCAAGGTACCAGCAGTTCTGGTGTCTGGTGAGGACCCTCTTCCTCATAGACGGCTTTCTTTTCACTGTGACCTCACATGGCAGAAGGGGCCAGGGATCTCTCTGGCGCCTCTTTTAGGAGGACACTGATTCCATCTGCCTTCAGGACCTGATCACCTCCCAAAGGCCCCACCTCCTATAGGATACCATCATCTTGGGGGTTAGGATTTCAACCTAGGAATTTCTGGGGGGACATAAACATTCAGTCCTTTGCACCAGGGAAGGAAGATGAGATTGGTGGGTGTTTAGGAGATGCTGCAGAGGTAGGGCCAGCGCTGGGAAGTCCGGGAAGGGGAGAAGCTGTCAGCCAAGGCGTACTGTTCCTCACAAGTGGAGTCATTCCAGTGTTGGGGACCAGGGGGCATGGATGACAGAGTCTGAGGCATTGCTACAACTGGTCTCACTTGGTGCTGGCCAGCTCGAGTGACTTGTTCAGGGGAAGCCTAGCAGATTTCACGTTGCTAGGGGCAACAGGCAGGGCTGGGGCCATGCTTCTTCCCACCTGTTTGTAGGGAGAATGTGTGTGAAGGGCAAGTTCCCTCAAACCCGCTGCCTGCTGCTGACTCGGCCTGAGCACTCACCTGCTCACCTGCCAGGAGGGGGACAGACATCTGGAGTTGAACAAATGTCTGAGGTCAGGGATAGGAGAAATGTCTCAGCTCAGCATGGTTTGTGAATGACAAAAAAAGAGTAGCTGGTAATGTTCTAAGACCTTCATCCATTCCCACCATGGAACAGGATCATCCTTCCCCAGGGTGCTGGGGGAAGGCACATGCAGGGGACATGGGGTAGGGATGCAGAGAACCTCGAGGCTGGGAGTGGGTGGGGATGGCAGCCTGTGGATTCTGAATGGGCTGTGGGTTCATCTGTGTCTGCGAGCTGACTTCCATCTAGGGCCTGAGACTCCTTCTCTGCTCACGCCTTTAGTGCCTTTTCCCGCCTTTCCAGCAGCTTTGCAGAAAGACTCTTCCTGTTCTTCAAACTGCTCTTTTCAGCTGTGTGTCATGCTTTTCTCTGGTTCCTTTTTGTCCTCTTGTTGCCATGGTAGCTGGCTAGGGGTCTACAGCTGGCTGGGGATGTCCCTGCTGGCCGGCCGTGGAGGCAAGAGAACACACAGGTGACCTCAGGCTGGTGCTTGTGGGGCTCCTGGTGCTACAGGCCTTCATCTTTGTCCCCTCATCCCAACCCCTCTGTGGTTCCCACAACCTCCTGTGCCCACAAAAAGGCAAATGCAGAGGAGGAAACAGGAGTAGCATTTTCCTTCGTTCTGGCCATTTCAGAAACTGCCTGGCAAGGCACAGACTGCCTTCTTTCAGTGCTGAGCTGTGAAAGAGCTGAGATGGGACCCCTGTTTGGGGGAAGAACCCCAAGGGAACATTATGGGCTGACTTGTCCCATCCACAACTAGGAAGAGAAAAGAAGGCAGGAGACAGGGAGCCAGGATTTAGCTGTGAAAAGCCACTGCCAAGGAACACAAAGAACCTGATGTACTGTAGGCCTTTGACATCTGTGACCTAAGCAGTCCTTAGCTGGGACTCTCCAAGCCTGCGAATACAGAAATTTTCATATGGGCTCTTGACTTCACTTTTGGGGGTCCTGTTTTTGGTGCATTGCATTGCATTGTCATTGTCATTTTCATCTTTCACTTTGGCTTCCATTGCACTTCATGGCTATTTTTTCACAAGATCAATTTTAAGTCATTTATTCATCCATCCATCCACCCAACAAATAATCAAGAAATAATTATCAATTACCTACTATACATTGTGTACTGTTCCAACTGAGGATACAGCAGTGAACAATATTGACAAAGTCTCTATTCTCAAGGAGCTTACTTTGGAGATGGAGCAACAACAAATAAACAAGAAAATACAAGATAGTAAAAAGTGGAAGATGAACACAGGGTGATGTCACAGAGTGTGACTGGGTGAGTGGTCCAGGAAGGCTCTGCGAAGGTCGCATATGAGCTGAGATCTGGGTGCCAGGAAGCGGCCACTCTGGGAGGATGGAGGCAGAGCTTTTTCAGCACAGGGAACATCTAGCCTGAATGCCCTGGGGCAGAAGCAAGCTTGGCATGTTTGAGAAATATCATGGAGACCAGTGTGAGTGGAGTGAGGGTGACGGAGGGAGGCAGGAGATACAGTCAGAGGGTTAGTGTGCTGGACACTTTACCTGCACCATGTCATAGCCTCTTGGCCTCTCCTGTCTCTGGGGCCTTCAATTGCTTGTTCCAGCCTGCAGTGGCTGACCAAATCCATGCATGTAAAACCCGGCAGCACCCCAGCTTGTGCTGTGCACTCCCACCTCTTACCCTGGAGCTTCCTGTCGGTACTGATCCATGAGCTGTGTGGGCTACTCCTGGGCAACAGGAAGTTGGAGAGGAGATTAAGTCCCTGAGTGATGGACTTTTGATCAGTGGGAGATTCAGCAGATGAATTCTTCTCTGTCCTCTGATGGACTGTCCTGAGATTCAGGTATCTTTTGGCAGTGGCCAGCTTGGTGTACACCCTTGTGTTGGCTCTCCCTCCTTTCCCGCCTTACTTCCCTTTCCCTCACACCTGCTTCCTTGCCATTGCACTCCTTAATAAAGGCACCTAAACCCTTGCCTCAGGCTCTGCTTCTGGGGAAGCCAGGCTATGTATGACAGAGAGGCAGGCACCAGCTGATGTAGGGCCTTGTAGGACATGGTAAGGAGTTTACATTTCATTCTGAGAATAAGGGGGAGGTCATTAAAGAGTGTCGAACCAGGGAATGATGTGGTCTGATGTACTTTTTAAAAAGATGACTCCAGTTGCAGTTGGGAGAATAGGTTGGAGAGAGGCAGGGTGAGCAGAGGGCAGACTATTCCCACAGTTCAGGCGGGAGATGGATGATAGCCAGAGCAAGAGTGGGAGCCATGGAGGCCATGAGCCTGTGTGTCTGTGCAGGGCAGTTGACAAGGCTGCACCGAGTTGAGTGCCCGGGGGTCGGCCAGGTTGCTCTCAGTAAAGGACTTGTTTCTCTTTGCTTGGAATTCAAATATGTGGTTGAACAAGATGACAAATTATAAACTGCCAAGGACCTTCATCACTTGTTGAACATAGAGAGGCTTCAGTTTGGGGAACACTGCTGGGGAGAACTGAAGACCTTTAACATGACCCCAGAACAGTGTTACTCATACTGCTGCTTGGAATCCCCTCGGGAGGAAGGAGCCTGGGTTCCCTGCTCTCAGCTGAATCAGAGTAACCCTCCCTCTGCCTTCATCTGCTTAATTTGCGTCTACTTAGAGTAGCATTTCTTCTGCAGAAAGGGATCTGTGGCTAAAGATGTAAGGTCATACTGCTTTCATTAATGCAAATTAAGTTAGTTTAATAAGATGAGACTGGAGATTGGATTCTGCCAGCCCTGAGTTTGAATTCCAGCTTGACCAGGTCCTAGATATGTGGCCTTGGTCTCAATTTCTCATCTGCAGTATGGCGATTAATGACACCAGCTGCCTGGAGTAGTTTTGAGAGTGAAGTGATTCTGGTGTGTAAAGTGCCTGATCCGTGCTCTTTCTAGAATGCCCTTCCTGTACCTTTAATAAAGAAATACCTTTGCCCTCACCTGGCAGACTTCCTTCCAGGTTTTAGCCCGGAGATTCTGGAGTTCGTGTCATTTAGGGAGGTAATAGATCATCACAAACATTCCTCTGGAGTTACTCAGGAGGCTGGAACCTCGCCTTTTATTTTGAGACGGTCAAAGCCGCATCTGCCTCTGAGTTACTCGGAGGGTGCCCCTGTAAGAGAGTTTGAGACAAGTGTCGTTCAATCCGTTTTATAGATGACAGATTCTGATACTTCAGGCAGTTGTGCCTCCCCTTTGCAATCTAGCTTTAGAGCATTTGCCCCTTGATGCTGTCTTCCTCACTTGCTCAACTGAAAATGATTCCAGCTCTTGCAGAACAAATCCTCCATCTCTGAGGGTGGCTGATGTGACCAAATCATGAACCTCGGAACCCGTCTTAGATTTAATAATGTTTTTTAAATTACAAAAGTATTTTACGTGTGTTGTAGAAAATATGGAAAATCACACAGAAGAAAATTAAAATTATCCATAATCCCATCATGTACAACTCATTATTAACATTGGGCAAAAATTCTTCCAGGCTTTTCCCCCCACATGCCCATGTGTGTACACTCATTACATGTACCAACATACAGTTTATTACGCTAAATGGGGATTATGTTGTGCACATGTTGCTTTACTAATTAATAATATATAATGAGCATTGTCTTATGTCATTAGATATTATTTTATCATGTGAACTATAATAATTGCAAAAATTATATTTTATGACTATATTATATTAACCAGTTCCTGATTATTTTTCACTTAGTGCAATAACACAGATTGTAGTTTTTAATATTCAAATTAACAATCCAATGGCCAATTTTATAAATGCATCTTGTGTGCAGATCTGATGATGTCATAAGAAGAAATTCCTAGAATTGGAATTATTGGGGCATAAGCTATGCACATATTTATGACTCTTAAGAAGTATTGCCCAGTCTCCCCCAGGAAAGTTTTACTAATTACACCAGTAGTGGGTGAGATTGCTCATATCTTTGCCAGCTTTGGGCATTTTAATTAGTAAGAATATCTCCTGGACTTCTCTTAAATACTTACTTTAATTATGATGTATTTTAAACACTTAGTATAGAAAACAATTAAGAGACACATACCTACTACTAAGATTAAATAGATGATATTTGCCATATTTGCTTCATCTTTCTCCCATTTTTAAAGAAATAAAATGTTACAGATGAATTTTGCCCCCTTGTTCCTAATCCCTTGCTCCAGAAGTCACCACTCCTCTGACATTGACATTTCATTACCATGTGCATTTGAAAATTTTACTATATATATATATGTATTAATAAAGTATATATGTGAATTTTTTGAGAGTTTTAAAGTTTTATATAAATGGTATATAGCATATGTCCTTTTGCAGCAAAATGAACATTTGTTTTTGAGATTTACCAGTATTAGTGCATGCACAGAGAGGTCATTATTTCACTTTCTGCACACAACTCCATTGTTTGAATAAATCACAAGTTCTTAATTCACTCCCCTTCTGAGGGAAGGCTAGGTTGCTGCAATGTTTTTGCTATTACAAGTAATGTTAAAATGATCATCTTTTTCCATGTTTCCTTGGGCACATGTGTGAGATTTTCTACAGGATAGATACCTAAACTTGGAATTTATGGGTTTTGAAATGCACATTTCCAACTTTATCAGGTACAGTGGTCCCCCCTTATCTGAGGGGAGTACATGCCAAGACCGCCAGTGGGTGCCTGAACCTGTGGATATCTTTGACATAACTTGAGATATTCAGAATTATTAAAGTTTGCCTGAATCTGATGAGTGTGAAATGGAATCCAATTATTGCATTAATTGTATTTTCCCTGATTGCTAATGAAGTTGAGTATTTAACACATGTTTTTTGGCCACTCAGATTTCCTCTTATGTCAGTTGTAGGTTCATATCCTTTGCCCATATTTCTATCAGGTGGTATGTGTTTTTATTATGATTTCTGAGAATCCCCCACCCCCATTTTTTCTTCTTTTCTTGGAGACAACATCTTGTTCTGTTGCCCAGGCTACAGTGCAATGGCTCAATCATGGTTTACTGCAGCCTCGAACTCCTGGGCTCAAGCTGTCTTCCAGCCTCAGCCTTCCAAGTAGAAGGGACTATAGACACATGACACCATGTCCAACTAATTTGTTTTTCTTTATTTTTTGTAGAGACGAGGTCTCAATATATTGCCCAGGCTGGTCTTGAACTCCTGGCTTCATTCCCCCAAAGTGTTAGGATTACAGGTGTGAGCCACCATGCCCGGCCTCTGAGAGTCTTTATTTATATTCTAGGTATGATGTATGGGTTGCAAATATCTTCTTCCCAATGTAGCTTGTCTTTTTCACTTTGTTGGTGGTGCTTTTTGTCATATACAGGTATCAGTTTTAGTGTGGTTAAAATTTATCTTTTTTCTTTATGATTTTCATTCATCTTGTCTCTTTTAAAAATTCCTTCTACATACTGAGATTAAAAAGAAGTCATTTATATTTTTTAACTAAAATTTTTTTGCAGTTTTGCTCATCACATGTGGCTCTTTTAATCTATCTGCAATTAGTTTGTGTATCATGTGAGGTAGACTCTAATTTTATCTTTTTTCCCTGCCCTATGATTAGTCCTTTGACCCAACACCAGTTAGTGAGTAGACAGTACTTTTACACTGTTTCTGTCCACCTTATTTTATTCCACTGGTCTATTTGTATATCCTCTTCATCTAATAATAACTAATTTAGTTTTTATAGCTTTGTAGTTTTGATATATTAAGGTAAATTCTCCCTGTATGTCTGTCAAATTGTCTTGGCTATTGGATCTTTATTCATCATATATCATATGACTTTTAGGATCAGCTTGTCATATTTCATTAAAAAATGAGATTTTGATTGGAATCATCGAATAAATTTAAAGCTTAATTTGGGGTAGGACTGTCATCTTTAAGCTAGTTTGTTTTTCAGTCCCTGAGCATGACATATTTCTTCTTATGCTTAGATTTTCCTTAAAGTCCCTCAGAGGGTTAGAAAATTTTCCCCATATCTTTTATTGTACATTTTTTGATGAGACTTGTTTTTAGGCACCTAATAGTTTTGTTACTATTGCATGGTATCTTTTTATCATTGTATTTTCTGATTCTTTGTTGTAGGTACACCAGAATTTGCATTTTTGTATACTGATTTCATTTCCAGCATTCTTGCAAAACTCTCTCATTACTGTGAATGGATTTTTTTGGTAGGCTGTCATATATTATATGTAGGCAGCATCCATTGTGAATAATGACAGCTTTGATTTTTCCTTCATAATCCAAATGGCTTTTCTTTCTTTTTCTTTACTTATTACATTGACTAGTACTTCAATAGGGAATACAAATAGTTTTAGTGGGTGCCTTAGTCTGATACCTCACTTCAAAGATGTCTTGACCTAAGTCTATGTTACTTCTGAACTACACCTTACCTCTGACCACCCTGCATACCTTATGTGGCACTGTTATCTAGTAATTTAGTTCTATCTTGTATGTGTGTATATTCATAAATTAAACATTATACATATTTAATTGTCCTCATTTTTACCAATATCTTTTGCTCATCTTGCCATTTTCTTGTATGCCATTCTTTTCTTCCATTTAATTTTCTTTCTTGCTGGGCACAATGGCTCATGCCTATAATTTCAGCTACTTAGGGGGCTGAGGTGGGAAGATCACTTGAGGCCAGGAGTTCAAGACCAGCCTGAGTAATATAGTGAGATCTCATCTCAAAAGCAAAATAAAATAAGACAAAAATAAATAAAAACAAACAAATATCCTTCTTGAGAAATATCTTATAGTACTTATTTTACCTGAACTTGAGTGGTAAACTCTTTATTATTTTCCTGGAAAAGTCTTTATTTCAATTTTGAGCAATAATTTAGCTGAGTATTTTCAACACTGGAAGATATTATTCTATTATTTTCTGGCTTCTGTTATTATAATTGATAATCTAATTGGCTGTGTCAGGATGCTTTGGACAAATCTCTTCATGATTTTGGATCTTTGGATATTTCACTAGAATGTGTATAGGTTGGATTTATTTTTATTTATCCTGCTTAGAACTCATTGAAATTCTTTTTTGTTTTTCTCTTTTGTAATATCATTCTTCTGGGAAGAATTCATTGAAATGCTTGACTCTGAGGATTTAAAGCTTTCATTAAAACCGGAAAATTTATGCTGTAGTTTTTCAAATACTGTCTCCCTGCATCCTCTCCATTATGTCTTTATGGAACTCCCATTAGATATATTCTGGATCTTTTCATTCTGTCTTCCAGGTCTGTTAACTTCAGTCATACTTTTTATCTTTTTATCTCTCTGTGCTATATACTGGTGGGTTTCCTCATATGTGTCTTCCTGTTTGCTCTCCATAGTTGTATCCAATCTAATAGTTAATGTATCTATTGCCTTTAATTTCAAAGATTATATATCTCTTCAAATCTATCATTTTTTTCATTTCATTGTATTCCATTATTTTCTTTCTTTATATACTTTTTCTTTTAAAGTTCTTGGGCTCTAACCCTCTTGTTGATTGTATCAGCTAACTTTTCCTTCTGCTGGATTACTGTCTTGTGTGATTTTTAAAGTTTTGACTCATGTCATAGCTCACATCTAGTGTTGCTTGTTCCTACGGAAATGCAGTATCCTCTGGGTTACGAGAATAGCCTCATAGAGTGGTTTTGTTTGTTTCTCTTACTTGAGCCAGGAGTGTTATTTTCTTGGCCCAAGGGTTCCTGAACTCTATTGAACATGGGTGTAAATTTAGCCCATAAGTCCATGTAACATGTAGTCTTGGGTTTTGATTTCTCAGGATCTTGCTTTTCTCACTCACTCAGAAACAGAAGCTATCTCGGTATCTCCTTTTGCTGTACAGTTGATTTTTATGCAGTTTATTATGTAACTGAAGGTATAGTTCTTCAAGCATCCTACAGCTTAATGCAAAGTCTTAGTTCCAACTTCTGTTCACATGTGCTCTTATGACCTTATTTCTTGCTCTCAAGTGGGCATTAAAACCCACCCATTGAATCTTCTTTGTTACCAGGACTAACCACTGCCTGTGGGATAGCTGCAGTTTTGATTCACGCTTACTCCTTGTTTTTCATTTGCTCCTAGGGATTTCCCTTTACATCTTGCAAGTTTAGCAATGTATCTTTTCAGATATATTTGAAAATATATTTCTGTACTTTATCTAGTTTCTTTAGAAATTTGTAGCAAGAGGTTTTTCTTATTCTGTTATCTTTATAGTGCTGGCTCCTTGAATGACTTTTACAAAGAGAATACCCTAAAATAGGAAAGGATAAAATATTCCCTGAGGATACACACAGTCCTCTAACACTTATAACTGTGATGTTCCTAATGGAGAAGTTATAAGAGTGCCGGACGGAGCGTAGGGGAAGATTTGAGGAAGGAAGTGGGGGAGAAACAGCAGTGCATTAATGGGCAATTACTTTCTGCCCCCTCAGATGGTACATGAGTGCTTAGCTAATGGCAATTCACTTAGAAAAGTGATCATTGGTTAAGTCCTTACCAGCAGCTCCCAAAAATATCTTGCCTGAAGTGATTGAGTGTTTTTAGAAAACAAAAGGTCAGAATCAGGAAGCGGGGAGCTGGTTCTCAAGTTCTAGCGAAGACAAATTCTAGAAGCAAAGTGGAAACCACAAAGGGTGTTAGCAACCTGAGGCATTGAAGGACTCCAGCTTTCTTCTAGCTTTAAAAATAAGAAGGGAAAGCAAATGGAAGGAAAAGCAGGGGGTTGAGGGTACACAGGGTTGAGAGGAAAAAATGAGTGTGGGGGGTTTTTACTGCAGACAAAACTGATTTGAGGAGGAAACTTACTCTTCTTGGGGCCTTGTGACCACGTTTCTCAGTATTCGAAGTGTCAGGAGAAATCTTATTTGTCTGAGATGCAGTTGATAAGCCTCAAGCTGATGATGTTGGATTGTGGTCACTTTTTTCTTTTTAGCTTAGGCTGTCCCTTCAGTCTCTTCTGAGAATATGTCTCTTTTATCTTGAGGTGTGGGACGCTGTGCAGGGCTATGAGGCCAACAGAAAAGCAGAGCGCAACTCTGAGTTCACTCTGGCTCTCAGAGGCTGTGGCTTCCTAGCTATGAGGGAGGAAATGAAAGGTGTGCGTGGTGTGGCGAGTGCATTGCACGGGGAGTTACTGTATCCTGGTTGTGGTGCTGATGAGTCTGGGGATCCTGAGCAATTTGTTCAATTACTCTACATCAGTGGTCTCTCAGCCAGGGGGATTTTGCCCCCAAGAATGTTTGGAAACATTCTTGATTGTCACAACTGGGTGAGCAGGAGTGTTTCTGGCATCTGGTGGGTAGAGGCCAGGGATAAATGCTGTTAAACATCCTACAGTGCGAGGACAGCCCCCAAGACAAAGAATTATCTGACTCTGAAATGTCAATAGTGCTGAGGTTGAGAAACCCTTCTCTACGCATCTCATCTGAACAATGGAGGGGTTAGAAGAGGAGGTTGATGCGTGTGGCTAGATTAGCTAAGCTGTGTATTCCAGTTGCCCATCTATCTAACACTGACCACTTCAACCCGTATCACATCTATGGACACATGAATGAAACAAAATGAGTTGAAAACATTCCCCTCTTTTCTACCAAAGAAAAAAATACTGTACTCAAGATGCATGAGCTTTGCATGTTCACCGTGACCCCTGTGTCTGCCTCCACACACTGGGTCATTCATCTTGTCATGCTGTGCTTGTAAGTTGCACTGGTACCTGTGGGGAGGGTTAGGATGATCTTCCTGGAGCTGAACGGATTGTCGCCGGAAGAGGTTTGTCACTTCTGGCTTCTCCCACAGCACTTTCCCAACATGGCACAGATCCTAAGGGGTCCATGTCCTGTTTGTATCTGCTTGGCTTTGTTTATAGTTACCATCCATTTATTCATGCCTTTATTGATTCATTTAATAAACATGTATTCAGAACCCACAATGTGTGAGGCGGTGCATGCTAATGGATAACTATGGATACTATGGATAACACAAGCATGACCAAGTCACGCCCCTTGCAGTGTGGTGGGGGAGGAGAGATGCATGGCCTCCAGTGTCTGAAGCAAGGTGACATAAAGTGCCAGAGCTACTCCGAGCAGAGGGAGATCACTTTTGTCGTATGATCACAAAATGCTTCTTAGAGGAGGTGCCACATGAACTGGGCTTTTAAGTCTAAATAGTTTTTTGACAGGTGGCTATGGAAGAAGGGGGAAGGAAGGGAGAAGGAAAAGGAGAAATTATATGCAGGAAGAAAATTTCAAGGTATTTTTAGAGAATGGTGAACAGTTCTGCTTCCTTGGAGCAGTAGTAGGAGATATTGCTGGGAGCATGATGGGGTGGTAATGAGGACTTGGACTGGATGACATTTAAGTTTGCTTTCAACTCCAAGAGCTCATGATTCCATAGTTATATCTGATAGGCACTAGAAAACTCATTCATTCATTCAACAAAGAATAAATTTGTTTAATGATTTTTTTTTATCAGATACTGTTCTAAGCATTGGGGATACAACATTGAACAAGCTCTTGAATTTTACTGCACTGAAAGCTGGGGATAGGGTCAGAGTTGAACTGTGTAATGAATTGTAGAAACTGGGAGAGGAAGGTGGGTTAGGAGGCTCTTCCCCTCTCCTGAGCAGAAGGTATACATTTCTGACTCGAGGGGTGGTGGTGCACATGGAAAAGACAGGAGGACTGTGAAAGTGGCATAGAGAGAGAAAAGTGACAGGGCTTGGGCAATGGTTGATGTGAGAGTTGGAGTCAAAGATACACCCCAAGTTTTGTGCCTGAGTTATGAGGAGGCTGTGATGCTGCAAACAGAATTAGAGACTCAGGAAGGGGCTGGTTTGGAGGGAAAGACGACGAGTTTGTTTATAAACCAGACGATTCATGGTGCTGTAAAGCCATCCAGGTGGAGGAGCCTATTTGAGCCATTGTGAATATGGTGTCAGACTTAAAAAGAACAGAGCCAAAGAAAAGATCTGGGAGTCTTCCAGATACTAGCTTTATTTGAAGCCATACGATGGATGAGATAACCGAGAGAGTGTGTGAGTAATGAAGAAGGTAAGAAACGTTTGATCTGAGGAGCGTTTGCATTTAGGAGGTGGAAGGAGAAAAGGTGAAGAAGGTGAAGGGGCAGTTAGGGAGGTGGGTGGAGAAGAGTAGTTTGGAAATGCTCTGGAGGGAAGCAGAGCGGGCAGTGAAGGCAGTTCATGCTGCGTCTGGGATACAGGAGAATGTGTGCACGCCCTGAGAGCCTTCAGGGAAACAGACTCTGGTGTAAAACATCCCCTGGAATGTATTAGGCTGTAAAAGCGCTGAGCCACCTGATCACTTTGTCACTTCTCAGTGCTTCAGCCAGAGGGTGAGGAGGGAGAGGGAGAAGGAGAGGAGGAGGCTCTCCAGTGAGTCATCCCTCCTGCGTGTTAGGAGTTTTGGTTAAAAGGTTGAGAGAGAGAGAGAGAGAGAGAGAGATATCAAAGTGTCAGAAGGTTTGATGTCTGTTGGGGACATGATCTCTGCTTTCAAGATGGCACCATGAATGCTCCTTCCCTCAGAGGGACGAAGGCAGTGTCCTCACGTGGCAGAAGGCTAAAGGGCAAAAGGGGCCTGGCTACTTCCCTCCAGCCCTTTTGTGAGACACCAGTTCCATTCATGAGATTAGCCCTGATGGCCTAATCACATCCTAGAGATCCTACCTGTTAATACCATTGCACTGGGATTATGTTTTAACATGAATTTTGGGGGGCCACAAACATTCAAACCATAGCACAGGTGTGGCCTCTGCCATTAGGCAGGTCCAGGCTCCAAACACAGCTCTGTGTGATCTCAGTTGCCTCATCTGAGAAATGGTTGGAACTAGCCACACCTACCTCATAGGATTCTTGTGCAGCTCAGATGAGTGACACGTATACAGTGCTTCAACCTTCCACAAATGTTGGGCATTGTGCTGCCTTGAAGATTTTTATTTGATTGTCCTACTGAACTCTCTTTTTGTTGAGTTGTTTTTAGAATTTCTTTCCCCTTTTCCCCAATGTTTTTCCACTTAAGGAAAAAAGGTAATTAATTTGAAGAAAATTATAACCCAATTATAACCCCTTAGCCAGCTCCTGTCTGGTTCCCTGGGCAAATGAAGGGCCTTGAATGCTTTGATTATAGCGGTACAATTCCATTTTAGAAACAAGGAGTAGTCTTTCGACATCATCTGTGATGCTGGTGTCTGTCCCTGCAAATGTAACAATAATATCACCCACCACCGTGTGTGGTGGCACTCTGAGTTTACAAAGCATTTTCCTACGCGTCCTCTCAGCAGGCTCAGCATCACTCTGTGAGCTGGGCCCCTCACTCCCGGTGAAAGTAATCCCTTTCATGTGCATCTCTTTAGAGGAGGTGAAATGACCATCTTGTGAAGATATCTGCATTCCCATGTTCAATGTGGCATTATTCACAATAGTCAAGATACGGAAACAACCTAAATATCCGTCAATGGGCAAATGGATAAACAAAATGTGGTGTGTGTATATTATACAGTGGAATATTATTTAGCCCTTAAAAAGAAGGAGATCCTGCCATTTTCCAGAACATGGATGGACCCGGAGGCTATTGTGCTAAGTGAAATAAGCCAGGCACAGAAAGACAATGTTGCATGATCTCACTTACGTGTAGAATATAGAAAAAAAAAAAAAAACGAGCTTAAATACAGAGATTGAGAATGAAACGAGGTCAGCTGAGGGGGAAGGAAATGGGGAGACATAGGTCAAAAGATACAAAGTAGCAGATAGGAGTTTAGAGATCCGATGTACAACACAAGGACTATAGTTAATAAAATTGTATTGTTTTTTGGGATTTTTGTAAAATAAATAGATAATCAGCTGCTCTTGTCACAAAAAAGTACGTGAGATGACAGATGTTAATCTGCTTCACTATAGTAAACATTTTATTATCTATATGTATCCTATCACATCATGTTGTAAACATAAGATATACACAATAAAATTTATTTTAAAAAAGTTGTCTTTTGATATCATCTATAATGCTGTCTGTCCCCGTGAATATATCAATAACAACAATCCCACCCCCAGTGGTGTGGCCCTCTGAGTTTACAAAGCATTTCATACACATCATGTCTACAATCGCAGCATCATTCCGTGAGCTGGGTCACCCCCAGTGAGCTAGTGACTGTCTTTGGTTTTTCAGGGTGTGTGTGTGTGTGTGCACTTTTCTTTTAACACAGAAAGCTAAAGTTTCAAAGCAGGTGGGGTGTGGGTTAAACACCGTTCTAAATGGCAGGCCTGCTGTTCGTGGGGAGGGAGAGTGGCCTGAAAGTTTAAAAATAACCCGAACATTACAGACTCCTGTGAATTCTACAGCCCGGAGCACCGTGAGTCTGTGGGTGTTTTACCTGCTGGAGTGCAGGCAGGAAAACAGCAAGTTGAGAGACAGGAGGATTTAAATTTGCTGAGTCCTTTAGCGGCATGTGTTGGCAGCAGAAATATTCATGAAAAAAACAAAACAAAACTAAAGTCATACCTAATGATCAGGATCGGTGTTCTTGAATGATAGGAACAGCGCTACTCTTGGATTTGCTGAACACAGAGCACAGAGTATTTCGGTCTACTATGCAGCAGACCCCTATTTTCTGCTTCCGAAGCAACTATCTTTTCTCCCTGCCCTCCCTGTTGACCCTTCCAGAGTCTGGCTGATAGCTTTTCCAGATAGCTACCCCAGGCTGACCCACCAGGGAGCTCAGGGGTTGGGGGCATTTTGGATAGATTTGGCCGTTCATTGAAAAACAAGTAAATGGTGTGTAAAAACCATGCTTGTCATGAGTACATTGTGGGCAATAGCATGCCCTCTGGATTTTGAGATGTTTTGGAAAATGCACACGGTTTCTGAGCTAGGACTCAGTTCTCCCGGGCATGACTCATGTTGCTCTGGGATGTTGCAGTGCAGAACTTCAGCAGCAGCTGCAGCAGCAGGTCAGGTTAAGAATCCATTCTCAAGTTTGGTTTATCAGTAACCCCCTGAGGTTCAGAGGGCAGGTATTACTGTTGCCATTTTTTGCGCACGGGGTTACAAACCCAACCAGGACTGAGGTGCAAGTCTCCTGGTATTGTCCACACCCCGATGGCTCATTTATTCAGAGGCCCTTCAGAGTCCAGACATATTCTTGCCTCTTGGAATTGTAGAATCATCATGAAATAAATTGAGTAGCTTAAATCTCTATTAATGATATCAGTGAGAGGTCTTACATAAGGGGCTAAGATAATGGATTTTGGAGTCAGGTAGACCTAGGGTTGGCTTTCCGCTGTGCCACCTACCACCTACCCGAAATTCAGGGAAATGACTTAGTCTCTTTCAGTCTTTCTTCTTTTATCTGTAAAATGGGGATTATAATATTAATAGTACTTACCACATAGGTTTATTCAGAAAATAAGGAAAGTAAAACTCTTAGCACAGTGCCTTGCACATAGTAAGTATTTAATACTTACTACAAATAATACTATAAATGCCATCACCCCTAGCTGTCTTTGTAATTATTCTTTACTTGTTTGATGCATGTCCATTTTTCTCCATTTTTTATAGAGTCCTAGAATTTGCAATATGAAGTTATGACTTATCAGGGAGATTATTTAAACAAAAGGACTATAGCATAATAGGAAGCTTTGAATTATTATGTTAATACTTGACTACATCTGGCAGAATTATTTTGAAGAATGTGACTGAGTGATGGGTTGTTGTGTGAAAAACAAATCTTTAAGGGAAAGAGCTGTATCGTGAGAATGTTTATGTGTATGTCAAGGGGTTGGCTTGTTAAGGGTCTTAGGAATGTTTCAGAAATTCTTGATTGAGAATTACATTCCTACCTTTCCCATTTTTAAATGGCACATTGGTAATATTTAGAGAGCTTCAAAATAGTTTGTAATTTTTCACGTTGGAATGTACTGTATTAAGCCTGTATGAGAGTTCCCAGCAGCATAGGAAGATCACTCATATGTGCCCACACTTGGCTGGCAGAACTTGAGATCATATCAGAATCTAGTGTGTGTCTTTGCATGTAGGCAAGTGTGTGTGTGTGTGTCTTTTGCACTTGTAATTCTTCATAGGAGAAAGAGGCATGATGACATTTGCCTTTTCTGGTAGAGAAAAGATAAATCAATTAAGACTGCAATTGATGTAGTTTTTTTTTTTGAAGCAGAACTTATTTCTTCCGTATTTCATCATTTTCTGTGGAAAGGGATCTGAAAGTATTCTTCATGTGGGGATCTAAATGTTTCCTTTTAATTACTGATTCCCTGGATCTTATTTTGACCATTTTTTAAAAGCAGGAGGCACTCCTGGTAAGAGAATGAACCCTTATAAATTAATGATTGATAAGGTGAGGCTGAGGCATTATTGTGCTGGAGAAGTTCCCCCTGAGTTAGCCACCTGATCTCTCCTACAAGGGAGGTTGGCATCCCTTCTTGATAGAAAGAGGAAGATGACCACTCAACCCAGAGACTCAGAGTCAGAGTGAGAACATGTTAGGGGAAGAGCAGCCCCTCAGACAGCGGCCAGATACCTGATTGATGCCCAAACTCTTTTTCATCCAGAAGAGTTGTAGGAGGTTCATTCATTCATTGACTTTATTTAGTAAAGGCCTGCTATGAGGATGACATAATGCAGGCACTGTAGGTAATCGAATGAAGGGGGCGCTATGTCCTCTACAGAAGAAGCTTGCACCATAGCTGAGCAGAGAAGGCATACATAATTGAAAAATGAAATAGGAATGTAATGGCGAAGTTATATTCATGACAACGATAACAGTGAGTAAACAAGGTGCTATGTGAATGCCACAGAAGTTCTGTGAGTTCAAGGGAGGTGGAGTCACAGAGTTGGAGAGATTATGGAAGACTTCATGGCGGGGGTGGAACTGAACTGAACCACACACTGAAGGACGCCTGGGAGTGGGAGAAGCAGGAGGGAGGGAGGCTGTTCTTGGGCCAGTCTGCAGCAGGTGCTGTGAGCGGGGCTTTGAGGTGGGCGTGGGCCTGACATGTTTGTTCTCACTGTGTTAATGCGGTGATCTGTGGGAGACGGTACTGGAAAGATAGCTCGAATTCAGACTGCCTTGAATTGTCAGGCTAAGGAGTTTGGCCATTTTAAGGGCAGTGGGGAGCCACCGAAGTAAAGTGATTAGTCACGGGAGAACAATGTCACATGGATGGGAACTGGAACTTTAGGAGGGGGAGCTCGCGTTGCAGATTACAGTGACTTCACTACTGACACGTTGCAGTGATGAGGGTGGATCCGTGTGCAGATAGATGCCCATTACTTCACTGGACATTTGGATCTGGGGACGAGGCGACAGGGGCTAGATGTGGGAGTTGGGTATAGTGGAAAGTGTGGGTGAGGATTTGACCTCAAAGGGAGAGAGGAGAGAGGAGACAAAGCGTTGAGGACAGACCCATGGGGCACCCCCACGATCAAGTGAGAGCATTGAGAAGAGGAAGAGGAGGGAACAGTGAGAAACTGTGAGATGTGACAATTGGGAATGCCAAGAGGGGGATCTCTGAGCAGGAGGGGAGATCGGTGGTGCCACATGCTGCAGAGTGGCCTGGGAAACAGAGGGTAAAACAAGGACCATTAGGAGGTCAGTGGGTGTCTTAGTGCAATTTCTGGGGAGTGGAAGGGACAGAGCCAGGAAACTGGCCTGCCCAGGTGTATGTTTCGAAACTGGCCTTAAGTCCATATCATATGGGAGTGCCTTATTCACTCTGGTTATTTTATACCAGGTGGGTGTCACAAGCTGCTCCAGTAGGAGCGAGTGGGAGAGAGAGGGTGTGGTGATGGACAGGCGGCAGCTCACTCTGCTTACAAGTCCAGCCCCGGGGGCCCAGGGAGAGGCAAGACTGGTGGGTGCAGTGGAGTTTCATTCTTCTCTCTGAGCCTTCAGGGTCCCTCTAGGTGTTTTCACCTGTGAGCTGCCTTTTCTGCGACTGCAGCATTGTCTTCAGGTGTGAAATGTGGGGAGTGGCTCCAGGCAAGATGGGACTCCAACCTGGGCACCTTCTCCTAGGCACCGCTTCCTTTGGTCTAGCCCCTGGCACGCTGCCTGACATGTGGAAGGTGCTTATTGCATGTTTGCTGAATGAATGAATCAGCCTGAGCCCACCCAGGCTGAGCGAGCTTTGCAGAGTGTGGGCTGTATTGTGTTTTCTGAGTCAAGAGGCCATGGGGGCGGATGGATGGGCGTGTGCCTGTCAGCTGTTCTCACGCTCTGCTCACCCCCACCAGTGGGAGCTGGAGCTCTGCCCAGCGAGTCCTCTTGCTGCACTTGGCTGTCCACGGGGCAGCATGGGTGGCCCCGAGGGTGGGAGGGGAGGTGGACAGTGGTGGGAGAGGGGTCATTTGCTGTCTGGGGCTAAACTCTGAACCTCCAAAGCAACTTTCCCAATAAGGGTTAATATCTAGTAGGTTAAACATATTTGGCTTTTTTCCAGGCTGAAAAGTGACCTCAACTTAGGGAAAAGAAAAGCTTGAGGTGGTAAAGCTACAATTTTTGTGGTCCTAGATACATTGACAGAGAATAAAGATGCTGTTTGACCCATCAATCCCATGGATCTTGCACTCCCTCCGCATCCCACTCACGCTCCAGGCTGTTGCTCTACGCCTCCGATGCCAGCTTTCAAAGAGATCTCTGGGATCCTCGCCTTGCTGGGGTTGCCTGCAGTGAGAGGGATGGCTCCCCGCTCTGTTCTTCCCGAATGTTCTCCTACGGTGCGCCCCCCATCCTGCCTCATATCAAAGCCCTTCGTGGGATGTTTTTCCCTTCTCCTCTTTTAAACTGTAAGCTCTTAGAGGCTGTGACTGTGTCTAATTTATCTTTGAGCCTCAGAATCCCTGAGAACAATGCCTGGCACATCAAAAGGGATTAATGAGTATTTGTTAAATGGGTTTATGAATTCATGAATAAGTAAACAAACACACAGCTCTCTCAGGTACCAGGGCATTTGGGCTCTCCAGACCCTGGTATCTATATATTCTTCTTTTTTTTTTTTCTCTTTTCCTCCATGCCTCTTTCTGACCACATCTCAGGCACTTACATGTCTTTTCTCCTCTGTTCACGCCACACATACACCAACTTGTGTGTCCGTCCTGGGCTGCTTTTAGAAACAGAAAGTCACCAGATATGCAGTGTTTGCTGTGTGTTACTATGGTCACAGCTGCTATAGCTGAAATGTATGTAACAAGCACTTATATAGCACTTATTGTGTGCCAGGTACTGTTCTAAGAGCTTTATATATATTAACTAATTTAATCTTCATACCAGCCCTATATGGGACAGGGTGGCATGCAGTCTTAGAAATTGAAACTTCTGCGAGATCCTCTGGCTCAAGGTCATGCCCTCCCTCTCCAAGGCCCAAGACCATGCCTATGACCTGACTCTTAAGCAAGGAAAACATTATTTTGACAAGCGATATGTTACGAGTGGCCATATATTGCAAAGAATCCTGGCCTTACTATTAAGACATCGAGCTCTGCTATTTACTAGCTCTGTGCACTTGGACAAGTTCCTGAACCTCTGGGCCTCAGATAAAAGAATGCGCCTCACAGTCCTGCAGCAAAAATTCGAAGAGACAACATTATGGTTGGCACCCAGGAAATGTTGCGTTGTCATAAATGAATGGTCTTCAAAACATTTTTAAGAAAAATTTGCAGGTCTTTGGTTAGCTGACAATGTATTAGAATTGTGGAGCTTCTCAGGCTCAGGCTTGAGAGATGGCAGTTCTGGGGATGGACATTACATAAGGATGTGAAGTTAGTTTTCACCCAAGTAAGGGCTGTGAGGTATTGTGAAAGCCACCAGACTCCCAAGATGTCTGCATTGCCATAATGCTCCTCTGCTTTGCTATGCATTTGCACATGGTCTCCTGCCAACTTTTTTCTTAAGAACCCACTCCCAAATCCTCTCTGCATTATGTTCCTCAGAGCACTGCTTTGCATAAGAGTCTATTTCTTGGAAAAGCTCAAAGGAGGAAAAATAGAACAAAAGGGGCTCTGATAACTTAAGCATAAGCTATCTGAGTCGGACTGGCAGGGCGGGGGAAGACGAGGGAGCAGGCCTGGTAGAAGGGGCACATGCCTTTTGGATGAGGCCCAGATTTGCAGACTCCTCAGAGATGGGCTACAATCTCGCAGGAAGATGGTCTAAGATCCGACAGATCTGGGAAGAGCTTTCTGAATGAGGAGAATAGGCTGACTGCTTCTCCAATCTCGCCACTCACGTCCATCTGTCTTAGTACAAACTCCTATGGTCTGGAGGCAGCGGGGGCACCTTGTTTTCTTCCTTTTCCAGAGGGGGCTGGCGGGGCCACCTGCCATCCCCATCACTCCTGATTGCACCTCCGATGGTGCAGTGCAGTAGCGCAGCTGCAGGGTAAAGGCTTTGGAATTTATTAATAATAGTCTGCATGGGCGTAATAATCTGGGAAAGTTTCTCACTTGCTTCCTTAGCCCCTGTTGAGTTCCTAGTTTGCAGGTTACCTCTTGCAGAAGAACATGTAGAGCATTTGGCTACCCCATCTTCACTTCTGTGTGTGTGTGTGGTGGTGACCTTGTGCCCTGGCGTGTGGGGCTGCACTTTCCAGGCACTGTGAGATGGGGGTTGCATTGCGGTAACATTTATGGCTCTGACTTCGACAAAGTCCCACAGTGGAATAGAGGGCTGGCGAGAAGATGTCACCCCTTTAGGAGTGTCTGGGCTCTGAGCGGTGCTGGGCTGCCATGGACTTGTGCTCACGGCAGTGTCTCACAAGTCACCAGTAGATGGTGCTCTGACAACAGGAAAATACAGGCTACTGTCCCTCTGGGGCTGGAGAAGGATTTTCAGATGGTCTTCACATTGGTTTCTAATCAGTTGTGAATAGCTGCTGATTTTCCACATTTCCATGTGTGGGTCTTTAAGAAGACAGTAGCACTGGGAGTGGAATGCCCACCAGATTCTCTTACGAAGAGCATTATGGCAATGATCTGATCATGAACTTTTCCTGAGGATCCTCCTGGATCTTGAGGGCAGTCCATGTGTCTCCTGTGAAGCACCTTCCCGGCAGGGTGCCAGAAACATTTGTCCACTGATCACATTCAATTTGAGGATGGTAAGCATAGCATTTCCGTAGGCTTAGTGTCATTGTGCAGTTTCATCTCTTGATGATGAACAATTTGGAATTACACTGTTGCTGCCCTTCACAGCATGGGTTTTAGAAAGAACAATAAACTGGAGTGTGTTAGGAGTCTACACTCTCCCTCCTATAAGATGTGGGCATATGACTTTCTCTGCCGACAGTCTGCTGCTTTCTCTGTCAAATCAGGGTCAGGATACATGTGTTGCCAGGCTGATCTCAGAGGTCTGGAGTGAGGATCAGCTGTGGGGCTTATATAAACTGCAAACTATTAAACACATATTATTCTACCATTAAAACTGTAGCTGTCTGGGGGGCTCGGGAGACTGAAGAGCATGAAACCAATATAGAAAGTCATAGATCGCAAAGCTATGACAGCCAGGTGGGGAGTGGAAGATGAAAATGTGTCTTTCTACTAGCATTGCCACGCTTAGGCCAAGTCTTTCCCCAAAGCCATTTGTGCCATTATGTTTGTCCCTATCCTTTTGGGATCCTCCAAGAATGTGTCCGTTTTTACTGCCCGACATAGGTGCCCATACTCCCTGATATATTCTCCATTATCCCCAACCTATGCATTTGTCATCCCTGTCTCCTCGGAGGGCAAGAAGGCAGGTACCAACTCCAGTGGGTCCTCATGTTTCCATGTGTAATACTCTGTCTTGAGAGTATTCTAGGTCTCTAAAGAATTATGGCAGCCACAGAGAACACGGGACGTGGCAGAGAGAGGAAAGGGAATTTGTACTGGATCTCTACTGAGTGGATGACATCGAAGAGACAAGTCAGGGATCTCTGATCTTCCAAGAAGCACTTCCAGGAGGTAAAAGGCCAGTGAGCCCTGCTTACCCTGGGCACTTACAAACAGGCACACCGCTCCCCAGTGTGCTAAGGAAAGGAGTGCGGTCGCAACGTGCAAGTGAGGTTTGTGAAGCAATCTAGTGTGTGAGGTTATATACATCTAATTTAATCTAAGAAGAAGATACATTATTTATGCCATCATTCATTTTGTTCATTATTACATCCTCAGTGCCTAAAACGGTGCCTGGGACATGGAAGGTACTCAAAAATACCTGTCAAAGGAATGATTTGAGTTTGAACTTGAATTTTGTGCTATGGATTATGGCCCTGCCTGAAAGCTGGGGAATGTGCTTGATAATTTCTGAAAGCCCTTTCTAATCCTATATAGTTTACAGGGTTACTGAGACAGCTACTTGGGACTGGCTCTAAGTGACTGATTGGCTGATGGGACTTCATGGTTCCTGGCACTACACCCCCTCTCACTTCTGACTAGGTATGGGGACAGAAGAGGACCCTCCAATTAAGGCAGGAGGAAAGCCAGAGGAAGGCAGTCATGTGAAATCACAAAAACAATGAGAGCTGACTCACCTTGACTAGTAATTCGGTCTGAACGGGGCTGCCCTGGATCAGAAAGTCCAAGGGCTGCAGTACCTGCTGGAGCTGGAAAGTTGAAACCCTTCCTTTGCCTTTGCAGTGCCCAGAGAGTTTTCCTCCACGTACACACATACACTCACATACGTTCACACACAACAGACACGTGTCAGTACTCACATGGCCTTGCCCCCACACAGACACATACACGCAGGAACACACGTGCCGTGCGTTCAGATGCCGCTTCACTTCTCAGCAGTTAATCTCACCCACAGAGACACTGCCCTCCACACGCACGAAGCCACACTCACCCATGATTCCAGCCTCTGGGCTTCAGTCAGTCTTTCTGTTCCCTTCCTCAGCCTCTCCTTTCTCCTCCCTCCCTTCCAGTGCTCAGGTGGGGAGGATCTGGACAGGACTAGGTGCTGAGGCGAAGGCAGGGAAAGGCAGAGGAAGATGCGCCTCAGCCAGTGTGGACATTGGAGAGGACAGCTGGCCCTGTCCTCGGTTCAAACCACCAGTCACCTGTGTGGAAAGGCTTGCTTGCTAAACACAGGGGTCTTCTGTGGGGCTTGCAGTCCACCTTTCCCACCTCTGCAGCTCAGACACTAATTCTGTTTTTTTCTATTCGTGGGATAGGTTTGAAAAAGTCGGTGGAGCTTCTTTGGGAGTAAAAGACGGGGGTGGGAGGACCCCTTTGATTGTCAGGATTTCGATCAGGGTAGTTTTTTAGCCCATAACTCACCATCTAGGGCCCTAATATCTGGACTCCCTTCCAGGAGAGCAGAACCCAGGAGGCCGCCCCCCCCCTCCAGGGCAGAAGCTCCCGCCGGGAGCTGGCATCAACGCCAGAGTGTGGAGTCCCCAGAGTTCCTGGCCTCCCCCACGGGGCCTCCAGGGTGCTAAGTGGGGAGACGAGGAGAGGGTGCTGCTTTCTTCGTGGAGAGCCCTGCCAGTGTGCGTGGAGCCGGGCGGTGCGGAAGAGCGGCGATGCGGCTCTAGCGCGCGGCTCGCGGGGCGCAAAGGCCTGGACTCCTCCGTAGGGCGGCGGCGGGCCGGGCACTGCGCCAGGCACCGAGAGGGGCACGGCAGTGGGGACCCCTCTCCGCGGGGACCGAAGGCGCGAGTGCGTGCGCGCCCCACGCCAGGTCCCCGCTGCCTGGCGGAGACTCCGCCGCGCCGCCAGCTGTGCCTGCCTCTCTCTGCTCGGCATCACTCGGGGGAAAGGCTGCTCTGCCTCGGTCCTTGGCGGAGGTGGCCGCTACCCTTTGGCCAAAGAAACCAGTAAGGCGGACCGGCCTCACCTCCCGGAACCTGCAGCCTTCCGGCCGTGGCCGCCCCTCCCGCCTCGCCAGCCCCTCCCCCGCTGCTGCCGGCGCTCCCGCGCGCCCCGCCGCGCCCCTGCGCTCCGCCCGGCGCCCCCCTCGCCTCCCCTCCCCTCCCCGGCGCGTGCTCTCCGCGGCCCCGTGCAGCGGGGCCGTCTGGGCGGAAGAGGAAGACCGGGTCGTTAGTGAGCAAGTTCGGTGCTTGGACGGGTCCCGCGCCAGGCCCGCTGGGCTCGGCGGCAACCTGTTCCTCCCTCGCCCGGGCGCTCGCCCGCCCGCCCGCTCGCGCTCCCGCCCTCGCCCGGCGCAGCCGCGGATCGCTGTTGCATGCTGATCCGGGCAGGCGGCGGCGGCGGCCGGCGCTCGGGGCGGATGCTGGCACTCGGGCTTCGCTGCTCTCTGGATGCTGCTCAACTCCTATCCCAAGCGCAGGAGCTTTGAAGTCATTTGTCCCTCTCCGGTTGGATCGACTTCTTCTTTTGATATTTTGGGCGTTGCGGTTTACGCAGGAACCTCGATACCGCTCTCCCCCCTCCCTCTCTCCCTCTCTCTCCAACGTTTGGATGCGTCTGTGCTGGCAGATTTAAAGACCCAAGTCTTCGCTGTGGAATTTCTTAGATGGACTTGCCGGGGCTGGCGTTATAAAGCATGTCACCGTAATCCCGTCCTCGTCTTTTTTTAAAAAAAGTTCTTTTGTTTTCAGCCCCCCCTTTCTCCCCACCCCTCCCCCCAGCCAATAAATCACCAAACTGTTACCTAGCTGGCCGGTGCCTGCCTCTCCCCCCAACGAGGTGGTGCGTCTGCCAGAAGAGGAGCTATGTTTGAAGAGCAGCCTACTCCACCCCTCTGCTCTCCGGCCCCTGAACACCACACACTGGCATTTTGAAAAAACAATTGCCTCCAGAAGCCGAGCACCCCCAGGCCCTCCCCCCACCCCGTTTTTTTGCTGCTTGAGGAATGGAGCTTCGCAGAGGTTGTATTTAGATTCAACAGTTCCGAGCGGCGGGGCTGCTGCAGCCGCCGCCTCTCCGAAGGGCTCGCGGGGCTCCCCGGAGGCGGTGGTCCCCGCGCCTGCCCGGATGCGGCTCTGAGTCTCCGTGTGTCTTTCTGCTTGTCGCTGTGTGCGGGTGTTCGGCCGCGATCACCTTTGTGTGTCTTCTGTCTGTTTAAACTTCAGGATGGCTCGCTTCGGGGAGGCGGTGGTCGCCAGGCCGGGGTCGGGCGATGGAGACTCGGACCAGAGCAGGAACCGGCAAGGAACCCCAGTGCCGGCCTCGGGGCCGGCGGCCGCCTACAAGCAGTCGAAAGCGCAGAGGGCGCGGACTATGGCTTTGTACAACCCCATTCCCGTCCGGCAGAACTGTTTCACCGTCAACAGATCCCTGTTCATCTTCGGAGAAGAGAACATTGTCAGGAAATACGCCAAGAAGCTCATCGATTGGCCATATCCTTTCTTGCCCACCATAACTCCTCTCTTCCCCTTTGCATTTCCTCGGGTGAGGGGGGGCGCGGAGCATGGAGTGTATCCCCCACACCTTTCCTGGTGCCAATTTGCCCCTTTGCCGAAGTGCACTCTTTACTTCGGTGCATTTGAGGGGCAGGCTTGGTGCTGTGGAGGCTGGTTTGGGCACTAGTATTTTTTAAGGTAAGACTTTTGGTTTTTCGATTTTTCCTGTGTGGAAATCTCTAGTGTCCCTGGGTGCGTCCCTTTCTGGGCTGGGCTTTGTCTGATTCCCAGCCCCCTCCCCACCCCTAGACCCTTCACAAGCTGCATTCTACATAAATTGGGTTGCCCCTGACCTCAGGGCTTTCTTTAATAATCAATTCCCCTTTTTTCCTCCCTTTAAGCCTGGCCCCTCTGCCCCCATCCCCACCAGCTGGGGAGACAACTGCACTGTCAAAGAAGTCGAGGCTCCAAGAGGGGATTGAAACTCCAAGACCATGGGGCCAAAACCCTGAATACTAACAGACAAATACATAAAACAGCCTTTGGGCTGGGGACCCAGCTAACTCTGGGGACTAAGTTTAAGTTCCACTGAAAGTGGAGTGAATGCATGTCTATCGGGGAGGTGATCTCTGTTGCCACAGCCCAAACTGCTCAGAGTTGGAGTTCTCTTCTCAGCTCATCGGGGCCCATCCTCTCCTGGGTCCTGGCTTGGGTACTCTTGCTTCTGTGCTTGACCCAGCTGGTTGCTTGCAGTACCCAGGATCCAGGTGGATCTGCTGGGCCTGAATTTATCAGCTGAAGGCCAGAGGTTTGTCTCACTCTGGCTCCAAAGGAACCGCTCTCCACAAAGAGCTGGTGGGGGCCGTCTCTGATGGTGGTGGTGTCGGCATGGAAGGAGCTTCTTTGCAGGTTTAATCAAGTGCATCAAATGCAGGCTGCTGATTAGGCATATCCCTGCCTTGTTCTTCACTAAGGATTTGGATGCCTGGCAAGGCCATTAGGAATTGTGGGTGGTGGGGTGGTGAAGGGGATTAGTAGGGGATTGGCAGGAGGCAAGCTAGTGGCGTGGTGTTATATATGGGAGTGGGCTTGGGGACTCAGGACTTTGATGCTTGTGGAGGGAGATTTGGGAAGGATGCGCCTTCAAAGGTGGCCCCTCCTCTTCTCCCCTGTCTTCCCTTCTCCCCACTCCTACCCTCCAGGTGTGCAGCAGTGAGAGAGCTGGAGCTGCCCTTGGGTCTCTAGTATTAGCCAGGCATACGGCTCTCTTCCCCAGGGCCTGGGCATGTCCGTATTACCCCCACCCCAGTTTCTGGCCTCCCCCTCCTTCTTCCCTAGTTCCCTGCTTCAGTAGCTCCGCGATTGGCTGGCGCGTGGTGCTTCTAGGCAGCACCCCTCATTAGAAAGGAAGGAGCATCTCTAAGCAGATATTCTTCCTGCTGCTGTTCGCATCCTCCCACAACCACCCCTGGCTGGGCTTCTCCCTCTCCCCTCCTCCCTGCACTCCCCTCCCCTTCCTAGCCCCACAGAATGATCCCGGGGCCATACAGTGCCTGGACTGAATGATTCCAGGGTGGGGGTTTCGCGAGGGGGAGGGGTCCGGTCCCTGCAGTCATGCCTGCCAGGGCGCTGCACAAAGCGGACAGATCTCATTGTGTTGCGTGCTGCGGCTGCAAATACTCCTCTGGGCAGGTCTCTACAGATTTCCCAGCTGGGCCCTCCTCCCTCGCCCGCCCTCTACAGTTCCCCAAATTTCCTATCCACCAGGTGCTGCTTTGCTGTGCCCCTCTCTTAAGGGCATGTTTATTCAGACAGGCGCCCTCCCGTTTCTCTGCGGTAGACAAAGCCGCCCCGCTGCCCGGTGGGTGGCAAAGTGCGCCTGCAGCCATCGTTGGCACCTCGGACAGCGCCACCGAAACTCCCCGGCCGCCCCGGGCGCCCTAGTCGCGCAGGTTCAGCACCTCGGATACTTCCGGCTGGGCCCTGGGGGCTGGGAAACGAGGCACGTTCCCTACACCGCGCTGTGGGTCGCCTCTGTTCACGTTTTCTCTTCCGCTGCAAAGACACCGCCTTGCCACCAGGCGTTGCGAGCGCAAGGTGCGGCTGTTTGAGTTTTACTCCCCCCTTGCCCTGTCTTTGGCCAAAATGGACCAAAGAGAGTCAAAGGAGAGATGCTCCAAGGAATTGATTTCAGCAACATGCTCGGCCCCTTGGCCGTGAGCCCTGCCCCAATGGTCTGTTCTTTCCCCATAGCTGGAAATTTCACCGTGGTTCTCCAGCGTGTAGGCTACTGTAACAGTCTTCAGAGAACATCTGCTAAAGCGTTTAGTGGAGCCCAGTTGGAAAATTTAAAATATACCATGTTTGCATTTTTCTCTTGGCTATACAACGTAATTGACTAATATATTCTCTCTGGTGGTGACCACGTGCAAACATTGGCTTTTCTCCAAAATGCGTCTAAGTGCCTAGTCTCATCTTCCCTTCCTTTCTAAACATCCAGCTTCCGGAAACATCTAGCTTTTTCTTTACTGGGTGTCAGTATGAGTAGTGGTTGCCTATAAAACTTTGCAGCTAGTCTGCCTGGGTTCAAATCCTAGTTCCTCCACCAGCTCTGTGACCTTGAAAAGTTACTTCATTGGTCCGTGACTCAGTTTCCTTATTGGTAAAATGAGAACGATAATAATGAGTTACTGGGAGAATTAAAAGAATAAATATATGTCAAGTTCCTAATTGCCCAATAAACTCTAGCTATTTTTATTAATGGAGTCTTTCAGAAATTTCAGCATGCCTGAAGGGAGGGGTCTTAGTTCAAGGTGAAGTCTTCTAGGTTCTTGCCTTGGCTAAGAGAGCAAGGAGCTGGGTCTGCATCATCTGGAGCCTGTTAAAAATTCAAAATCCTGAACCCCAGTTCCGATTTGCTGAATCAGAATCTGCATTTTAATAAGATCTTCAGGTGATTGGTATACACATTAAAGTTTGGGAAGTACTTCTCTGCTCTCTGTAAGGGCCAGATTAGGAAAAAATAGGAAGGTTGTTCAGAAAACCTGCCCAAAACCTGCTTTGTTACTGACATATGCACATTCAGCATGCTTGAGGATTTTGCTTGCTTGGGTGCTACCACACCTTTTGAGACTTACACTTTTACTGGCTGCAGAAAGTCACTGCAGGACTGGGAGGATGATGTGCCCTTCTATGTGCTGTGTTAGTGATCTCTTCGTGCTGCGTATTACTGGTTTTTAATCATATTGCTCTGAAAAGATCGCTTAAGTAACAGGAATGGTTTAATTTATGCTTGTAGGACCCTCTGACTTGGGGGTGGGTGGGTAACCTTATGGAGTTATTAATAGGGGAGGTCTAGTTCTTATGGGAATAAATGCCTAAGATAACCCAGATTTGGCATGAAAGATGATAGCAAGTCAACAGCCCACTCTGAATGTGTTTCATTTTTCTTGGAAGCTACATCTGCATAGGGAGATAATTTTATTTTCTTATGGCACTTTCTTCTGCAGTGGATACCATACCCTTTTTGAAAATGCTAATCTGATTTAAAATGTGATATTACATTCTACACGACTCCTTCTTTTCTTTTGTGCTCATCTAATAGATCTAACCAAGGGGTTCTCTTCTCAGGCAATGGGCGGTTCTGAATGGCCTCCCATGTTCACTGTGCTGCATGCCCAGGGCTAGTTACCCTGTGGACATACAGGGTCTCTTGCATGGTTTGCGTGATGCCCACACTTGTTTGTACTTTTCCAGGTCAGGGAGTCAAGGGAGGAAATGGTATGTCTGACTTGGAGACTCTGTGGTATACATGGGCAGTTGGAGATTCCTCCCCCTGTACACACACATGCACACACATACACACACACACACAGACACACACACACACTTGGTCATCTCAGTAGGGGAGCACGTGTTTTGTGTGGAAATGAACATGCCTTAAAGTAGGCAGATGAAATGTGTTTGCAGCCACTGGGATGATAAAGCTCATTAACATGAACCTGTGGGTGTTTGTCTGTGATTTCTTGTAGAGAATTTCATTGTACCCCCAGAGCACTCTGGCCGTGGACCAGAGGTTATGTGCTTCATTATTGTGAAATTCCCATTGTAAATTGCCCATTTATTTTTGAGGATTTTGGAGAGGGATACCAAAAGTTCAGTTCTCGAATCTCCCATTTTGGCATGTAGTTTTCTTTTGCTTTGGTTGCCTATAAATACATAGCACATTGCAGGATAGTAGACTGTAGTCCTGGTAAGAATTTCACATTTGATGTAACTCTAGTGAATCATGAGTCAGGATGTCTTAATTAGGGCAGAGGGTAGCAGCAGAACAAGGACTAAGTCTGTAATTATATCCTATGATCAGATAATGCAGAAACGCTTCACATCTTCTGTGTACCTGTGCGTGGATGCACACGGTGAAACAGACAGCAAGTGCGGTTGGCCCTGAGGCTGCAGGATAGAGGTTTTCATTTTCTGAGATCCCAGGACAATCTCTGAATTGCCTGTTGGCTTTGTCCTTGCTATGAGGTGTGGGTAATGTTTCATCTGGAAACCAGGCCACGACTTGTTGTGGGGACCATTTGTAAGTGGGATGCAGCCTGGAAAGCAAGTGGAGTGAAGGAGTTTGACAGAAGTGAAATGACTTGAGGATAGAGACAAAAATATCTTAAATGTGATAGTTTTGTCTGTTGGTTTGCATATCATTATTTCCCCACTTCCCTCCACTTGCTTTTTCTGCAATAGGCGCAGTGCACACTATGAATTAAAGGAGGAGGAGGAAAATAACGAGCAGAGGCCTTCTTTTTTGCTTCTTCAGAAAGATCCAGACTCTGGATTTATTAGCTCCATCCAAAATTGCTTATCTCTTTTTAGCTGTTGCTGTACAAAATGTAGGTTCTTCCCCCCCACCCCCAATCAAACTCTGCTGCTTTCTTCCCTCTTTATGGGCACATCTGGTTTCTTTCAATCTTATATGCTCAGTTCAAATAAAACTGAGTCAAGCTTTGCTCCGCGCTCAGAACTCTTGCAAACCCTTTGGCTCCCCGTGTCTGATGGGCAGGTCGGCCGCCTCCCTTACGTCACATGCAGAGCTGCCTGGGAAGCTGCAGCTCACCAGACACCAAAGCCCAGCCGTGCAATCCAATCCATCGGGGGCCACTCTGCTCATCTTATTTTGCTTATCACTGACCACAAAGACATAAAAGAGGGAGCCTAAATGCAACCGTAATTAATACCCTTTTATTCAAGGAGCAAGAGACCGAGTCTTCACTTTCTCTTTCTACCCAGTCCTCCGCCTGTCTTTCCATCTTTCTATATTTCTCCCTCTCTCATTTTTAGGTTCAGCCTTTGTGAATAATTCATTATATGTGTGGGTTTTTCCTAGGATTTTCAGAAAAAGAAGGTTATTTGTCTTCCTCTTGGATGTGATTAAGGTCTCTCACAGAGGGCCAGCTTCAGAAGTCAACTTTTTCCCTAAGTCCTCTGTTTTCCGCAGCGGCACTGCGACACAACACAGAGGGAGCTGGGGAAGTTTTGAACGTGCTTTTTCTTGCCATTTTTATGATGACCGCCTCTGACCCAGCCCTGTTACATTTGGGTGCCCCGTTAGTATACAGCTGTCTCCCTTTTCTACTCAGAGACCATGGTTAACTGGAAGGTATTTATGTCCCAAAGTACTTGTCACTCTGAATCCTCTTGTCATCTTGGGTTTTCACGCTGATAAATGCTGAGCCACTGAGCTGAGGAACAGGCTTCTATAACTGTTTCTTTTCAAACTCCAGTGTGAATTCACATAGGGATTGTGGAGGGGGTGGTGGTTGTGGGAACAGGCATGGAGATTAGTGTATAACACCCCACTACCTCCACCACAAGCACCGTGTGGTTTCTAAAGCAGTCCCTTTCCAAGAGGGATAGAAATATCAGGGCCTTGGATCAGTGCAGTGGCTTGAGCCTGTAATTCTAGCTATGCAGGAGGCTGAGGCGGGAGGATCACTTGAGGCCAGGAGTTTCAGACTAGCCTGGGCAACATAGTGAGACTCTTCTCTAAAATTTTTTTTTTAAAGTTAGCTGTAATTGTGTGATGGCACTTTAGCCTGGGTAATGCAATGAGACCCTATCCCTGAAAGAAAAAAAGAAAAGAAAAAGAAATATCAGGGACTTGGATCAATGTTTTTCTTCCCAAGCTTTCTAAACCTACAGAGAGAGGACACGTGTGAATTCACCAGTCAGTCATGTTTCCGGCATCAATCTTAATTAGGGACAGAAAGGACGGCAGAGACCTAGTGGTCTCTTATGCATTAAGCCTATTTCAGGGAGATGTCTATGGTGTGTCTTTGTTCACTGAGTACCCCAAATATGTTGCCTTTTAAACCCTGATGAGCCCCTGTATCCTGGTCTCTGGAAAGCAAGGAGCAGCTAGAAGGTGCTGGGGGAAGATGGGCCAGATTAAGGGGAACAGCAGCAAATGACTTTAAAAAGTGTCAAGACATCCCCTGGCAGAGCAGTGGGTACTTCTTAACAGCTTCTTTGTTTACTGTATTTTGAGTTCCAAATATGTAGGGCTAAACATTTCCAATCTGAATCCTCTTGCATATTTAAAAAAAAGTGGTGGTGGGGGAAGCTTGAAATAGACCCATTTGTAAAGCAGCAGTTCATGTCGGAAGCAGGTGGGCAGGGCTGGGGAACGTCATGTCCAGCGAGGCTCCAGCCATGTGAGGGGTTCAGAGAGAGGCCTTTTGCCTGTGGGTGGCTGATTTGAATTGCTATTGCAACTCTGCAGAATTCTGAGACTCTATTTTTTTGCTGCATTTGGTCCTGCTGCTTTTTTGCTGCATTTGGGCTGCATCGTTCCCCCATCTCTGGAGAATTTGGAAAGCCTCTTTCAGATGCATCTGTAAACTTTCCTGAGGCTTTGTCATTAAAGGGGGATTGTCTTTATTTCCTCTCTTCCTTTTGGGCAGGGACAAAAACGGTGTGGATGGATGGTAGATAATAGGCTAGAGGGGGAAAGAAGAAATGCCATGGTCAATGTCATGAATGGAGCTTTGCCGGTGATCGGACGCTGGTGTGATTTCCCTTGCTGAGATGCAGGGTGTCATGAATAGTTCCCTGGACCCAGAAAGGGGGCTCTGAAAACCGGCAGGAGGAGGAAAATTAGTCCTCCCAGTCTTTCCCAGCATCAGCTTAGCTGTAGGTTGGGAGTTTTTCAAACTTTCAGTGCCTCATTCTCAATTTCCACACCATTGTCTCTTGGGGCTGGTCGGAGTCGAAAAGCATGAAATGGATTTTCAATAGTCACTCACCGACGTCCTGGCAATTTCCAGCCATGTGCTACTGGGGACTGCTTTGCTGCTTTTCTGTTGTCAGTGACCATTCTTTTCAGCAGGTGACTCCCGTCAGCATCCAGGCTAATTCCTCATTTAGTCCCTTTGTGTTGAAGTCAGACCTGTGTTCTCTCCCTGTTTCGTCTATGTGACTGGCTCTTAAACTCCAGTGCATCTCAGAATCCCCTGGAAGGCTTGTTAAAATACCGATTCCTGCACTCTGCTCTCAGGGTTTCCCATTCAGGCAGTCTGGAGTAGGGCTTGGGAATTTTATGTCACAAGTTCTCAGGTAACGCTGATGCTGCTGCTCTTGGAACCATGACTTTGAGAACCAGTACTCTGCACAGTTTTGTCATCCACCTGGTAGTGACTTTAGAGAAGTTCAGTCTTACAAATTGCTGAAGAGGTTCCCCATCTTGAATCTCTCTCTCATATGCCAGCTAAAGCCCAGCTGCTAATGAAAGCTTATTCTTTGAGTTCAGGTAGTGAGACTTCTCTAACAAAATGTAGATCTTGGGTACGGGACATATTAAGCTAAATAAATGATACTATTAACTTTGAGTTAGTTCATCTTGTTCTTCCTGGCCTTATAACTGAGAGCAGGTTCTCCTGCGAATGGACATTCCCTCTTTTAATTCCAGCACAGCGCTGCCACATGGTGAGCAGTCAGTAAGTTTTTGTTGAATGATTTATAATTAAGTCAGTGACTGTTGATGTAACAAGCATCCACAAAGTACCTGTGATGTGTCTGGTGTCACCCTGACCAGGACCTGTAGGACCAGATGTGGCCCTGGTGAGGGGACGGGAGGTTGCCAGGAGGTAGTGTGAGGGCGCTGGGTGGCTGGGAGTGGAGTTGGAGGAGCATCACCTAGGAATTGGAAGGCTGTAAAAGACAAGATTACAATTTTGATTGTTCTCTTGTACAAGATCACAAGATACAGTTTTTCTCGGGATTGTTCCACTTTCTGTACTACCCAACATGGGCTTCCCCACTGTTAAACAATACGGAGTAGTTATTATCTGGCATTTTGTGACACATAGCTCTTTATTAATTGGCACACAGAGATCTATAGAATAATGGCAATTGAGATTTGTAATGATGGCCCCTAGGCACCACAGAATGCTCTAGTGCTTTCTGAATATTGCCAATGAAGCATTCGTTACATTATGTTCAATGTGTAGTTGGAATGGTGCATGCACGTCTTTGTATTCTGAGTTTTTGGAAGTTATAATTCATATTAGTTATATAAAGTAGCTCTTTATCACTTTTTTTGTTAAATTAACCAAAGTGTTCTTCTCCAGCTACACCAGATAACAGAGTAATTGCTGCATTGTTCTAGAAATCAATCCTTTTAGCTCTAGAAATACTGTAGGACCTGGAGGTGAATCCTGGTGCAATTTTCGTATCATCAGGTGGTGGTTAGAACAAAGTCATTGTTTTAAAAATGGACTGATAGCTCAGCAGGCTTTAGATTTACTGGGCAAGTTCCCCAGCTGGCAAGCTGGTATTACATCTGACTGGGTGTGCGTGTTTCTGCAGGCTAACGTTGAAAGTGAACCATCAAGATTTCCAAGAGAGCTTTCAATAAGCGTCTCAGCAAGAGGTTGTCAGATGATACCTTCCCCAATTTGACTCTGAATTATCCAACTTTTGTTCCTTGGGTTTATTTTCATGTTCTTTTGTATTCCCATCTCCCTTCTCCTTGAAGGTCAGTGGATGTTGGATTCTAAAATGGTTCAATTGAAAGGTTCGTAAGGGTCTGTTCTAGACTCTATGGAACTTTAGAGTTGGGCATGACCAGAGTGGCCGTCTAGATGTCTTCTAAATCAGTGATCCCCAACCTTTTTGGCACTGGGGACTGGTTTTGTGGAAGACAATTTTTCCATGGAGTGGGGGTGTGTGGGGGAGAGGAGGCGGGACTCAGGCGCTGATGTGAGCTTTGCCGGAGCAGCTGTAAATACAGATGAAGTTTCGCTGGCTCACCCTCCCCGCCGCTCACATCCTGCTGTGTGGCCGGTTCCTAACAGGCTGGGGACAATATTGTCCATGGCATGGGGGTTGGGGACTTCAGTCTAAATGACTCTTTCTGGAGTCCTGGGACCATTAGTTCTTTCTAGCGCAGTGCGTGTCTGTTTACTTTCTATATCAGGCTCACAAATCCTACTGAAATTTGGTTCATGCTGTTGACCTCTTTTTCCTGAAAAGTGCACATACAAATTTGCATTCAATTTTAGGGGTCCATGAATCACAATTTAAAAACACCTACCATGTTAAAAAATTCCAACAATATGAGATATTGGGATGTTGGGGTATGAGGAATAGTGGTTCCCAATCAAACGTGAAAACCTTTATGTGCAAGTATGACAGGAACCCCATGTGGAGGAGCTACAGTCTATCAGCCAGACTGCCATGAGAGAACACAAACACTCTAACAAAGAGCATCAGTTCAGTACAGGAACGCTTTCTGCATGACCCTGAGAGATGGCCGTCAAGCTTGAGTACTTCTAGTGACAGGGTGCTCTTCTGTTATTTAAAAAGCAGAGCACCCTTAAGTATAGGAAGTTGAAATATTCCTCTTTATTGCTTCCACCTGTTTTTTTTTCCTCCTGTTTTCTATTCTGTAAAGCAACACAGACCAAATCTACTTCTCGTTTACTTGATGGTTCGTTATTGAACAGCACTGTTGGCTAGAACTTTTTGGGATGATGGATGTTTTTTATCGATGTTACCCAGAATGGGAGCCACTAGCCACGTGTGGCTCTTGGGCACTTGCTATCTGGCTCATGGGACTGGGAACTAAATTTTAAATTTTATTTGATTTTAATTAATTTAAAATTAAATCGTCACATGTGGCTAGTGGCCGCTGTATAGGACAGCGCAGGTAAAGAGGATACACAGCGGGTCAGAAAGCCTAAGTTCCCCTTTGGTTTCTTCATTTATTAGCTTTGTAACTGGGCAAGGTTTCCCTGGTTGGGTTGCAGGGCTTCCCCCGATCTGCTCATCACCCCAACCTTCCTCGACTGCATAATCACCCTCCCTCCAGCTGCGTCCAGTGCTCCTGCTAATCCTTGAAGGCACTGTCCTCTTCCAGGCTTCCATGCCTTTGAACTTGCTGCCCTTCTTCCTGGAAAGACTCTGGCTTTAAGATTGTATTCAGAAGTCCTTTCCTCCGTGAAGTCTTCCTTGATTTCTCTCAGCAGACTAAGAACAGCCCCCTCCTCTGGGCTCCCTTATGGCACCTCATTTATTACTTTGTTGTAACATTGACCACGTAACTTTAGTATTGGTTTAAAATCCCCGCAAGGGGAGGGGCTATTGTCTATTAGTATTTTAATTACTAAAACATAAAATCGTGCTTATTAACATGAGCATCTAACACATTTGTTTCCATTAAAATACTGTTTTTAGATTTTTAAAAAAATAAATGGCATTCTATTTCTGTCATTACTTGAAGTTGTAGTCAGCTAAAAGCCCGAGTCTTTTAATATGAATTGATGACAGACTTAATTTTCCCTCACTCTGTTCTCATTCAATTTAATTTTTGAATCTAGATTTAGGACTGTGTTTATTTCAAGTACATTTTATCTCTTTACTTTTGATCCAACAGTCCATCCTGTAGAGATCCTCTTCGAGTGCGGACAGGGAACTAACATTCATTGGGTATCCACCAAATTGTAGACTCTCTATTTTTAAACGAACTGGCACTCCAGCAAGACAGGTGTTATTATCCACATTTTAAATATGGGGAGGCTGAGGCTAAAGATTAAATCCCTTGCCTGAGGTCATCACCAGTGAACTTGAACCCGTCGGTTTGACTTCAAAGTTCAAGTGATTTCTATGACACACTGTTTATGGAACCACTGCTGTTTAACGAGTGAGCTCCATATCTTGAGCTCTGCATTATCTGCAAACTTGATAAGCACATGCTTGGTGCTTTCATTCAAGTAACTGATAAAAATAGGGTTAGAATCGGTGACCCCCCGTCTGCGTACCATCCGTGCATCAGTCAATGCGCATCGACTGTTTGGCTTTTCTTAAATCTTCTGAACTGTGCTTTAGCCCTACTGACATTTCCCTATTTTGTCTATAAGAATATTGTATGAGATATTCTTGTCACATGCTTTGCCGAAATCAGTACATGCTTTCATGACTACTTCACGTCTATTTTAAGCTAGGATGTAGCTTCTTGCTTTCTCCAAAGTTCACTTTAGGTATTGTTTTCAGAGACTCAGACAATATTTGATTTCTTTACTAGACGATAAAAGCGTGGAACCCCAGAACCTCAGGAGTTAAAGGGATATCAGATGTTATCAGTCCTACGCCCAGTGGATGAAAGCTTCACCTTAGAGTTGAGGAGTTAGCAGTCTGCTTGGAAGCATTAGGGAGGCATTGTTAAAAACGTGGCCACTGGATTCGCATCTTAGTGCCACCTCTGCCGCTGCTTAGCTGTGCCTCAGGCAACCTGCTCACATCACTGTGCCTTGGAGTCCACAAATGTCAAATGTTGGAAATAGTAATTTACCTATAGAGTGTACCTTATAGGGTTTTTGTGAAAATCAGAAGAGATAATATACGTAAAGTGCTTAGAACAGTGTTTGGTATATAGTAAGCTGTGAATAAATCCTAGTTAGTATCTGGTTAATTCCGGATGAATTAAACTTCTGCAGCTAAGTTTTCTCCTTCTAACAATACCATCTTACTTCCTCCTGACTCTTACCGGCTTTCTAGCTTGAGTGCTGTGCTGCCGGATAATGTTTATGTGACCTTGCACTGTGCTTGTTAGCTCCCCGAGCCTTCAGATGTGAGGTGGAGACCACTTTCCCTGCTTTGCCTACCTCGTAAGACTGTTGTGAGGTTAGGATCAGTGATATGCATGAAAGTCCTCTGTAAACATGTTAGGTATTAGTATTAGTGTTATGTCGATGGAGTTTGTAAATATCTAACATTTATTGAGCATTTCCCGTGTACTGTGCTAAGTGCTTCCCATGAGTTATTGCATTTATTCCTCACGACAGTGCTACGAGGAGATGCATTCTTGTTTTCTGCATTTCACCGTCGGCGGGATTAAGGCACAGAGAGGTTAAGTCATTTGCCCAAGATCCGACAGCGAGTAAGAGCTAGAGGCCTGGATCAGAGCTGATGCTTTTAACCACTGAAGCTAGATCTTTCTGACAGCTTTTATTTTTTTCTTCTCAAAGTTATTGAGTTTACATTTAAAAAATAAATTTTAAAATACCTGCATTAAAAACCTGTTCCTCTGTATGTTTCTAATGCCTGTTTCATACCGATATTGTGCCTAAAGACACATTTGGATTTTCAACCTAGAAAAATATCTTCACGAGCAATAATGATGCAAAATTTTCCCACTAAGCTTTTTGATAAAAGCAGATCAGATGTTCAAAACCATCTGCAGCCTTGAACAAACTTGCTGGATTTTGCTTCTGTTTGTATAAAAATGGTAGCCAGAATTTTCAGGGGGCTTGATTCATGGCCGGTGGAAGGGTCCCTCCCATGGTCCCAGCTTGCCCCCCAGGCAGACTTTCTTCTTCTCAGGGCTGCCAGCCTTCTAACTACTCCCTGTGCGTTCGGGGTCCTTGGGTATTTATGGTCTCTCTCTTTGTTCTGTCGGAGAAGAGAGGATTGGAATCCATGAACTATGGAGGAAGCTTCTGAAAGGGTTAGAGTGATGTGGGGGGAAGCAGGAAGCTCCACGGCTTGGAGCCCTTGGAAATTTGCCCGATGAACCGCTGAAGGTCTTCTGATCTGCGATGCTGGAGGACCTGTTACCTGTGGGAACGGGATACTGGTGTGGATGAGAATGGAGGATTAGGATGCACCACTTGGCTTCTGGAAACCAGACAGAAGACTCAAAAAGAAATTAGGGAGTGGGCCTAAAAAAGTTAAAAGAACTGCCTCTCCCTTCTGCTAACTTTGGATTATGTTTGCGTGGAAGTTTGTGTTTGTGAAATAACTGAGCCATATGGATGCACAAGGATGCATGTGTTCTTCTAGTCTGTTGATGGAGGAGCAGTTGAAGGGCGTGGGCTTGCCTGGGGGCGGGGTGAGCGGGTGGGCGTAGGGACATGAGGAGGGGAGGTCTGGGGGTATGGGCCTATGTCAGTTCTGAGGATCTGGGCATTTTGGCAAGAGAACGCCCCTGTCTCATAGAGCATGTGTATGAACGTATGTACTTATTTTTGAGATCACCATCTGCCCCCCCCCAAGTCCTATGGATGTCACATCTCTGGGTAACCTCTTACCCTGGTGATGATTAAAGAGTGACAAATGCCCACTCAGAAAAGCTGTACGGGCTCCAAAAGACTGAGCTCATTTCTGTCACAAACACCAGGCTCAAGAGAGCAAAAGCAAAGGAATAGATTCTAGGAAATTAGAACTTCCAGCAGCTTTCCATCCTTCCACTGTGAGAAAGGCTTGGTTCAGAAGCACCCTGCACAATCCTAAGGTCGATCACCTCTCTTTTTCTCGTACCTTCAGTGTTTTTATCATAGAATTTTACCAACATCCTATAGGCACCACCACTCAGACATGGAGAGCTTTCTCTTCTGCAGTCTGCATCCCTGAGAGTGCATGGAGGAGGCTGCCCTTTGATGAACGCCTGTTGCATGACAGGCAATCTGCAGCTTTAGGGGACAGCATTTAATCCAGCCCTGTGTGAAGTGGATATTGTTGTTCTTATTTTACAGATGATTAGCCCAGGGTCGCAGGTAGATGTGGTCTGGCTGACTGCTTGGGCTATTCTCTTTCCATTGTACCACGCTGCCTCAGCTCAGCCCAGAAGACTCGCAGGTACTGTTCCCTAACAGAGCATCTTTTTAGGATGATGCTGTGAGCTACTTATGTGCATCTGCAGCACCCATTGGGAATAAGGCTAAGCCCAGGGAGGAGTGAAGGATCAGTAGCTGGGAGAAGAGCAGAGATCTCCTACCCATCATCATGGTCATCAGGAGATGGATCTGAGACATCATGCCCTTTGTCACTGGAATGCAAGCTTGAGTTGGAATCTGGGATCTTTGCTATTTTGTCTTCCCTCCCCCCAAAACTCCACTGGCACAGTTCTTTTCTCACTCTGCAGAGGGCCTTTCATTTGGAAATGCCAGTTTCCCTTTCAATATTAGTGTGTAAAGTCCATTTTCTTTTTTTCCAGCCCTCAAAGATGCTTACACTCAGTCCTCTCTGTTCTGGGGTACCCACGGTGTGAGCTGCAGTGTGGAGGTGGCAGCTTTCTTGACCTTTTCTTGAAATTTCATGTACTGAATGCTACTGCCTTTGCAGCTTTTTAAGGAAATGGGGGTTGGGGTGTAGGGAGGCTGCAAAAAAGATTCTCCTATCCTGATAGAGAGTGTAGAGAAAGCTTACAATAGGTTTATGGAAAAGCTGCCCTCTGTTCGCCCCCAGGCCAGCATTATGAAGATTCTAACTTTTCATTTACTAATTATTAGAGAAGATTCCAGCCAGTCCAGCTGGTCATGCTTTCCATGGACTTTAGACACGTTCAAGGTGTTCCTAGGTGTGCCAGGATTTCCATGTTGAGTGTTATTGTTGGGTGTCCTCATTAGTAGCTTCACCAAAGAAGCTCGTCTTGACTGTATAACAACAGTGGGTGTTCCTCGTTTCTCCCCACTCCTCCTCCCATGATGTTCCCCGTTAGCACTGCAGGATTATAGAATAGTGGAGTTATAGGGACCTGGGAGAAACTCTAATCAAACTTTCATTTATCTGCAAGAAAGCTGAAGGCCAGAGAGGTTAAGTGACTTGCCACAAGTTTCTCAATAAATGACACAGCAGGGACTAGAACCTGGGCTCCTGACTAAGTGCCGGGCTCCTCTTACCACATGTTCTCTTTTCTTTCCTCCGTACCCTTTCTCTGCTCAGTCATTTTCACTCTAGCCCCTCATCCTCCCCTGGGGTTTCTTCATCCTTTTATTGGTTAGCAAGTATGCATTTTTGGTGTTTCTCTTGGGGCATAGGAGGCTGAATATGAGAAACATGATTGATAAGAAAAGACTTAAGTAAGAAAAAGTAGGAATGGACAAGAGAAGGATAATTCAGAGCTGGGTGCAGTGGCTCACAGCTGTAATCTCAGCTACTGAGGAGGGAGGCGGAGGTGGGAGGATCACTTGAGGCCAGGATTTCGAGGTCAGCCTGTGCAACATAGCAAGACCCCATCTCTAAAAAAAAAAAAAAAGGTAATTTATAGAGGCAAAGTAAATTCATGGGAAACACTGATTCAAAACTGTGGTTAATATTCTCCTTTCTCAAGTGTGTTGCTGGAGAATTTTATGAAAGGATAGTGCAGGGCCCAACAGGCAATGGACTTCTACCCAGCGTAAAGCCAAGCCTAGGTTGCAGCACATGGGAGAATGGATGGAGGCTCAGGCCACGACTTGTTTCAGAATGTTTGCTGGGCTCTTCGGTGACCCCAACGAAGGTAAACTATCCAGACCCTACCTTGAGATGTGCTCCTTGAGAACAATTGAGCAGCCCTGGGAAGGAGGAAGTAAGTTCAAATAAAATAATCCCTTTCTTTTAGAATCCTTAATTCAAGTTAAGAGGCCAGAGAGTTTTATTTGATTGTTCTGATAATAGCTTCCCAAGCTTTCAGGATATGGTGCTGAGAGTCCGGAAAGGTTTCTAGCCCTGGCTCTGGTCTTAGCATGTACATCTATAAAATGGGTGTGTTGGAATAGTCGCTAGGACTCTAAGGTGCCCCTGGGACTCTGGTTTCTGCCATTGTTTGCTCACCTGATTTGGGGACAGCATTAGCTCTCATGGCCTCCTGCATCAAAAGCAGTGTTCTCACTAGCTGCACATTAGAGTCAGCCTGGAAACTTCCAGAAATGGCTGATGCCCCGACTGCAGTCAAGACAAATTGAATCAGAATTTCTGGATATAGTATACTTGTATCCTTAATTTTTAAAAGCTTTCCAGGTGATTCTACAGTTCAGCCAAGACTGAGATCCACTGATCTAGAGTAAGAGGTGAGCCTGTTACCTGATTTGTTTCTGTTTCTTTTCCGTGTGCTCTGATCCCATGCCTGGGCTGATTCCTCTCAGTTCTCTTGCAGCCTATGGTGAAATAGCTGGACTGCCCCGGGTGGCCCAGAATTCAGCCTCAGAGAATGGGGTGATTGATTCTTACGTTTCACTGCATTGGCAAAACCATTCACCTGTGGCTGCCTCTGGCACACCTCCAGCTGCACAGGTAACAGCCTGCTGTGATGAGGGTGATGCTCTTGGCTTCCCGAATGCAGGTCTGGCTAAGGGACAGAGCAAGTCAGGCTCATCCAGGAGGTCCCTGAACGAGTGACTGAAGACTCACTGACTTCGCTTCCTACCTGGTTAGTTAACCCTGTATGCGTATGAGGCGGGCCCAGCACAGCTACCATCAAATGCAGGAATCTCCTCCTCGACATCCTTGACAATGTCCCAGAGAGGAAGAAGTTGTAGTAAGTGGCGTGCTGAAACTGGCTTGTCCGGTCTTCCGTAATACTGGAGCAGTGGCAGTTCTCTATATTGTCCCGGATCTGCCAGTGGGGTGGGATGCCACCCTTTGGGTCTTGGTCTTACCCTCCGGAATAACTGAGAAAACATCTGAGCCCCCTATTGCGAGCTGGCCCTTCAGGTATTTGCAAGAAACTGTGATGTCTTTCTCAAGTCCTCCCTTTCCAAGCTGAGCATCCTTGGTTCCTTCATCAGTCTCATGTGGTGTGCAGGCTCAGTGGATGTCCCCGAACACTGGGTACAGTTGCAGAGTTCTCAAAGGGAAACGAAAATTCTTCCAGAAACGATCTGTGGATCCTTTCATTTTCTTTGTACGTTGAGTTCCACATGACGCCCCGTGTCGGTACGAAGCGGGGTGCAGTCTTGGGTGTGGTTGCTGATTGCAGCTCACGGCCTTCTTCCCTAAAACGCACGTTGCTGCCAGAACTCTTGATGGGCTCACGTTCGTCAGTGTCATCAAAACACACATTCTGGCTCCTGAAACAGGTAATTTTCCCACCGCTGTTTTGTTTTCTTCCAGAGGCTTTTAATGTTCCCCTTTTCTTTCTTCTCTCTTCTGTAGCATTCAATCATTTGTCTCCTGATCGCCAAAACAGTGCCGAATGACAGCGTTGCGAGTGCAGGCTCCAGTTAGACACAGAACAGATGAATTTGTTAAGACGTTCCCAGCTGTCTGTGGCTGGAAGGGGCGCACACGGTGAGGGGAGGAAGGAAGCCAGGGCCGTCTCGGTTTCTAGAGCCAGCACGCCCCGTCCTCTGGGAATCAGGGTTCAGGTGTGGAACTGACCTCAGTGTCCCCAAAGCAGCAATGCAGTGCCCTTCCTTTCAGTCATTTTATGCAGAGAGCAGGGTCCTGGGAGTCAAATGGGAGTTCTTTGGTCCAAAAGTAATGAGGGTTTGGACGTGGCTTCAAAGCCAGCATGAAGAGGGCTGTGCTTGTGGTCTTTTGTTTTGAGTAACTGAGTCCACTGACCTCCATAACTGAGCAGTGGGGCTGTACTGACAAACAAAAGGCCTTTTGGGGGGTTCTTGGCTTCTTTGTTATATTCTCAGTGTTGCTTTCTTTGTTTTTCATTCATTAGGTTTTAAGTCTTTAGGAGTAGGTGTAATGGCATTTCCATCTTCTTGACAGCCGGAGAAAAAGGGAGAGGAGAGGGAGAGATCAACAAGGAGAGAGGTGTGCATGCGAGTGCTCAGGACTGCCTGTCAGATGGTGAATCTGAACAGAGGCAGCTGTTGTCATGGCGATGGCAGGTTGCATCCCACCACCATGGAAACCAAAGTTAAAAAACTGATGTTAAGGCTGGAAGTCACATGACGCATTTTTGTTTTGTTTTGTTTTAAAAAAAGAAAAGGGGCTTGGTTTTTCAATCTGATCTTTTTTTTTTTTTAAGATGAGGTTGGGCGGTGAGAAAAATTACACTAAGGAAAGCAATGAGATAATGAAATGGGACGATATGGAGTATGTGGAACCTTCTATCTTATTTTTCTGCTTGTTAACAGAGCATTTCTCCTGCTGTGGGGGTGGCAGGGGGTTGCAGTGTGGCTTTCCAGGTTCGTAGGCAGAGACGTGCCCTGACGTCTGTCACATGGAGGAGCACGGGGGTTGGGGGGTCTGGCCCTCCTGCCCTTTGCAGGGCATGTGTGGTTCACCCCCTGCTGCACAGCCCAGGACAAACACTGGAAACCAAAAAGTAAGGGCTGAGAAAGGAGATGGGAATGGCGTTAAGGGCAGGACTTACCCTGAGGATGAGGGAGGTCCATACATGGATACATTCAGGAGATTAACATTCATTTTCAGGAAATTGAAAAGTTCATCAGTAGCCCCTGAGCACCTCCAGGAATATGGGCCCTTCTGTTTATTCTCTTTTCTGGGTTGATCTCCTTTGGGCTGATTTGTCCTGCCAGGTCAGCTGTAGGAGTGAGCACAAATCCAGGAGTCCCATGGGGAACACATTCACCTGTGGACTGAGACTCCCTGAGCCGTGGCTGACCTCTTACCCTGGGCCGTCTCGCCTGGGCAGAGCGGGGCAGCTTGCAGAGAGGTGTTAGGTGGCCCTCGTAGATCTCCATCTTTTTAACCTCACACTCACCCTCACTTTATGCCATGTTTGGGAGAAGAGGTGAAGCATCCCTCCGGGAGGGGAGCTGGCCCCAGGCCTGTTTTAACGGGGCTGGTTTGAATTTTCTACTCAGACTGAAGGGTTGCAGAACTGTGCTCGTGGCCTGTGTAGGCAGGTTAGGAGGCAGAGATTCCTGTAAGAATGGCTGCCTCTTGCAGGGGTGAGGAAGACTGTGAGGGATGCAGACACTCTCTGTTGAAGCCATGGTTGTGACTGTCGCTGTGTCTGGGTTTTAAGGTACAAGGTCCTGTCTCTTCCCTATTACTCATCCCTCCAGGACAGATGTGTCTTTCTCAGTGGGCTCAGGCGAGAGGGATGTGATCTCACCAGCATGATCTCACTGCGTTGCCATTAGGGTCTGCAGGAGCTGGAGCCAGACTTCTGTGAGGGTTCAACCCCTCCTGTTCTTAGCTCTGGCCTTGGGTGTGATTAATGTTCCCTCTGATCGCGGGGTGAGATTGCATCAGAGCTATCAGCTTCATATATCCTTCTCTTGGGACCGCTGTTTGGATGTGCTTTCCATATTCCCAGGAGACTCTGAGCCAAATGTCTTCGCTCTCTTTTGGAGGCCCATTACCATAATTTTCTTCTAAACCCTTTATTGGGGTGGGTCTCCTCAATGCCAGCCCATGGCTGCAGCCAGCCGGCCCACTCCTGGAGGCTGTGACCACTAACAGATGCTTTCCCCAAAGCTTCGAGCCACAGCAGATGCTTAAAGATTGATTTAGTAGAATAATGAAAGTGACTGTGCATTTGTGTATCAACTTACAGTTTTCAGAGGGCTTTCATGCCATTTCAGGCGTTGATCTTTTTCTATTTCTCGTTTGGTTCTGTGCAAATGGTTGGTGGTGGCCTTCCCCGGCTCTTGAGTGCTACGTCGGGACAGGTGTTGTAGCGAGCGCCTGGGCTGTGGTTTCCCATCGCCGTGCTACGTTTTGTCCTTTGCATTCCAAGTCTCAAGGCAGATTCTGAACCTTCTCGTGTAGGAGAAGTCGCATGGAAGCCTTGGGTAGCTGTATGTCACTATTGCTCATGTTTCAAATGTCTCTCTGGCATGGTGCTTTGGGGGAATCGCAGACTAGGCAAGGCCCTTTCCCTGCTACTGTCTTTGAGTCAACGTCCACTTATTACTGACATTTATGTGCAGATGAGGAAGGGGTGGAAAGCCACACACAGAGACGACCAGGCCATCCTCTGAGACTGTTACATCCTTAGAATTAGACATCCGAACACAGGAGGCCGGAGGGAGAAGAGGAGACAGATCTTCTTGTAGGGAGATTGTTCTGGGCCTGGGTGAGGGGTGGGAATGTGTGAAAGGGGCTAAGACTTGCCTCCCTGAGACTGTGGGCTCTTCTAGACTCCCCCAGGAGTTTCCAGAAAGTGCCTGAGTGCACAGAAAGTGCACAGCCTGCTCCCCTAAGAAGCACATTCTTCATTAGGCCTGGAGTCGGGGAGGGCTCAGCATTCTGTCTGCCAGCCTGTCCCTGCTGGCCCCTGAGAGCAAGGTCCCCTTAGTGTTCTGATGCCAGAGGCTCTGGGAGGAACAGCTGAGTGCAGAAGGGTCTAGGGTCAGCCCCCTGCTGGTGACAGAGACACATTTGCCCTGGGGTGCCCGACATCTGCCACCTGAGGCCTAAGCTCCTCCTAGGCCTGCCCCTGCAGACCCATACCTGGGAGGTGACGGAGGCTGTGCAGTCTGGCAGAGGAGGGGCTCTGCTCCAGGCCCGGCCCCAGGGCACTATTGGCAGCAGAGCCGGCACCGCCACCCTTGCCCCGGCCTTCTGCACTTTGCAAAGGGAGTGAGCAAATGGCAGGTGTGCAGGCCGAGCAGCGCTGCTCAAATTAGCTGTGTTGCCAAGGAAACAAGTCAACCATTCGAAGGAAGGAGCATTGGGTAAAGGAGATAAATCAATAAGTGAACCTATTTTTATCATTTCCCTAATGATTGTCTTGAAGCTGCTAGACAGGAAAGGGACAGTTGGAGCGACACAGGCCCTCATTAACGGGCTCGGGGGAGAGAGCAGTGAAGGGGTGTTTGGGAAGGCGGCCAGGAAAGTTTGTGGAGTGAGGCCCCTGGTGAGCAGCGGGAGGTCCGGGAGGGGAGGCGTCTTTTGCGGGTTTCAAAGCGCTTTCATGGTCATTTCCTCATTTGGTCCAGTCCCTTTATTCTCTCGCATTTGATCCTCTCAGAAATCTTTTCTGAGATTTCTATGACTGTCACCTTCCTCTTTATCCTTAGGGTGGGATAAAGGTGCATTTTTGTGTTGGTATTTTTTTTCCAGAATACATGTAGCTTTAATTGATTTTATGATTATGAATTGATACCTGCTCATTCTAACACTCAGACAGTAGATAAAGAAGAAATTGTAAACAGCCCTACTACCCAGAGACAACTCATTATCCTGCCAGCAAGACGGAATTTCTTCTTCTTCTCTCTCTCAACATTAAAGGGATCTGCTACACATGCTGGCTTCTTTTCTTTTTCTTTTTTAAAATAGATAATGTGTGGACACAGTGTACAGCACAAAAAGTTGAAATGGGTGCCACCCAGTGTAGAGAGAGTCCGGGACACCTTTTGTAAGGATGCCCCTGGCTCTGTTTTCCCTACACTAGTCATCTATCAATTTGGTATTAATTAATTGGTTAATTAAATATCAGTTCCTCGGTGCCCACTGTCCAGCCACTGTCCATCCCACTGTCCAGCCAGGCATAGTGCTGGACACAGGGATGCAGAAGTGAGTGACACGGGCAAGGCTGCCTTGGGTTCTCGGGCCTCACTGCCCCATAAGCTCTGTTTGTTCAAGATCTCAAAACACAAACAATCTGGACACCAGGGATAAATATTCTTTTTTTTTTTGAGACAGAGTCTCACTCTATTGCCCGGGCTAGAGTGCTGTGGCGTCATCATAGCTCACAGCAACCTCAAATTCCTGGGCTCAAGCAATCGTCCTGCCTCAGCCTCCCGAGTAGCTGGGACTACAGGCGTGCACCACCATAAGCAGCTAATTTTTTCTATAGTAGTGACAGGGGTCTCCCTCTTGCTCAGGCTAGTCTGGAACTCCCGACCTCAAGCGGTCCTCAAGCCTCAGCCTCCCCGAGTGCTAGGATTACAGGTGTGAGCCACCTCGCCCGGCCTAGGGATATTCTTTTCCAAAATATGTTTAGTGTCAGACACAGAATGTAATGGGAGTCGCTGAATTCTTAGGCAGGAGGAACCAGAGTCCTGGACAGATGTTCGTCCTGTCCCTGGTTGTGATGACCAGCAGGGGTGTTCTTTGAAGGACGTGGCAACGTGGAGCTTCCTTAGGCCTTTCCAAGTTGTGTCTTTGTCCAGTGTGCAGGGTGCACTGGCTTGACCAGAGGGCCATTATTTGCCACCCAGGCTCCGCCCTTTGGAGATAGAGCAGAGCCACCACTACTGGGTGTGAGGTTTTGCTGCTGGGAAGAAACAGGAGCGGTGCCCCTGAGTGAGCCCACAGGGGTGGGAGTGAGTGAGCAGGAGCCCCGGCTTGAGTCACAGGGAGTGACAAATCCCTGCCTTTGCAGTGGTTCTTTAGAAAGCTGCCTGGCTAAGGGGATGCCTCACATTCATTCATACTGCATTTGATGTTGATTAAGCTCCTACTGTGTACCGGGGGCTCTGCTAAGCACAGCAGAAGAGAGATGAACAGAATGCCTGCTTGCAAGGTATAGCTTCTTGGGGATTTAAATAGGAGAAGAAATAATAAAATTCACAATGCAAAGAGCTCTGGGGCACAGGGAGAAACCTTCATAGACACGGTGGCATTTCAGCCTGGTCTGGATGTATGACAGGAGGAGAAGGCCGTTGCAGGCAGGGGCAAAACTACCATGACGCAAATACCCGTTCTTTGTGCTTCCTTCAGGAAGGGCAGTGGAGAAGAGGCTAAGAAAAGGGCTGTGAGGGAGAATGGCTGGGCCCAGGCGGAACTGGGTGTTCTCTTCTGTCGCCTCCCTGAGGGTTCCCCGCTGCTGTCCTTGCTGTCACTGGGCCCACAGACCATGACTTTCCATAGGCTCAACTCCAATTCTTCATTACCCCAGACGTGAATTCATCCTGATTCTGATGGCCTATACGGCTGCAGGGGACATCCCTGTCAGAGGTATGTGCATCTGAACAGTTTTATGAATTTTAAGCAAAAAAAAAAAAAAAGAAGCCAAAGTTTCATTGCTCTGAATGGGTCCTTAGACACGAGGCCGAGAGCAGAGTAGTGGGCTAGGGAAGAAGTGGGAATGAGTCTTCTCAGAACCTGTGAATTACCAATGCCCACCTTTAGACTGTGGCCTTTGGGACTTCGGGTAGCTCCAGTCACTGAGACCTCATGAATTCTCAGCCTCCAGACACCTGGCCAGTCACAGGGAGGTGGCTCGTCGGCACCTGGGCCAAGAGCCATTCTCTTGCCCCGAGTGTCCTGCGGTGGTCCTGGCCACACCTTCCCCAGTCCACCTGTGCCCTGACAAAACTCACATATCCACACGTGGCCGTGCTGGGCTAGTTGAACTCAAGAGATCCTAGCAGGGAGTGGTACGTTGGGATTACCTGGCCGGGAAGATGCAGGTGTGGACATGGGAGCAGAGGATGGGGGTAGCAGGGGCGTGGCCACAGTCCAGGCGAACATTGTGGGTGGAGAGCCTGGCAGGTGCCCCGCTGCCTGCGTGTGCAGCACCAAGAGTTTGTCTGCTTTTGAGCCTGAAGCTGTCACTTTCGGGGTTTCAGAAGACTCCATCTCACAAAGTTGTCACAGACTCCATGCACACCTGTGGGAACGCCAGAGGTCTGAGCTTGAGTGAGGAAGAGCTTGTTCCCAGGGCCACCTCCCAGGCAGGGCACCGGGCTCCCTGGACCTGCCAAGTAGGTTTCTGAGCTTGCACGGGGGGCACTTCCAGCCAAGGAAGGGGAGCCCCACACTTCTGTGAACACTTTTGTTAGGAACAAGGACGGGGGCTGACATGCAAGAGACCCTGGTTTTGCTCCAGTCAGAGCCCCCGGCCCTCCTCCCCTACTTTTGGGGACTGGCAGGGAGACCTGCCCATGTGTCAGGGCTTCCCAAATATGTCCCTAGGAACACCATTCCCAAGAGAGATGCTCTGGAGAAAGAGTTATGTGGTGAAGCAGTTTGGGAGCCCTGTTTGTGTGTCCGTGTGTGGGGAGGGCTGTGTGCACAGTGTATTCGATAGTTTTAAAGGCTCTGAGAAGTCCTGCTGGGGAGAAACCTGCTTAACTTTACTTACCCCGGGCTTTCCCTCCTTGACCCGATTGCGAGTTCCTGCAGCACTGGTGTTACATGGCCTGCACTTTGGGGACACTGCCCTAAATGCCCTCAACTTCTGTTGTCATTCGCCAGTGACTTATAGGCATGTTATCAGTTCCTTTTCTGGACCCGTCCCCTAGACATGCTTCTGCTGTGTTCCCATCTTTATTTTACTGGAGGGGTCTGGGGATTCTGGGTGTCTGCTCCAGGCTCAGGACAACCTGGACTGTTCAGAAGGCTCATGGGACGCTGGGTCTTGGTGTGATGTCTGGTTGCTCTGCATGTCCTCAGAGCCCCGGTTTGGAGCCCGTGCTGCGGGGGGAGGAGTACTCCCCTGTGAGCAGGGAGCCCTGGCGGCCCTGGCCAGGCTGTGTGTTGGGGGCCTGCCCCGAGAACGTGGACATGCAGGCTAGCGGGTGTCTGTGCCGTGGCCCTGCCAGCGCGTTTTGCTCTCAGGGGCCTGGATGGCACCCAGAGAGCCCGAAGGAGGAGGAGTGGCCGGGGTGCGGAGGGACTCTGTGCAGTGAGGCTGCCCTCTGGCCGGGGGGCTCAGGCAAGCACAGTGGGGTGGCAGGCAGGGCTCTGAGGTCCTCAGGCCCATCTGTTTTCAGATCCAGGGGCTGAACCACAGGGCAACAGCGGCCGGCAGCACTGTCCCCGGGGTCCGGGTGCCGTGTGAGTGTTGGACGTGTGTGGGAAGGAAGGCCAGCCGGCTGGCCAGCTGGTGGAAGGTGAGTGTGGCTTCGGGGTGCGTGGTGGTGGGACAGGAGGTGGCACTGCCACATGAGGATTAGAGGACTTGAGGCTCACACACAGCCAGCCTCTGACCCCTGCAGCCTCCTATGCTGGCACCAGGACAAGAGCAGCTGGTAGGCAGCTCACATTCCCTTGCATGCCTGCCCCTCCCCAGAGACCCCCTCAGTGTCCCAGCTGGGGGGGCGTCAGGGGCGTAGTCATGACCTGCCCTCCTTCTGTGCCCCCTGGGGAGGGCTCCAGGCCCTGCGTCAGATACAGTCCGCCTGGTACACGGGGAGACGAGAATGGTCCCTTCCTTTCCCTTCCCCTCACTTTGCAAGACCTACTACTCTTCTTTCCTGCCCAATTCCAGAATCTTCCAGAGCACAGATTGCTCAGCAAGACCATTTACAATAGCCTGCTTTTGTTTGTCCTAACAGTGGTCACAGAATGAAATCCCAAGGTGCTGGTGATTCCCTCTTTGTCTGTTTTCTAACAGTCCCTCCCACCTCCCTCTGAGCTTGCCCAAGACCTTCTCGAGAGTCAGGATGCTGACACCTGAGTCACGTCCTGCTTTTCAGAAAGGCACAGGGAGCCCCTCACCTGCGTTCACAAGAATGTAACAGAAAAAAGCCTGAATTCATTCATTTATAGTTCGGTTCCTAGAGGCCAGGACTTTGCCCTCCTGGATTCAGACTGGTGATTCATCTGTTTGCTGTAGACACAGGCGCTCGGGGATTACAAGCTGGGACAAAGCAAGCTCCTTGTGGCCCCACGAAGTGTTTTTCTGAATTGCATGTGAAAGTAGAAGGAAGCTCACATGGAGAGAATGGTTTCTTTTCCAAGGGCTCGTCTTTTACTCGGTTGAGCAGAGGTTCTAGAGGAGGGGACTCCAGATGTGAGTCCCGGAGAGAGCAATAGGCGGCCCCAGCTGGATCTTTGCTTACGCATCGTTACACAGGCCAGCGGTTTGAAGCCTGGGGAGAACATGGCATTACTGGGTTTCTTTCTCCCTTCTTCTCCCTTCCGTTTTCAGCCCTCGTTGATTCCTGGGTTGGTCATTAAATTCGCTTTGTGTCTGGAGCGTCTGCCATAGGCCTGACTGTATTAGTTAGTGGCTACATACTTCCTTTTCTTGGAAAAGATGCTTTGCGTTCATAGGTCAACCATGCATGGCTGTGGTTTCACGTGCTAAGGGCCGCCCGCTGTCCTGCCTGCCTGCTTGCTCATATAAACCATGCAAACTGCACAGACACATGTGGGTTGATAAAGTTTGTGTATTTATGTGCGTGGCCATCTTGGAGGCAGCCTCCCTCTCTCTTTGGCGAATCTGCTCCTTAACTCCTCCTTTCCCACGCCATTTGAGTATATGATCCTGGCCACCATCATTGCCAACTGCATCGTCCTGGCCCTGGAGCAGCATCTTCCTGAAGACGACAAGACCCCGATGTCCCGAAGACTGGTACGTGCTCCCCCGCTCTCACCTTGCCCGCTGTCTGCGCCTTCCTGGGTTCCCTTCTCCTGGGCTTACCACGCTCCCCCTGCCCTCCTCCCTGGGAGTTCTGTGAGCAGTTTGCTCTTTGCTGAGGGCCAGGTTAACGACAATCCCTATTGGGGTTTGCAAGGAACCGAGGACATTACAAACGCTCGTGTGCACTGCACGGAAGCCAGGCAAGAAGAAAGGGCAGGGAGGCACATTTGCTCCACGCTTCTTTCCTGACGGACTTTTGCAGTGAGAGGATGAAGGATGCCCCAAGCTTATGTGTATTTGTGGTCATGAACTTCCTACATGCTTATGTCCATATGCTCCTTGAAGAAATGAGTCACAGGTGTAACGTATTTCCCCTAAAGAGAGCAAACAGATTGCTTAAAACCCAGCGTGCAGGTGAGCAGCTCCAGCCTGGTGACCTTCGCCTGTGGGAAGCCTCCTTCAGGGCAGAGCCGGGGCCATCGGGGCCCTTCCTGGAGAGGAAGTCTGGCCCCTGGTGCGACCCCTACGTCTGTCCGTTTCCACGGCTGCTCCCCTGGGCTCTCTTGCTCTGCTGCCCTCTGTGAGTCACAGAGAGTCCGCAGGCCCCATCCCCCTTGTCCTTCAGCACCCTGGCTTCCCACCCGCACGCCGGCGGGCCCGGCACAGACATCCGGGAGGTGGCCGGGTGGGCCTCGCCTTACTGTGCCTCTGCTCCTCACCCCCACAGGAGAAGACAGAACCGTATTTCATTGGGATCTTTTGCTTTGAAGCTGGCATCAAAATCGTGGCCCTGGGGTTCATCTTCCATAAGGGTTCGTACCTCCGCAATGGCTGGAATGTCATGGACTTCATCGTGGTCCTCAGCGGGTGAGTCCTCTTCCTCTCCCTCCTTCTTTGTGCGTGGGCCTGGGTGTCCTGAAGCGGCTGGGCAGGGAGCCCAGGGTGGAAGGACGGCAGTCTGTGGGGTGGGGACGGAAGAAGGGTTCGGGGTGAGAATCCCCCTGGGGCTGGGCCGTAGTAACCACCGCAAGAGACGATGCGGGTGGCCTTAGGCAGAGGCCCTGGGACTCTCAGTCAGGTCTGGCTGCTGCTGCTTCTGGTTGTCCATTCTGTGCTTGGCTCGGTTGCTGAACACCCACCTCCCTGGGGAGGGTGACATTTTTCCTAATGTCACCCAAAAAGCGAGCCTTTTTGCTAAAGCAAGCAGCTTGCCCTAGGCTGAGAGGCACCCCCAAGAGATGGGCCAAAAGATGCAGTCCAGTGCAGTTTCTTTGGGGGGGCTGGAGAAGACCCCAGATGTATCTTCTGAACTGATAATGGAGACTCATGTTCTGACAAGGGGATTTTTTATGATTCACAGATTTATTAATAGTATAAAATTGAACCACATTAAAACATCTGATAAATCATTCCTTGGAAATTAATACAGTGATACTACATTAGGGCTGAATCAGTGTCACGGCTGCATACACGGCGGCAGTGCATTTTAGTTAAGTATCTGATAACTCGTTCTTTTGGAAGTGAGTGTAGCACAAGGCTTTTGGGCTGAGCCAGCGCCATTGTCAGCAAATGTGATGAGCCTTGGGGACGTGGTGATGGGCATGTCTCCCTGGGCTTTTGTGATTTCTTGTTGGTCGTTGTGTCAGATGGCTCTTGCTGCCTGCAGGAGTGGAGGGTGGTCCTGCGTAGATGAGGCTGGAGATTCCCTTACCCGCTGCCCGGCAGGTAGTAGTTCAAACCTCAGGAGAAGAAGAGAGTGGCCTAGAATGGAGAGGATGGGGGAAATATGTAGCCACTTTGACGAGGGGAGAAAATAGGACCTTTTCCAGGGATTAGTCAGAGGAGCGGGGCTCAGGTAAAGGCTGAGAGGGGCAAGGGCTTGGGAATGATCGCATCTATTCATTGTCTTGTGGAACAGACAACAATACTCATATTTTTAACCTTTACACTAATTGAGATTGAGTGGAAGAGTAAACGCTGGAGCCGTAATGGACTGGAGCATGCGGGTGGAAGGGAAGAGATAAGTGGGGTTGACTGTGCGTGTTTAAAAATATCTGTTGCCTCACAAAATGATTTTCTGGAAGTTATTTTTCTAAAAGAAAATTCTACTACTGCATTTTAAATATGATTTCGTATATGAAGATACAGTTTCTGCTTGGGAATACGGGAGTGCAATGTACGGAAGTACACTGGGTGATGTTTTAAATGTCTCCAAGATAAATAACATGTTAATATCCTGTGTTAGAAAAGGCCTCAATGGGAACCTGAGCCTTTTAGAAACGTTGTGATTCTATCTAGAAGAAAAACATTGTAACGTCTGTATATATTATATGCTAAAGTTATGTAAATTCTTGGTCCTGCCAAGTTCCGTTTGTGTCAGAGGCCACGTGAAATTTCTTGTCTAGCCCTTTTATTTTTATTTTAAACTATTATATATTCATTACAGAAAAGTCAAAAGAAGAAAAAAACAGTTCACTAATTAAGAGAAATTCCGGATTATTTTGTGATCTTTCCTTCCAGCCCTTTAATGCTCAGCACGCTCTCTTTCAAAGGCTTGTAATTTTGCTGCCTTTCCCCAATATTGTATGAGCATATTACATGTTATTGCATACTTTGGGAAAAATCTGTAGTGACTGATCAGCAGTTTGTTAAGTAGGTGTACACAGCTTGCTTCTCATTTTTGCAATTATTGGACACTTCGATTGCTTTCTGTTTTTTACTACGATAAATTGTTATCAACGATGCTCCAAAATACATCTTTTGGATGTCACATTTTATGGGGCATTTTGACAGGTCATAGTACTTCTAAAGGAGAATCCAGCCATTCCCATGTGGGGTCTGGGAACTGTGGTGGGTGAGGGGAGGGGGAGGAACTGGACCATTTGGCTGGACAAGGGAAGACTCACAAGAGGCAAGTAATCCTCGTCTTCAAATGAAGGTCGCTGTGTGGTTGAAGGAGCAGATGTGTAGGAGTCAGCAGGGTCCTTTTGTTAGCACAGCCGAGAGGGCCCTGTGGGTCCTCCCCGCGTGTTCCCCGTGCAGGAGAGCCGTGCAGGCACCGAGCTTGGCCAGCCCACTTGTCCCCTCTGTGCTCTCCGCACCCAGCCCTCACGTCTTTTCTAGTGGCTCTTGAGACTTCGCTGGCTCAGTGGATGGCCTGGCAGGCCGCTGCTTTCCATCTGAACCAGGAGGACCTGCTCCTGCTCCTCCTCCACACCCACTGCTTAATCGTCTTCCCAGCATGGACTGTTCTCTTTCTCTCTCCTTAATTCACATGCAAATGTGCTTCAGGCAAAGGGCTTGGCAGGCTCTCCAGACCCTGGCTGTGGGGCTGAGGGGCTGAGGGGGGCGGTTCTGTCCCATAGGGATGGATGGATTCCGTCTTACATTCCACAGCGCTTTCCTCTGACACGTGGCTTCGCTTCTAAGATGCACATTTTTCATGCTGGGACATCTCTGACATTAACCTGTGCCTTACAATACTGGCATGACATAGTTTAATTGACAGCATTTTTCTTTCTTTCTTTCTTAGTGGTACATACAGTTTGGGGGCATCTTACAATTGTTGGGGTCTTAGGTACCATGAAGTATGTTGCGATACCACCCCAGTGAGGCAGGCAGAGCAGCCTTTAGAGATGGGTCATCTAGTCCTCAGGGAGAGTAGAGAACATCAGCTGCTTCGTGATGGCAGATCCGGGCCCGGGGTCTTTGCCTGCCCTGCAGCCCCCTCTCCGGGCCACCCAGTGTTCCCCTTTGCCTTCCTGACATCTGCACCCACAGCAGTCCCCGCTGACAGCTCTTCCTTCCCACCTCGTCTCCAGGTGTCGCCTCCCATTTTGCTCTTGTGCACAGAGGAATGACAGGTGCTGGAGCATGACAGCACCTCGGGGCTGAGGCTGCACAACTCCTCGGTTCTCAGCGCCGGGAGGGGAGCACTGAGAGTGGGCGCTGAGGTGTCAGACAGCTGGCTCGGTGTGAGAGCTGCACTGGACCTTGGCTGAGAGACAGGCAGGTGGAGGGCCTGGGCCACCACATCCTGCCTGCCACCGCGACCTCTTAACTTTTGGTGTGCTTAGGCACGTGGTTTAGAAAGTGCATTTAGGTGCATTCATTCATCTAGTCATCATCATCCCGTAGAAAGGATATTGCTATCCTCATTTCACAGATGAAGAGACTGAGGATCAGAGAGGGCACGTGACTTGCTAGTGGGCACTAGATCCAGGGCTTGAGCCCATACTGTCTGGCTCCAAGTACCTTCTTCAACACTCTTTTTCCTACACCACCCATCGCATCACAACCCCAAGGACTTGGTGGGTCTAAAGCTCTGTGACTACACATTCCTTTGGGCCCCTTGAAGCAGTGTGGGGTGAGCTCAGGGTGAGGCATGGTCAGGCAGATGTTCCCAGCCCAAGCTGGGGCTTCATGTGCGGGTTGAGGAGGACAGCAGCCCCATGTGTCCATCCTAGCGCTTCTCTCTGTGGGCTTGGAATAAAACTCCCTGCTCTGCGGCAAAGCAGGCATGCTGCTTAACTGGCAGCATGGCAGGGTTTGATGCTTAGAGACTGGATTAGCTGCTTTCTTCATTAATTGGCCAGTTTGTTCACTCCTTCATTCACGTATTCATTAATTCAATGAAACTAGTATTGTTGAATGCAGAAGGAAATGCTGTTCATGTGTTCTCGTTTCTGCTAAAAGACAGTGGAATCTGCCATTCCTTTAACAAACTTTTATCTTACAGAACCTGGGATCTCTCTTGCTTTGGGAACAACTCAGGAGATGCTATTTCTAAACACTTGCCAGGCCACCTGGAGAATTTCAAGTTACTTGAAGTCGCTATTGTGCATTAATCTTTTTTTTTTTTTTTTGAAACAGAGTCTGGCTCTGTTGCCCGGCTAGAGTGAGTGCCGTGGCATCAGCCTCGCTCACAGCAACCTCAAACTCCTGGACTCAAGCGATCCTACTGCCTCAGCCTCCCGAGTAGCTGGGACTACAGGCATGTGCTACCATGCCCGGCTAATTTTTTCTATATATATTTTTAGTTGGACAGATAATTTCTTTGTATTTTTAGTAGAGATGGGGGTCACACTCTTGCTCAGGCTGGTCTCGAACTCCTGAGCTCAAGTGATCCACCCGCCTGGGCCTCCCAGAGTGCTAGGATTACAGGCATGAGCCACCGCGCCCAGCCTAAGCATTAATCTTAATAACAGGTTGTGGGACCTGGGATAGAAGGGCACATGAGAGGGGAGGACGGGAACTCAAGGGCATTTCTCAGCCACGGGTAATGACAGGGGAATGAGGGTGAGGATGTGCCTTAACCCCTGTTCATCCCTGTGTGCCCAGGGCTGGCATGTAGTCGGTGCTGATCGGTGCTGGTTGAACTGAATCACTTGTCTGTAGGATACAAAAGCGAGTGCTTAGGGAAGCCTGGGGCTGAGGTTCCCACCCTTCCCTTTGGTCTGGCTGATGCATACGGTGTCTGTGTCTCTCATCTGTATGTGTGTCTGCAACTGCCCCGCGTGCACGTTTGCTGCTCACGCGTTGTCAGGGAAGTGAAAGCCGGGAGCTCAGTCCCTAGGCCACGAGGAGGTATTGGGCTTCCAGTCATCTGGGCTGCTCCCCAGGTTGGGGGCTGCTTCCTGGGCGGTGGGGGCAGGGGCAGGGCTGAATAGTGAAGATCTAACCTCCTGGAGGTGTCTGTGGACGGGGTGAGGGAGGGTAAGGAGAAAGCAGCAGTATCACATCACCAGGAGTTTGGCGTGTAATAAAAGTTGCCATTTATTGAACCAGATACCAAAGAATACAATATGTATATATTTTTTTATTTTTTCCTAATCCTAAAAATGACATCACAAGGTAAGAATCATTAGGCCTGATTCCTGGCCAGGCCCGTTGGCGCGTGGTCAAGCCAGGATTTGAACCGGGCCTGTTTGCCTGAGTGTCTGGGTCCCTAAGCCACGCTGCCTCCCAGGCTCAGCGATGGCACCTGCCCTTCTGTGCTGCTGGAGCAATTCAGCCTTCTCTCCTTATTTCCCTGGTGTGTCTTTGGATTCAGGCCAAATGGTGAGAAGCATGCTGTCCCTTTCTACCTAGCAAATCTGTATTTTCAACTGTATGTTAAAGTATTGGTGATAGTACAGAGCTACTCTGGAAAGTTGGTGATATTACCTGTTTTCCCATCAAAATATGAAAATCAGCTCAGGAAATGCTCTGCCGTCAGTTTTGCCAGCTGTGCAGCAGCAGGTGACCTGCTTTGACTACCCTTTTGCTGTGGAGTCCGTGGTGCAAACTCTGGGGGGCGGGCAGATGTGTCTGTGCCTGGCTCCTCCTCCTTCCTCTGCCATGGTCGTCACCCCAGGGCCCAGGCAGGTGCTCGAGAGAAAGCGCTGAGTACCCACACTGTGCCAGGCGTGGTTCTAGTGTGGCTGGGCTGGGGCTGGGTCCCCCACTAGGGGGAATGAGGCCGCATGCCATGAGAGCCCAGAAGGGCATCCAGCCTAGCCCTGGGTGGCACTGGGGAAATCTTCTTGAAGGCAGTGACATTTACCTGGGACTTAGCTGGACAGGGAAGGAGAAGAGGTTTTCTGTGAGCAAGAATGCTGTGCACAAAAGCCTGGAGGTGGGGGGTGTGGAGAGAGACATGCAGTAGGACACTTCTGGAAACGCGCTGAGTGCAATGGGGAGAGATGAGGCTGGAGGGGTCAGCAGGGGCCAGTCTAGGCTGTGCTGAGGAGTTTGCACTTTACCCAGAGGGCAGTGGGGAGCCACTGAAGGCTTTGAGCAGGGGGTGGCACGTTGAGCTCTAACTCTGTTCTGGATGCTGCACGAGTCTTTTTTCTTTTTTACCCTGGAATCAGCTCTGAGGAAAGGCATGGCAGAGAGAAAGGAGCCACCTCCACAGGCCTCGCTGCAGTTCGGGAGAGAGAGGGCAGACAAAGGAAGCAGGAGCAGGGACGAGGAGAGCCCGGGGAGCTGCCACCCCGCAGCCCCGGCGTCTCTCCAGGGGCACATGCAGAATGGTTTAGCCTGAAGCCTGCCGGTGGGAGGGTGATATCTGGAGCTAAATATATATTGATAGGTATTTTTAGAGGGTTTTCTGTAAGGAGGCCGCCCTAATACATGAGTTTCCTGAGCAGCTGGAGATCGAGGAAAGCACAGTTTCCCCTGGGAGCACTGTCTCTGGGGCTGAGAACGTGGGGGCAGAGTTGCGAACGCAGTTCCCGGCCCCCAGACTGATTTAAATCCCTGTGGTCATAGTAGGGTAGCACTGGGTATTAGCACAGCACCGGGGGATAGCACTGGGTATTGGCACAGCACCGTGGGGTACTACTGGGTATCGGCACAGCACGCGGGGATAGCACTGGGTATCAGCACAGCACCGTGGGGTAGCACCGGGTATCGGCACAGCACCGGGGGGTAGCACCGGGTATCGGCACAGCACCGGGGGGTAGCACCGGGTATCGGCACAGCACTGTCAGCTAGCACTGGGTATTCGTACTGCAGAGGGGGATTTACACAGCATCGCCGTGCCAGTGAGCCTGGCCGGGGCTTCCAGCCCTGTCTCCTCGTCCTTTCTGCTCTAGGTGGGCCAAGCAGGGAGGTGGGAGCAAGGGAAGGTGGTGGGTGGGTAGAGAGAGGAGGCATGAGAGCTTGTCATGAGGAGATGGGGAAACTGAGGCTGACTGGGGAGATGGGAGGGGTCAGGGCTCCTCAGCTGGGCTGAGTCAGTGGAAGGAGACTGGGACTCCAGCGCCTTCATGCAGAGGCCGGGAGCTCCGCCGGCCCTGCAGCCTTGCTGCTTTTCAGTTCTTTCTCCGGGTAGAGTTGCTGACTGTCCTCGGACAGACCTCCAGCTCCTCCTGGCTTTGTTCATCTCTGGCCCCACACTGGGGGAGCACAACTGCCCCTCACAGCCTCTCCTTTTGTCAGAACAACATTGTTTCTGTTCCGATTGCATTTCCCCCAAGATGGGTGGAAGAGATAAGGCTAGAATACAGAATTTTGATTCTGGGGAGAGGTGGGCAAAAGGCAAAACATGAAGCTTAAAGGTGTCCTGTGAGCTCTGCTGGTGACTAACCCCGTTCCTTCAGGGGGGCTGGGAGCGAGAGTGCCAGTGAGGGGCTGATGAGCAGTCGAGTTGGAATTACTCCTTGGGTGGTAGGTAATTTTTTCTAATATACGCACTCTGGGTTTTTTTCCTGTATTGAGATGCATTGTTGATTCACTGAACAGATATTTAATTGCACACTTGCTACATGATAGGTATAAGACTTTGGTGTTGGGATGGTTTTCCCTTTCTGAAAGCCTCTTCTCACCACCCCCATGCACTGACAGAAGCTCAAAGTGGAGAGAACCGAGTGGGGCCCGATTTGGCTTTGGTACCCACAAGAAGGAGGGAAAGACAGAGAGAGTGAAGGAAGCTTCGAAATCCCCAGGTGGCTCGGTTTGGGACTTTTTATTTTTTTCTTCTTCTGGCTCTATATTCACTAGGCATGATATAGGGAAAGAGATCATGGCAAGGTGCTTTCTGAGCCTGGAGCTCCCATGCGGAGGCAGTCAGATGCGTGCACTGTCACGCGTGTGCGTGAGTGTATGTGGAAGAGGGAGGCAGGGGTGAAAATTCCAAGGCATGTTTGCAAGACAGGGTTGGATTAGCATAGATGTTCATTGTATAGATTTACCAGATAGAATCGGGAATTAAAGGGAATGTTTATGTTTCTGTTCTGTGGATGAAATATGCCTCACTCGGGTAGAGGTTTGTGCACCGCGGTGAGTGTAGTCCGCGGTATGTATCCGTGGGAAATGTTAAGATGCGACAGCAGTGGTTAACATATGTGTCACTGCAGCCAGGAGCTAGCAGACGTGATGAGTGCAGAGTGGTCACCAAGGGCGGGGGCGAGGTGGGGCAGTGCAGATGTCGAGAGGAAAAAGAGGGTGTGCTGGTGTCAAAGAGAACATAGCTAAAGCTCGGTCACTGCATTTCAGATCTGGGAGAATGATAACTTTGCCTGACTTTCCCTTACTTACCCCTTTTTTTTCACAGAAGGGAAAACTGGGGTGCAAGTGGCTAAGCAGCTTGTCCAGGGTCTTACAGGTGGGGGGTGGGGAGCTGGAGCTTGGGTCCTGGTTTGTGTGACTCCACATCTCTGGCAGTTGTGCTCCTCCACCCCTGGCAGTGAGAATGGGTTCCTTCTTGTTGTGTTTAGGCCATCAAGCGGGGGGTGTTAAGAAATAAGATTTTTTACTATCTGGTTGGAATATATATGTGCAACTTCTATGGAAGCAGAGTTTAATCTAGTGGACTGAGTGATGCAGGGGCTCTGGGTTCTCGTCCTGGCCCTGAGACACATTCTCTCTGTGATACTAGGTGACACGTAAACCACCTCAGCTTCAGTTTCCTTTGTGAGACGTCATTTATGGAATGAAGGTAACAACTGCCCTGCTGCCCCCCCAGGTCTTGCGATAAGCAAATTGGATAATGTCAGTGCTGGTGCGATGTTGGCGGCTCTCATGTAACCAGGAGCTCACATGTCCTATTTTAAATGCAGAAGCCTTCATATATTTAATACTATAGTGACACTTGCATGTATTATTTTAAATATAGAAACATAAGGCAAAGCAGATATTATCTCCATTTTACAGACGAGGAACCCAAAACTCAAAGAGGCTAAGTCACTTGCTCAAGGCCAATTAGTTGCTCAGGGGAGGAATTCAGTTCTATTACCAACAATTCTAAAGCCTATGCTATATCTACTATACGGCACAGCCTCTGCCCCGAAAGTGTTTTGAAAAACAATGAAGCAAAATACCAAATGAGTCCCCTCCCCAGGACAGTGATATTATGAAGATAAATATTCAAATACACACAAAGCACCCTGAGTGCCTTTAAAAAGCGGCACATAAAAATTGAAAGTATTTAAAAAGTATATAAAAAAGGTTCTGTAGAACTCCTTAGGAATAGTTATTTATCTGTATAAAATTTGAAACCACAGAAACAAATTCACTGCAACCTATTGCAGTTTCTGAAACTATGGGGCATTGAAAATTTTCCATTAGCTATTATTTTATTTCAAGAGAGGGGTTCCACTGCAACTTGAACATAGGATATATCTTATTTCCTTTTCGTAGTATATGTAATTTTATCAAAATTAGTCAAATCCTTCTACAGTTTACTATCAATAAGAACAACAAAGAAATTCCTAGACTAAAACAAAGACTTTTCATTTTAAACTTTGTTAACAATGAACATACTACATTTTCTAGATTCCTGTGTTTTTTTGCCTTCCCTTTCTTTGTCTTCTGGCCCCCCCACTGTCAAAGGGGTCTGCTCCTGCTCCCGCACGTCTGGCTGCTACAGAGGGGGCTGGAGACAAGGCCCTTCCTCCTCCAGGAGAAATGACTGGTCAGAGCCCGAGAGCGCTGACAGGAAGGCCCAGTGCTGACTTCCACCCCCTTGTCTTTCATTTCCCTCCTTCTCGGCTGCCACTCTTCTGTCCGGAGCCTGGGCCTTGGTGACAGAATGGTTAGGAAGGGGGCTCGAGGCCACGGCTTCTCTCTGTGGCCTCCTTCTGGGACACTGGGAGGCAGAGTGACAGGTGTGACAGGCGTGGCTGCTTCACATGTCAGACCACATCTGCAATGCGTTCGCAGTGATTTGCATCACTGTGGGGGTCCCTGGCATCTCACCCACTCCCCCATGGTCCTCCGGTCCTCCGGTGCTCAGCTGGCCCTTGGGGACTCCTTCCTTAGTCCAGGACTGCGTAACTGGCCACGGGGGGGAGCTCGGACTGAAACTGGGAAGAAACTGGGTTTGGGGTATCTTTGCTATTGAGTCTTAATCAAAACTCTGGGTGAGGGGGAGACAAAGAGGATGAGGCCCACTCAGGGCTAAGCATGCCGAATATGCCCGAAACTTTGAACCATGGGGTGGGGGAAGACACGGGTGGAGTCAGGAGAAGACGGGAGGGGAGGAAGGATCGAGGCAGCCAGGACTAGTCAAGCACCTCCTGTGTTCAAACACTGCTGACTGTGGAGGACACAGAACTGGACACAGGCCCAGTTAGACACCTTAGAGCATGGTGTCTGGCAGAGCAGACACATACTAAATTAAACTTTTTTTTTTTTTTTTGAGACAGAGTCTCCCTCTGTCACCTGGGCTAGAGTGCCGTGGCGTCAGCCTAGCTCACGGCAACCTCAAACTCCTAGGCTCAAGCGATCCTCCTGCCTCGGCCTCCCGAGTAGCTGGGACTACAGACATGTGCCACTATATGCCCGGCTAATTTTTGTATATATATATATATATATATATATATATATATATTTAGTTGTCCAGCTAATTTCTTTCTAATTGTTTTTAGTAGAGACAGGGTCTCGCTCTTGCTCAGGATGGTCTCGAACACCTGAGCTTGAACGATCCGCCCGCCTCGGCCTCCCAGAGTGCTAGGATTACAGGTGTGAGCCACCGCACCCAGCTGGCATACCAAATTAAACTTAAATTTAGTGGTATATGAAGTGCTGCAAAGGACATGGCGTTAGTGTGCGAGGAGAACCTTTCACTGGGATGCTGACCTCGTCTGAGGGGAGGAGGGTCAGGAAACTGACAATGGCGTTGAGAACTAAAGACCAAGTTGCATTTAGCTGGGATGAGAAGAGAGGAGGGAAGCGGCCAGGGTGAGGAGAGCTCTAGGCAGAGGGTGAGGCAGGTGTGCAGGTCTGGGAAACAGCAGGAAGGCCAGCGGGGCCTGCAGTGATATTAATAGTAACCTGAGGGTGTTGGGAAGGAGGCAGAGCCCCATCATTCAGGGCCTTGTGGCACCTCCAGGGATGTTCGTGGGAGGCCATTGAATGGTTTGAAACAGGGAAAGCGAACAGATTTGCAGGAGAGGTGCAATGTCTGCTAAGAAGTTGGAACAACTTCCGTGAATGACTCCATGTCTGCTCAGAATTAGGGACCTAGAATTAAAGTCCTCAAAAAATTTCTCTCTTGCCTCCTGCCTTCTCCTTCCAACACTGGTCCTCAACTATAATTTTGTTTAACCTCTTGGAGCTGTCCCAAACCCGGGCTATAGACCGTATAATCTAGCCCATTATATGCTAAAGATTTGTTAACCTGCCCAGAGTAGAGACATAGTCCCTGCCCTCCGAGATCACACTCTGAGCATCTCCCACTGATTCAAATAATGGGTAAGAATTGATGAGTGTGGGGGCTTTTATTTTTGATGTTCAGCGGAGAGATTATTTTTAAAATGTTTTGCTGAGAACATTGCTATATGATTATTATGATTTTTATTTTCCTGATAGAATAATAATCAAAAGATCAAGCCAACCCACATGCTTGTTTATGGGATGTCTCTCTTTTCCTTGCTCCCTAAGCCCGTGACAAGTCATGATGCTGAATCTGGGTCCTAACTCAACTCTGGTTAAAACCACCAGAAATACAGCATGCTGTGATTTAGGGGCTTCTTCCAATGGGGAGCGTGTGGTGCTCTGTGATTTACCCTCTACCCACTTCCCGCTTAGGAAAGGGAAACAAAGGCCTCCTGGTTCCCCTTCGGAGTAAGTGCTATACCCTCTGTTCTAGAGACAGGTCACCCAGGTGGATCCTTCACACGCGGATGCTGGTGACAGATGGGGAGGTAGTAACGCTCACCCCAATCTTTTCCCCCACTGCTTAAATCCCACACCGCCTCTTCGGATGAGTGCAGCCAGCTCCTTAGTGTGCCAGCTTCTTCCTCCCTTTCCTCCTTTGTCCTCTTCTTGCTCTTCCTAATCCTTCTCTGTTTTCATTTTTCACCTTGTTTTGAAATAAAAGATTGGGTGAGCTGGGGGCATGTGCCGTGGAGGGTGGTGTGTGCATGTTGTGGTTGTGGTGTGTGTGAGAGTCACACTGATTCCAACTGACTCCTTCTTAGGGCTTCGTCCGTTGGAATGACCCTGACATCTAGCCCCTCTTCCCCAGCAAACAAATCCAAGTTTGGGGAGGGTTCTCCCTACTGAGAACCTGATGAGATCAAAGTTTGACCAGCTAGTCCTGCAAGTAAGGGAGGAGGAATGCCCATGATTTCAATTCCCCTTCCCCGCCACCCCAGCTGTGAGTGGTCTGAAATCAACTAAGCACCAAGCTAAGCACCAAGAAGTCACCCGTGAGTTCAAATTTTAGAACCACAGATTTACGGAAAGTGAAAGCAGGAGTGGACCATAAGAATCGCCTTGTCATTCCAGTGGTTTTCAGCCTGTGGGCTATGGGACTGTGGAGACCCCTGGAATTATAGTGGGTGTGCAGATCTGTGGCCACAGTCCCCCAGCACTGGCTGTTCCCTGGGTGATGTTCCCCACAGATATGTACCACACACTTTTTCTAAAGTGTGTGGATGCTGTTGTGGTTTATAACATACAAATACATTTTAAAGCTCTATTGAATGAATAGTGTCATTTTAAAATTTAGTCAGTAGAGCATAGCAGCTAACAGTTTGGACTTTGTGGACAAGCAAACCTGAATTCACATCTCTGCTCTGCTAATTTACCAGCTCTGTGGTTGTTGACAAGTGACCCAGGTCCTGTAAGCTTCAATGTTTCCATCTACATAAAAAAAGGGATAGAGGTGGATAATAACATCTATTTAACAATGTCGTTATGGGGCTACATTGATTGAAATAACTCCTCTGGGGGGTGGAGTGGGTCTTGAATTTTTGATATGAAAAAGGGAGCCTCACACTTGAAGGATGAGAACTATTGATCCAGTGTAACTAACCCACTGTACACGTGACGGGGCTGAGGCCTAGAGCTCCAACGTATGCCTGATACCCTTATGTCTAGTGGGAAGGTCGCTCACCCGCAGCTAAAGCCTGGTTCTGGTCAAGCTGGTATTCAGTCTTGTGTAGGGGCGGTGGGAGAAGCAAAAGTTAGACACAGCGCTTATGCTCATGAACAGACAGTCTGGTTGGAGTGGACTAATGTATGGACCTCAGGCAGCTGGGAACAGTGTGGCCAGCACATGACCCAGTTCTAGGTTGGGTGGTCCAGTCTCTAGGAGTGACTAGAAGGGAAGAATGTTGTCTGTTGGGCCAGTGACACCAGGTCTCTGCCCAAGGTTAGGTATTCCATGATCAGCCTGGGTTTCATTGTCTTTCACTGTTGTCAGGAATGGCTTCTTGGATAGTTCTTTTTTATTGGTTCCTGCCCATCTTTCCTCAACCCTGCATAGACACCTTATCATACTGTTCTCAAAGAAAATGTATCTTTTTCTCAAGCTTTTGCAGTTTGAATATCTCTTGATTTGATTACTGCTTGAGCGCAGAGAGTGTCTTAGTCTGTTTGTGTTGCTATAGAGGAATGCCTGAGGCTGGGTCATTTATAAAGAAAAGAAGTTTATTTGGCTCATGGTTCTGCAGGCATTACAAGAAGCATGGAGTCAGCATCTGCTTCTGGTGAGGACCTCAAGAAGCTTCCCCCCATGGCAGAAGGTGAAGGGGAGCCTTGGTGTCACATGGTGAGAGAAGGAACAAGAGAGACAGGGGAGGAGGTGCCAGGCTCTTTTTAGCAATCGGATCTCCAGGGAACTAATAGAGGAAGAACTCATTCATTCTCTACCCACCAGGACATTAACCTATTTAGGAGGGACTCCTCTCCATGACCCAGACACCTCCAACACTGGGATCAAATTTCAACATGAGATTTGGAGAGGCCAAACATCCAAACTATAGCAGAGATCTAACTTAGATCTCTGTAAAGATATATCTCTGTTCCCTGGAATTGACTAATGGAAATTTATTGATTCATAGAAAGTCTGAGAGAGACTTTGCAGGGGGAACCGAACGGGGCAAGAAGCATAATACAAAGTCTAAGAAGACTGTTCCCATCCTTGGCCCTTGCTGTAGGAGGCTGTGGGGGGTGGGGAGAGTTGGTTGGTGCCCTGCTAACAAATTTCTCTGAATAATACTTCTTTTCCATCCGCCCATCCAACAAACCATCATGGATTATTTTCTAAGTGCCTACTGAGTGCCAGGCACTGTATTGGATACTGAATATTACTAGTAATGTACAAAACTGTTATGGTCTCTGCCTGTGTGGGTCTTACCATCAATCCAGGCTTAGGGAGGAATTAGAAAGCTTAGTATGATGTTGCCTGGACTGCACTTGGTAGTGTGCGTAAGGAGTCATTTCATAGATGTGGACCTGTCTGCTACCAGCACTGAATTACCTTGATAGTGTACCGTAGTGGAAAGACCAAGGACTTTCATGTTGGGCAGACTTGAGATTGAACTTCAGCTTTGCCACTCAGGTGTCAATTTGGGTAAGTTATTTAATTTATTTGAGTTTCATTTTTAAAATCTAAAGTAGCTCTCTTGTAAGGTTTATGTACTAGATTGAGAAGGACCCTAACTAATAACTCCCCCTGCATTTCAGTGGGTTATCATGATAGATTTATCTTTTGCCCCTTGAATAGGCCAGTGTGTTCTTAACAGCATTCCTGGCTTTCCTCCATGGTGTGATTTAGAGAGCCAGGTTCCTTCTAGCTGGTGGCTCTGCCATCCTCTAGGATCTCCTGGTTTACATCTCTTCAATAGAGATGGAAAGAGGGAGTATGAAGAAGGCACACTCCTTAGATTTCTGGGTATGTAAGCAATGCACATGATTTCTATTCACGTCCCATTGGCAAGGACCAGCCACATGGTTCAGCCTCATTGCAGATGAGACTGGGGAGATCTAATCCCTAATTGGCAGCTGCTTCCCAGCAACAGCCTTTCACTATGGAAAAAAGAGCATCAATTTTGAAGGACAAATAGTGATCTATTTATTGTTTATATGAGAGTTAAATAAGAAAATATATGTAAATTTTCATATATATAGGAGATATATAATAGATGTTTCCTTCTAATTAGTAACACCCATTGATCTGAGAAATATTTACCATGCATATAAAAAACATTTGACTAAGTATTGGAGCTAAAAAGATAAATGGTAAGATACCTGTCCTCAAGGAGCTATAAGTTGACGCAGAGATTGTGTATATATATATATATCATTTTAATTTTAGCTCAACACCATCTGATCAGGAGAAAAGACTGGCAATAAATGTGTTACCTTCTGTCCATTCAGCTTTCTGTTTGTCCATCTACCCACGTTTTATTGAGCACTTCCTGTGTACAAGGGCTGGGGCGCAGTGGGAAGAACAGGAATAGAATGAAATGAGAATAAGATGGAAGATCCCTGGGAACGTGGTTTCGTTTTGCTCTAATGCAGCAATGTTGACACAGTAGATGCTGGTGCAAGTAGCCCTTGAACCCTGTTTTCTACCTCTTTCGATCAAGCATTGAAGATAAGAATGAGAAACACATAATTTATTTCATTTTATTTTACTTTTGTGTTTCTTTTTTTTTTTTATTTCAGCTTATTAGGGGGGTACAAAAGCTCAGGTTATGTATATTGCCCATGTCCCGCCCATCCCCCCAAGTCAGAGCTTCAAGCGTGTCCATTCCCCAAACAGTGCGCCTGGCACTCACCATGTAGTCATACCTCCATCCCCTCCTTCCCCCCCCACCTCCCCGAGTCAGCACCTTCAAGCATGACCATTCCCCAGACAGTGCGCAACGCACTCATCATGTAGGCATACACCCATCCCCTCCCCCACCCCCCACCTCAGTCTGATATCCAGTTGGTATCATTCCCCAATGTGCACTTAGGTGATGATCAGGGAAACCAATTTTCTGGTGAGTACATGTGATGCTTATTTTTCCATTCTTGGGATACTTCATTTAATATAATAGGTTCCAACTCTCTCCAGGAGAACCAAAGAGATGTCATATCACCATTATTTCTTATAGCTGAGTAATACTCCATGGTGTATATATACCACAATTTACTAATCCATTCGTGAATTGATGGGCATTTGGGTATTTTATTTTTGTGTTTCTTGTCTTCTTCTCTTTAAGATAGCAAAGCCCAGAGACAGTCAGCCAGCCGAGGCTATTTATAAAATGTCCGTGTTGGTCTGGCTATCACGGCTGGTTAACAGCTGTCAAACTCCAAACTCTGTGGCCGAAAATGACAGAACGAGGAGCCAGTTTCAGAGGGGAAACCAGCTTTTCAGTTAGTTTACAAATGTCTTTTTTTAATCTTTAGCTTGCACAAAGAAGGGTGAAGTCAGAAGTTTAGTTTTGAACTGCGTACAGCTGCAACAGATAGATTAGTGTCAATGGTAAATGAATGTTTGTCATGGGTCTTTGGAGAAGGATTTATTCTTGTGGCCATAGTATTGGAGTGGTCCCTGGGGATGTCCATTATGCTGCTCCTTGCTGCAGTTTATGACATGCCTTCTATGTGGGGTTCTGTAATTGCATCCAGGAGAGCCGTCCTTTTCCAAGAGAAGAGGCCAGTTTGGCTTCAAGTTCATGACCCAAAGAAAGGAGTTTCAGAAAGCAGTTGCCCCAATTTTTTAGCCTTCTTGATATTTTCCATGTACAACTCTAGGAAAAGACTCTTGAATTCAGCACCTGGCCCTTGTAGTGAGGCCAGGTCAGGAGGCAGTGAAGAGAAGAATGGACGAGAGCTGGGATCACCTAGTTATTCAGAACTGCTGACTTAATTGGTCAGTGCCAATCACTGCAGTAAACATTTTAAAGTGTTTTTACGTTTAATTCTTGCAACAACCTTATGAAGTAGATCCCATTATAATTACCGCTAGACGAGGAAACCAGGACTTAGGTGGTTCAGTAATTTCCCCCACATCACTCTGCTGGCAGTTGGTGGAGTCAGGATTCACACGAGGTAGTCTGATGCCGGAGCCCGTGTTTTTAACCATGATGCTGGACTGACTCCCTAATTCATACATCCCAGTGGCTGCCTGCTCTGGATGTTCTTTTTTTTTTTTTTTTTTTTTTTTTATTTCTGATGCACCTTAACTAACAAAGGTGAAAGTATGTATCTGTTGGTATGTCAAAATCCATCCAGAGGAATATAAAACTAACTACTTGGTTTTAATTACTGATAAAATGTCTTCTATTGAAGAGGATTAAAAGGACAGCAGATGACTGAATTTTCTGTATCATTTTGATCTTGAAATCATTTGAGACATGTAGTTCATTTAGCCCTTTAAAATAGCTTAGAGTCAGAACACAGGACACCGTGGCAGGATGGAAGGAACAGAGGATGTGGAATTACATAGTTCTGTATTTGAAGTCTGATTCTGGCTCTATGACACTGAGCAAGTTATTTAGCCTCTAAGCCTCAGTTTCCTCGTTGGGAATTTAAGGATTCAGGATATTTGTGAGTATTTTACAAGAATCAACTGACAGGATGTTTGTAAAGCACTTTGAACAGTGCTTTGCACATGGTCAATTTTCAATAAATAGCATCTATTATTGTTTCCTAGTTTATTGATGAGGACAGGGAGGCACAGAATGAGCAAACGTATTCTCCAGGTTACTCTAAGCCCCACAGAAATTCTTGGTATAGGTTGGGATGAAGTTGACATCATTGCATTGGCAGTCTGTTGTTACTAGTACGGGATCATTCTAACTTCTAGAATGTACTAAATCTTGAGTGAGTGTCTCAGTCCATTTGGGCTGCTATAACAAAAACATCATAGACTAGGCGGCTTATAAACAACAGAATTTTTTCCTCAAGGTTCTGGAGGCTGAGAAGGCCATGATTAAGGCAGATTCAGTGTCTAGGGAGGACCCTCTCCCTGGTTCATAGACAGCTGTCTGGGTCCTCACATGGCAGAAGGGCTGAAGGGCTCTCTTTTATAAGGGCACTAACCCCACATAAACAGAATCCCCATAACCTAATCATCTCCCAAAGGTCCCATGTCCAAATATCATCACACTGGGGATTAGGTCGCAATGTATGGATTTGGGGGTATACAAATATTCAGTCTGTACAGTGGGCTTTAGGGTCTAGGAATCACTTCATATTTGATCTGTATTCATAACTCTCAGTTTGTCCAAGATGCAGGTTTCAAAGTATAGTTGAATAACTATACCAACTTGATGATAATAATGTAGATCTATACCTGTAAGGTGCAGTATCAGTTGGCTATGAACAGTAACAATGCAAGGCTAATGCATGTGACCTTCTTTTTCTTTCCTTACCCTTTTGTGAATTCTCCTTCTAGGTAAGGTTTTAAATGTACTTACTCCAAGAAATAGATCCCTTTTATTTCTTTTTTATTTCCTTGCTTACTTCCCATGCCTTCCTACTTAGATGATCACAATCCCATGATAGTTCTATGTTGTTCGTATTGCTTTCCGATAATGTACCTGAGTCATTCTCTTTTGAGAGAACATAACACATTAACATTTATAGTTATAGGTGGTTTATTCGCTTTTATTCCTTTCATTTATTTTATGTTTCCTATTCATTAGAACTTATTACTGTTTCTTCTTTTTTCTTTTCCTTATTTTGTTCTATATTGACCATAATCTTATAACACAGTGTCTTGTAGTGATCTACCATATTATTAAATTCTTGTGGTGGAGGGTCTGCTTTTTTACCTTTTTCATTCTATTCCCCATCTTCCCACTCCTTCCCTGGCTTGTGAGCATGCGTGCACGTACACTGCTAAATCTGATGCTGCATTTGTAGCAGATCTTTAATACTTACATGTAGCTGACAGTTTGACAGCCAAACTCAGGCAATTCCAGGGCGAAAGGGTGTATTGTAATGGAAAGCCCGTCCAGAACAAGACTGATCCCTATTGGTGGCGTGACGGTAGCATCCATTGCTTAACCTTCCTGAGCCTTAATTTAAAAAGAGATAGCAATACCAGCTTACCGAACTGTCGAAGAGATTAAGTGGGACGGCGTATGCGAAAGTGTCTGGTACTTTCGTTACTGCTGGTGCTTTTCCCTGTCTACTTTCTTCCCATCCATTCCGCTTGTCAGTAGAAGGAGTCACGGGGCACCTTATGTAGTTATCTATATTCAGGCCATGGGAGCAGCAGGGAAGGGCGCCTATTAAAATTTGATGGTGTTCCCAGGAGCTGCTGGGCTGGAGAGGGAGGTAATATGGAAGAGAAGAGAAAGAATAAGAAATAAGAATAATAAGAAATTGTGCAGCTCTTGAAGAAAGTAGGCACAGGGTTGTGGTTTATGATCTGTCCCTATGTGTGTCTGCCCGTGGGTCAAATCTATTCCTGCCTGAGGTTGCATCAAAGTACATCTGCATCTATATTTCATCTATATCCTCCATACCGTATATCCTCCCAGGGAGAACTCTAGAATGCAAACAGCGCGGCAGTTGTGTTCCCTTAGCACCTTGCTTGCTTTACCAGTGATTTTGTTCAGAAGATTCAAAAGCCTTTGCCTTCCTGGGAAAAAGCATAGCTTGTTTCTATAAACTGCCCCAGAGTTGGATTCCCCTGTCTTTCTGTAAACCGCTCCGAGGGACGAGGGACATGCCCTTTTCTTTTCCCCATCTCATTAGCATCCCTGACCCCTGACCCCGGCAGTGTGGCTTTCTCTCTGCTGGGGACCATCCACCCCTAAGGATTCACTGGGGATAAACTCCCCCAGCTCATCCGTCTGGCAGGCAAAGCCTGAGGCTGGATGGACTTTCGAAAATGGATTTGTCACAGAAGGGACAGGGACTCAAGATTCTGGCCTGCTATTTGGGGGCATACCATTTCCCAACGGGGCACGCCGAGATGACCGTCTCTGTACTGATGTGAAAGAAGGGAGGAAGGACAGCCTATTTGATGATTTTTGAAAAGAATTTCTTTCTCCAAATTTAATTGTATATTAAAAACAAACAACAAGTCAAGGGATTAGAAAAAGGGTGGGATTTTATTTGTTTTTGAGTAAGCACAAAGACATTCCAGAAAGGGCAACTTTTCATACTACCATTTTTATTTAACTTTTTTCTACCTCCTCGATGTTTTCTCTTTGAACTGTAAATGACACCCTTTCCAACATCATCAGTTTTATCAGTGGTGTCAGTAGCCTGGCTAGTGTGTCAGGAATGCTAGGATCTGCTCCAGGCCCTGTGCTGTCCCTGCAGAGGCACCTGGGCAAGCTGCTTGGTGGCCCTGGCTGCAGTTTGGCCTGGCAGGTGTGGATGTGTGGACTTTAGGGGGTGGTGCACTGCTGGACGTGGTATTAACAGTTTGGATATATGAGCATCTTCCTCCAGAGAAAGGGTCCATATCTTTTATCAGATGAGCCTGTGACCCACACGTAAGGACCATTCTATTAAGTGATTGCTAAAGAACCTACACGCTTGAGAGTTTATTTGAATTTTATTGTGTTTCCTGTCATCTAGACTTTTCTGTTTCACTTGACGTCTTCATCAACCCTCAAGTAGAATGGGTCACCGAGACCCTATTTTTCTCCGTGCTTATTTCTGCCTTCTCTCCCCTTGCCTGGGGGCCATAGGTGAGCCGGTCCGTTCCCTGCAGGAGCATCCTGCCTTGACTTCTCCCACCCTCAGGTTTGTCCCTGCTCCGAGATCTTGTCGTGTGCTCAAGTGAATAATGTCTTTCTGCATTTCTCTCTGCTGATCAGGACCTTGGGACAAACGTTTTTTTCCTTGTTGATGTGGCAGGAGAAGCTCTTTAGCTCTTGAGCACGGCCTCCCAGACTTCCATCTGCCACCTCCTCTTCCCCACCCGGAGCCCAACACCCTGTGGTCTCATCGCTGTCACCCAGGGCTCCTTCACCCCAGCCAGGCCTGTCTCCTCTCAAATCCTCTTCCTCCTTCCTTTGCCCTGCTGTCGCCTGCCTTGTTTATATGCTTCCTGCCTTTTACCAGAACATGCCAGGATGTTCTGTCCTGTGGGAACAAGCTCCAGCCCCAGCTCCTCAGGGGACATTTAATCCGCTTTGTACCCGCTTAGCCGCCATCTGCATTTCCCTCCATAAGCAGGCACTTGTGTTCCCTCTATGTTACTTGTGGCTCTTTCATTTCTTCATTGACTCTGGGTGGGGGGCATCATGTTCTCCTTTTCCTGTTCTCTAGGTGACTTGAGTACTCTCAGACCCATCACAGATGCCCAATAAACGCGAGATGAGAGAGGGGTGAAAAGCAAGGGTCTGTGCACACCTGCCCTGGAGCTGAGTGGGGCGAGAGGAGTGGGAACCACGAACCCTGTCCATGCCTTACCCTCCGGGCTCACCCATGCTCTGCCCAGCCTGGTTCCCACTCCTGAGCCCACACGGCAGGAGTCAAAATCTAGGCCATGAGCAGCCTGAGGTCCAGCAGCAGTGGGTGTGTGGGTGCTGAGGCCAAAGGTAGAAAATGGGGTGACATGGAGTGGGGTCCTTTGATCAGGACTCGGGGGAGGCCAGTGGTTCTCTCCCCGCCTGTTGCAGAGGCAGCACACGTTACTTTTCCAACTAACTTTGTGGAGGCTGTTCGCTTTCTCTTTGTGTTTTTGTTGTTGTTTGGTTTAAAATAAATGAAGTATGAATATAACCAATTGTTTGCATGGCACGGATTCCTTTTTCTTCAATCAATCTCTCTTTCCCTCACCACCTCCCCCCCCCCTTCCTGGACAATTAGCAAAGTGTTTAGTCTTTGGTTTGGATGAATAATTGATTCAGAAGCTTTGTGAATGATTCATGGCCCATATGCTGGGGCAACAGGATGTGGTGTGTGTCCATGTGACGGCAGCACTTCACACGAAGGTCAGAGGCTTCTGCCTGGCTCTGCAGAGGGGCTGTGCAGATCACCCCCCAGGGCCAGAGCAGGTTGCACGTGGTCTTTCCCCCGTATTTTCTTAAAGGGAGAGGGTGGGAGCTTCTTCCAAAAAAGCAAAGTTTTCTATGGGAGTACGCTTCTCAGTACTTCTAGACCAGTGGTTCTTTTCTGGTCAAATTAATCAATGAGTTAGAGTTTTCCTCTTTGAACCAACTATTTACTCTCCTCAAGATGGATGGCTGAGTTGATTCTCAAAGCCTTTGAGGAAAGGCGATATCTTCTTGCCTTCCTTCCTTTGCATTACAGTATTTCAAACCTTCCCAGGCAGGACACATTTTTTTATTCCTTTGATCTTTGCCTGGATACTCTCTGCTATGACAATAATTGTCTCCTTGTGTATCTCCTTCACTGGAGATGGAGAACACCTGGTTACCGTGCACTTTATGTGTCTTCCGTGTCTTTGAAGACTGTCAGTGCGTGCTTGTGAGCATGAGACAATGGACTGGTGCCTGGTTTGTAGAAGAGTGACGTTCCCTATTATTCATTTTGCAGGGAAAATTGAGACTCCTGGTCTTTGGAAGCAGGTTAAGGAAAAATAAGTTTGTTACATTAAGTCCTAAACTAAGTTCATTGTCTCTTAGGCAGTCAGACTCCGTATTTTATTGTAGAGGTTGGGACAGAGACAGTGTACGAGTAAAACCCAAGATTCTGATGAAGATATGCCAGTTTGGTTATTGATCATTCCGGTTTTTTTTTTTTTCAGGAAGTTTATAGAAATATTCTCTTGTATTTTCTTGTATAATTTTAAAATTATGCTTGTCACATTTAGGTCTTTAATCCATATCGAATTTATTTGCATGTACTGTATGAGGTATGTCTATATGTATGTTTTTCTATATCTTCCCAAACCCATTTAGTGGATAGTACATCTTTTGTCCACTTATTTGTAATCCAACTTCTATTTGTATACCAACTTCCTGTATACGCATGGTCTGTTTTTAGGCTCTCCGTTCTATCCTATTGGCTATTATTAATGACTATATTTTTATAATGCATTTTGATAACTGGCCACACTAATCTTCACTTCCCTATTTGTCTTTAAAATTGGCTAATCTCAGGCTTTATGGTTTTATATGAATTTATAATTAACTTGTCAAAATCTTCAGATTTTGCTTGGAAATGCAATGGATTTACTGACTAATTTGGGGAGAATCAACATTTTTACAATGTTGAGTCTTATCAATGTCTCTCCATTTATTTGGGATATATTTTAGATCTTATTACAGCTTTGGAAATTTTTCCATTCAGGACTTGCTCATCATTTATTAGGGTTTTTCCTGGGTATCTTATAATTTTATTGCTCTTGTGAATGAATGAATTTTTTGCATTTCTAATAGAATGTTGCTAATGTATAGAAATGTTACTGTTTTTATTTGTTGATGCAAATAAAGCAATCATGTAAATCCCTTTCGTTAATTAAAATCATTTTTTGGTAAATTCTCTTAGATTGTCTATGTAGAATATTATATCAGCTTGTATTTCTTTGTTCTTGTATTTCTTCCTTTCTAATTCACCTACTATATATTTGTTTATCTTATCTTATCGCACTAGCCAGAACTTAGAGGAAGATGTTGAGTAAGGCTGTCTCATCTCCTTGCTTGTTTAAAGCTTCACCATTAGTCTTATCGTGACTACCCTTTATAAAGGAAGTAAAGAACAACTATTAAATTGATTTTAATAACTACTCAGTATTTTCATCTAATTCATAAACTCAAAGGTTTTGGAGGTTCATTCTGTAGAAGATTAAACATTAAAATTATTAGGAAGGCTATTGAAAATGCAGTTAAAAACTTTAAGATTAACAGTAAACTTATTATTTGTGGAGTAATAATATACATACAATTTGATGGAACATGATGTTATTATATAAAGAAAGTTTTTCCTAAGTTAAGAAATCTATGGAATGGAAACCTATGGAATGAGTAGTGATGAACACACAATTTATAATCACAGCCAAAAAGGGTGTGGTGTATTCTACAGGTTGAAATAGAAGCTGTAGGTAAATAGAACCAGCAAAGAAAAAGAGTAACAAAGAAAATTCAGAAAGTCTGTCAAAAAGCACGAAAGGAGATAAAAGAAATGATTATAAAGTAAGGCAAACAGAACATATTAAAGTAGAATTAAGTCCTAACTTAATGGGACTAGAACAAAGGTAAATAGATCAAACTTATTTTTGAAAAGACAGAGACCTGTGATTTTATTCAAGTTTTTTATCCTATGTTTAAACAACTAAGCTAAATAAAATGACATTGGAAAATTGAAAATAGAGGAGATGGTAAAAGATATGCTAGACAAATGCCAACCGAAAGAAAGTGAATATAACATTTTTTTTTCCCAAAAAAGATCAAGGTGAAAACATTAAAGGGGTCAATGATGACTACTATTTCATTATGTTAAAAAGAAAATTATTCATGAATATTTAAAAGCTATGCACCATCAGAATAAATACCTGTTAAAAATTTAAAGGTAACTACTAGGTAAGGAGATTTCCAAGTGGTTTTGAACAAAATGCAACCAAATTTAGAAGTCTTTCTTAAAAAGTTGAATATCATTTTAGCCACTTAGGTTGATTTACAAAGTTAAGTCCTCAAAGGCTTTATAAACAACATTTATAAAATCTGAATAATAATAGGCAACAAAGTGAAAAAACATGTTCTGTAATTTTGAAATTCTTTTTATTCAACACACATATACATGATTATCTTTAAATTTTTAACCCACTCTACTACTGTCTTTTGTCCTTTGTGGCTGATGACATTTCTAATATCAACATGATTATTTCTTTACAGAAAACTTTTGTTTCTTCTTTCTCTGAAAACATTGGCATTTTCCATTTATTTTTAGTGCTATAAAATTTCACTAGTATGTGTCTTATGTGATGGTTTTTATTTATATTTATTTTTTATGGCATTTGGTGGGGGGCTTTTCAATCCAAAGATCTGTATTTTTATTCAGTGCTGGGAAGTACTTTTGAATTATTTCTCTCACTTTAAATTTCTTCCCTCCTCTCCCCCTTTTTTAAATTGCCTTCTCTCCATTTTATCTATTCTTTATTTCTAGCATTCATTTCACATGATGTTGGAAATTCTCTGTGTATCCTGTTTTTAATCTTTCCTTATATTTTTCATCTTTTTCTTGTTCTGTGCGGATTTCTGGGAACATCGCTCAGGTCCACTTTCCAGGCCTCCGATTCAGCTGTCTATTCTGCCATTTAGCCTGTTAACCGTTTCTTAAATGGTCCGTTATTGACATTTTCATTTGCACTATCTCTAGGTAATTTTTTAAATGCTTGCAGTATTCTCGCACTTTTCTGTAAGCTAATAATTATATGTCTTCGTTCTCACAGAGTACAAGTTCTTTGATTATTTGTTTTCTCTGTTTGTGGTATGGAAGTTCCTCAGGCGTTTGGTGATTCTTGATCGTAATGTCACCTTCTGTCTGCCGTATCTGTTTGAGCAAACTGCTTGCAGGGAGAAAGGGTATGAAGCGCAAAGTCTAGCAGGAATGTGGACATGTGGAGTGTGACTGGTCACCTGGGGGCAGGGACTTCCTGTTCCTTGCAGGCACGGAAAGGCACAGAGGCACTGCCCCAACTTTCTCACCCAACTTTCATGCCCGTTGCCTCTACTTATCGGCATATTTTCCTTCCTTGCTGCCTGGTCCAAGGAAATAAGGAGGGATAAAGAAGTTAAGGAGAAGGGAGTTAAAGTGCTTGCTTGGTCTTTCTGCTCCTGCACCTGAACTGTCACCCTGCTGGTCACCCCTGGACCCGTCAGACCCAGTGCCTGCCATCTGCAGACAGGAGCACTTCTGGTGACATGCCCACCTTTAGAGCAGTCATATCCTCTTTTGGGGACTGGGGGCTGTGGTTTCTTTTAAAAAATCTGATCGCATCTACTTTCTGTCCAGAGGGGCTTCATTGCAATCTCTGGTCTACCATGGGTTGGTTTCCCTTTTTTGCTTTCCAGTGTGGTTATTGTATGTATATGCAAAATGATTTCTAGGAATTTGGTGGAAGGAGGAAGAGGTTACAGTATGTGCTCAATTTGCCTGTCTGAAAGAGAAGGTGGGGTGACTACTTCTTCTGACCTCATTGAGCCTCAGTTTTCTCATATTCAAATTAGATGATGATAATGATGATGATGATGATGAAGAAAAATGAGGGTCGTGGTGGCAGTGATACTTAGCTAATATTTGAAAGTATATGTCAGGCACTGTTCTAAGTACTTTAAATGTGTGAATGTATCTAATTCCTCAACAACCTTATGATGTTTGTTCTATTATTATTGCCACTTTATAGATGAAGAAACTGAGGTACAGAGAGATTAAATAATTTACCTGGATAAGGCCAGGTGCAGTGGCTGATGCCTGTAATCTCAGCACTTTCTGAGGCCAGGGAGGGAGGATTGCTTGAGGCCAGGAGTTGGAGACCAGCCTGGGCAACATTGTGAGACCCTGTCCCTACAAAAAATAAAAAAATTAGCTGGGTGTGGTGGCACATGCCTGTAGTCCTAGCTACTAGGGAGGCTGAGGCAGGAGGATTGCTTGAGCCCAGGAGTTCAAGGCTGCAGTGAGCTATAATTATATCATTGCACTCCACCCTGGGCAACAGAGCAAGACCCTGTCTCTAAGAAAAAAAAAAAAATTACCCCAATAATGGACTACTTACTTCGTAGGGTTAGTTTGAGGATTATTGAGCTAACGTATGTTCAAGCATAGTGCCCGAAACATTAAAACTATAAAAAAAAGCAGCTATTTTTTTTCTTGGAGCCAACAACAGAGCTGACTAATAACAGGCACTAATAAATATGTGTTGAATGAATGTAAAGTCACCAAAAAGTTACATTCCACTCAGTCTGCAGAAGATTTTATGGAAGTAGTTGGACAAGAAGCGCTGTCCCAGTGTTTTCTTATGTAATTAAAAAAAAACTGTGGGTTTCCAGACATTGATTCCCACCCTACTAGCTCAACTTTAGATTTTTATGTATTGAATTCTTGGTGTTTGAAACCATTTTAACTCTTTCTACTTTGTCATGTGATATGATTGCAAATAAATTACTTATTAATAATAAGTTTTTAAAAATCAGTTGCTTGTAATCCCTCATATTTAGAGTACTGAAAAAGATGTTAACTTCTGCTTTAAGGGAACTTAAAATCGAATTCCCATATGCATATACATTATACGCATACTTGTATATACTGCACGAGAAAAATGCCCTTCATTTGGTGGTACTGTATTGAATACCAGTGTCCAGCACAATGTCTGGCACAGAGCAGGGGTTCAGTAAAGTACTGTTGAGAACATGGATGGAACTGGAGACTATTATCTTAAGTGAAACAACTCACAATCAGAAAGTCAAATACTTCATGTTCTCACTTGTAAGTGGGAGCTAAATAATGTGTATAGATGGACAGAGAGTGTGGAATAATAGTCTTTGGAGACTAGGAAGGGTGTTGGAAGATGAGAAATTTCTTAATATTTACAGCGTACCCTCTTTGGGTGATGGTTATACTAAAAGCCTAGTAACAAAACTGCACTTGTATCCCTTAAACTCATACAAATAAAATAAAAAAAGTACTGCTTAAACTCATACAAATAAAAAAAAGAATACTGCTGAGTAAATGGGGCTTTTTCCTGTGTTATATGTAAATGTGTGTGTATATGTAAATTAGAATGCAAATCTCTGCCTTCCTGGGATCCATAGTCAAATAGAAGAGAGAGACTTTGAAGAAGCAGTTGGAAGACATCACTGCAGTCACGCTCTATTGAATGTATCCTGGGAGCATGGAGGAAGGAGAAGCTGACAGGGTTAGATGGGAAAAAAAATCAGACAGAGGTGATGCTTATTGAAGCTGGATGCTGAAGGTGGGTAGGAGTTTGCCAAGGAGAATGTGGGGAAGGGCATTCAATGAGGGAAAGTGGAGGATATCACCCAGTATAAAGTAAACTGAATAATAGCAAAGTCTTGAGAATCTACAAGGTGAAAATCTGTTCAGTGCTATAGTGTTAATCTGAAAAGGCTTCTGTTGAATTTTGAAAAAGATCTTGCAGAAGATGAAAGGCGTGCATTACAAAAAATGAGATATGATTATGTATTTCTTTGCTTAAAGGCTTTCAGTGGTTCACTGTTTTCTACGGAAGAGTGCAAAAATCCATCCTGACTTGACCACAGGCAGCCTGCCCTCCAGACATACGGGACTACTTGCATTCTCCTGAATTTTGTGCTGTTTCATGCCTCTGTCCTTTTGAACATGCTCTTCTGCTTGCTGTCACACCATCCTTGCATCCTTCTGGCTGATACTTATTCAGCTAAGTGACTATTCCCAGGCTGCGCCTCCTCCCCGTGTCACTCCACCTTCCCTCCTCCCTGGCCGGGTTACTCCCAGGTTGACATTGGTGTCTCCTCCACTGTGTTGCTGCTGGCTGAGGGCCTGCAGGCAGGGGCTATATCTTATTCTGTTTGAACTCTTTGTGTGCCTAGCACTTAGCAGTCATTCAGCAAATATTGCTGAACGAACAGATGAATGACTGGGTAAGCTAATGAATACATTAATGAAAGGCAGATACGAAAAGGGAAAGAATTTAGGAAGGCAGGCAAAATATTTCAAGGATGTTCTTAAGGCCAAGTGAAGAAATGTCGGGTTGATCCAATCTTTGATGATTTACCTTCATGGGAGGAAGACTGTCTCATTCCCAGTCTCCTTCGCCTTCTCTAATGGTCCTGTTAACATTGCTACTGCTGTATGTGACTTCTTAATCCCATCTGTTCTACCATGTCCGAGTCCCACTAAAGCCTTCCTTGAGCTGAGTAAAAGTAGCTTGAAAACACTGATAAGCTTTTTTCTTAGTTAATAGAAATCCTTCCTCAGAGCAATAACCTCTGGATATTCTATGTAAAACCATGACATTACTTAATGGATAAGACTCCTGTGAAAATTCTTCTTTTCTCTACAGACCAAGTCTATCCTTTGCTTTCGGATGCCACATGTACAAGTGGTGTACAATGAAGCTGTGCTATTGGACTTAAGGTCTTATGTTAAAATAGGACAAAGGTGAAATTAGAAACCAGGATCCCTGATTTCGGGTCCCTAGTCTTACAACAAGTAAGAATATTTCCTACTGGGTGTTGTGACGCATGCCTGTAATCCCAGCTGTTGGGAGGATGAGGCGGAGGATCCCTTGAGCCCAGGAGTTCTAGACCCGCCAGGGCAACCTAGCCAGACCACGTTTCTAAAAAAATAAAAATAAAAAAAAATAGGTTTCCTATTTGGTCCCTGTTTGGTCTCTATCCTTCTTGTCATCACTGTCAGCAGATGCTCAATGAACACCCACTACCTGGGTGTGACGTCCTGTTGTGAGCTGGTGACATGATGCACAGTTAGAGCCTCCAGATTGCTCATCATGAGGGAGATGGAGGATCTGCACAAAATCCACACCAGCGTAAATACATTTCCTAGATACTTGGTGGAGGTGATCGGAATTAGACACATACGCACAATGAACATCAGAGGTCTTTGATTAGGTGCCTCATCATCAGGATTTTCCTGTGTCCTCATCTACTAAACTGCACTGTGAGGCTGATCCCCCCATATTTACCACCATAGTGTCTGTGCTGTATGGCAAAATGGTACATTATACAGTATTTTTTTAAAGACAGGCTCTCATTTTGTCACCTAGGCTGGAGTACAGCAGTGCGATCATAGATCACTACAGCCTCAAACTCCTGGGGTCAAGAGATCCTCCTGCCTCAGCCACCCAAAGTGCTAGGATTACAGGTGCAAGCCACTGCACCTGGCCATTATGTAGTTGTAGCTTGTGTGCCTTGGGTGCCTAGCATGTAGTGGTCATTCAGTAGCATATGATAAATATTGAGCAAACTAAAAAATCAATGGATAAATGGCACATGTGGAAGGGGAAGAATTAGGAAGACAGGTGATGGGGATCAGAGTATGCTGCCCCCAGACATGACACCTTGGTGTACTGAATATTTGAAGCTGAAGGAATTTGAGAAAGCACGTGCAGGAAGGCCCTTCTGACCTTCCCCTGAGCAGGTCATAAAGCTGTCACGTGAGCGGTGCCCTCCCTGTCTCTGGAGGGAAGGAGCATCTTTATGTTCGAAGACAGAAGGACGCTGAGAGGAATCTGAATACTAAGAGTCCCTGAGTTCACACCTCTTAGCTCTTACCCTTTTGTCCTATCACATTTCCCCATAACTTTGCACTGTTCATCAAACCTAGTATAGAAACAGGTTTAATTAACTGTTGCTTGGGGTTTTGATTTCCTTATGAAGGCTCCCAAGAATATAAAATTGTTACAGGTTGAGTATCCCCTACTCTGAAAATCTGAAATCTGAAATGCTCCAAAATCTGAAACTTTTTGTGTGCCAACAAGACAGTCAAAGGAAATGCTCACTGGAGCATTTCATATTTTGGATTTTCAGATTAAGTATGCTCATGTGGTAAGTATAATGCAAATATTCCAGAAAAAAAAAACAAACCCAAAACTTAAAACGCTTCCAGTCCCAAGCATTTCATATGAGGGATACTTAAGCTGTATTAAATAAATTTATATGCTTTTATTTTATTAATCTATCTTCTGTTATAGAACCCCAGCCGAGAACCTAGAAGGGTAGAAGGAAAAGATTTTTTTTTTTTGTTCCCCTGCACAGGCAAAATATTTCAAGAATGTTCTTAAGGTCCTAAGGGATCCTAAAATTCAACAGGTGTTTGGCAAAAATGTTGTATTTTTTTTTTTGAGACAGAGTTTCGCTTTGTTGCCTGGGCTAGAGTAAGTGCCATGGTGTCAGCCTACCTCACAGCAACCTCAAACTCCTGGGCTTAAGTGATCCTACTGCCTCAGCCTCCTGAGTAGTTGGGACTACAGGCATGCGCCACCATGCCCAGCTAATTTTTTCTATATATATGTTTAGTTGGACAGATAATTTCTTTCTATTTTCAGTAGAGACGGGGTCTCGCTCTTGCTCAGGCTGGTCTCGAACTCCTGACCTCAAGCGATCCACCCGCCTCGGCCTCCCAGAGTGCTAGGATTACAGGCGTGAGCCACCACGCCTGGCCAAAAATGTTGTATTTTTCATTTTAAAAAAGTTGGTGCTTTAGGCCCAACATTCTATTGGCATAATAATAGCGGTTAAAGATACACCTAAGAGAAACAGGTGGAGGGAATTTCTAAGGAACAGGGTTTTAGAAGCTGGAAGTACTAGGAGTTATGAGTCTCCCAGTGAGACAGGTGGACAGTGAGATAAAGGGAAGTGCCTGATTTGCAGTTTAGTGGTAACAGGATTGTTGAGAGCACAAACAGAAGTAAATTGATGCTCATCTCCCAGATTAGTTAAGAACGGCCTAATTAGGTAATGAACAGCTCCAACCCTGTGTTCTGAAAAGCTCTGTTTCCGGGCAAGCCGCAGCGCTTAGCAGCAGCTGCAAAAGAGCGTGAACATGCTAACACCCAGCAGAGGAGCGCGTGCTACGTTCTGACCTGCAAAGGCTGGTCTTTTTGAGTTACACGTTCTTAAAGGGATATCACAGAGCTGATAGTCAATGTAACAGAGAAGCAGCCGGGCGCAGTGGCATGGACGCTGGAGCCACGCTGCTGGGGTTCCCGTCGCAGCTGTCACTTACCAGCAGAGTCATCCTTGCCTCCTGGTCTTTATGGCTCCGTGTAGACCCTTGCCCTCCACCCTTGTGTCAGGTTTGGTCTGTGTGACCAAGAGAACACAGCAGAAGTGAGGATGTGGCTATTGAGGGTAGGTCATAACAGTCATTGCCACATTGTCCTTGCTGCCATGGATCACTTGCTCAGGGGAAGCCAGCTACCTTATCATGAGGATATTCAGGGAGCCCTGTGAAAGGTCATAGAGACGTCTGCCAAAGCCATGTGAGTGAGCTGTCTTGGAAATCCAGAACAGTCAAGCCTTCAGATAACTGCAGCCCCAGCTGACATCTGTGTGCAATCTTGGTTGACTTCTTGGCTGCAGCCTCATAAAGGATCCTGAGCAAAGGCCCAGCAAAGCCACTCTCAGATACCCGACCTACTGTGTGAGATATGTGCTAATTGTTGTTTTAAGCCACTAAGCTTTGCTCTGTAGCAATAGATCACTAAAGCAATAGACTTTGGAAAGAACTAATCTAAAGGATATTGTTAACAACAGACTTGATTTCATAAAGAATATAGTGGCATGTTCTTTTAATTTCTTGACTTGATTTCTTGATTGACAGAATACCTTTAAAGTAATGCTTCCGAAAGTAACTTGTATGGAATGCTGGTCCTCCAAGATACTCTATATATAAGGGGTTTGGGAAATGCTGCATACTCAATCTCCTTGAAAATACACACTGCTCATAAGCATGTTAAAGAATCTGAAAAGTCCTAGGTAAAGGACTTATCTTTTGTTTAGCCCAACGTTTCCCAAACTCACTTTACCAAGGGATTTCTGTACCAAATATCACTTAGTAAAATATTGGGGAATACTCTGTAAGAAACAGTGTTCTATAGCACTGACTCTCAGATTTAAGCGTACATCAGAATCACCCGGAGAGCTTCTGAAAACACAGATTGCTGGGCCCCCCTCCCAGAATTTCTGGTTCAGGCGATCTGGGGTAGGGCTTGAGAATTTGCGTTTCTAATAAGATCCTTGCTGATGCTGATAGATGTGTGGGCAAGGAGGGGACCACGATTTGAGAACCACTGGTCATTAGGGTTCCAGGCTCCTTGGTTAAATAATGAGTATGCAAATGCCCAATAAACACTTGAAAAGATGGTCAACATCTGCTATGACTGAATGTTCCTGTCCTCCTCAAATCCGTATGTTGAAAGCCCAATCCCCAATGTGATGCATTTGGAGAGAGTCTTTGGGAGGTAATTAGGTCATGAGGGCAGAGCCCTCACGATGGGGTTAGTGTTGTTACAAGAAGAGACACAAGAGAGCTTGCTTCCTCTCTCTCTGCCATGTGAGGACACAGCAGGAAGATGGTCCCTGCAAAGCAGCAAGAGGGCCCTCACCAGGAACCTAATTGGCCAGTACCTTGATCTTGGACTTCCAGCCTCCAGAACAGTGAGAAATAAATTTCTGTTGTCTAAGCCACCCAGTCTACAGTATTTGTTACAGCAGCTGGCACCAAGACAACATCATTACACATTAGGAAATGCAGATAAAAACCACAGTGAGCTACCACCTCACACCCATGAGGATGGTTATAATTAGAAATATTGTCAATAGCAAGGGTCGCACAGGAATGTGGAGAAATTGGGACCCTCAAACATTGCTGGTGGGAATGTAAAATGGTGTAGCCTCTTTGGAAAAAGGTTTGTCAGTTCCTCAAAATGTTAAACATAGAGATACCATATGATCTAGCTATTTTGCTCCTAGATATGTTCTTAAGGGAAATGAAAACATATACTCATATAAAAACTCATGCACTAATACTCATGGCAGCATTATCTATAATACCCAAAAAGTGGTAACCACCCAAGTATCCATCAGCTGCTGAAAGGATAAATAAAATGTGGTCTATCATACAATGGAATACTATTTGGCAACAAAAAGGAATGAAGTACCGATACATGCTATAATGTGGATGAACCTTGCAAATGTTATGTTAAGTGAAAGAAGTTCTTCATGACAGGCGCCATATTGTATGATTGCATTTACGTTGAAAAGTTCAGAACAGGCAAATTCACAGGGAGAGAGACTAGGATAGTAGGGGAAGTAGGGTGGGGAGTTACTAGTAATGGGTTTGGGGGTTTCTTTTCAGAGTGATGAAAATGTCCTAAAATTAGATAATGGGGATGGTTGTACAACTCTGAATATACAAAAACCCACTGAATTGTACATTTTAGAAGGGTATATTTTATGTTTGCAAATTATAACTCAATAAAGCTGCTATGAGAATGCATACAGCTTCTAAATTAGGACAGCAACAAAAATATAATATTAATACAAATATCCAGTTACAGTATACATTGTAACTCTGTTATAATCTATGAGGTGCCAGAGACACACTACAAATGGTGGCCGTGGTGGGCCAGTGCAAAGGGCAAACTTAGATACAGCTGTCCTCTTAGCGCTCTTCTCCCCCTCCTTCCTTCCTGCAAAGATAATAAATGTTTACTGTTGTTTTTTGTGGCTCTGAGTGAGCTGTGGAAGTGATGAGGGGGCAGCAGGCTGACCCCAGACGGTTTGGTAATTGGAAAGAGTACAAAACCTGATTCAGACTTGTCATTCACACAGGGCAGCAAATGACAGACAGCAATCTGAAGGGTCACCCTTCCCACGGTTTGGCTGTTTGTTTTGTTCCCTTTGGTTGTTTGCTTTGCATTATAAGAGGGCTTGAAGTCCTAAGCTAGCATAGTGGCTCTGAAAGCTTCAGTGTGCCCCCAAATCATCTGGGGTGCTTGTATAAAATGAAAAATTTTAGCCCTACCCACAGAAGGTCAGACATCTGCATGTTTAGCAAGCACCCAGATAATTCCGATGCAGGTGGTTCATGGGCCACATTCAAAATCTTTGAGCTAGAAAAACGTCTAACCATGTTGGGAAAGTACATAAATCTGCATGGGGCTGATCTAACCAACTGCGGGACGGTACTTATTCTGGGATGGAGCGGATGAAAACAGGCTGGGGTGGAGCCTTACCTGTATCTAATATGTACAGATCTTTTTCAGAAAAGATTTGAAACAACTATCAGAAAATGTTAACCCCTGTTAAACACAGGACTGTGTACATTGTGTCTTTTACGTTATTTTTTGACTATCTGAAATATTTCATAATAAGATTTTGTAATCTTGGGAATTTTAGATGTTAGGGTCATTGCAGGGACTCTCCAGGCTCAGGAGAGGAGAGTATTCCAGTTGCTGGGCTCCGTGTTCCCGCAGGGGCTGTAGGTGATGGTTGGGCTCTCAGCTTAGAAGACCCCTGTGGGGGGGTCTCCTCTTCCCACAGGCCTTCTGCATGGGAGGGTCTGGTCTTGACCCCTCCTGGCTCCGCACAGGCTGTTCATCAGGGCTGGAGGCAGGAACTTAGAAGCCCCCAGGGTAGAATTTCTCCTGGGAGAGCAGGGCAGAGGAGGAACAAGGAAACCTCGGCCTGCCTGCTTTGCCCCGAGAGACTTCTGCTAAGGGTGTTTGGGTGGATTCCATATTTGGATCATAATGGTTGTTGCCTGCCTTGTTTTTCCCTGATAGCTTTCCAGACCCTCTTTCCTTCCCGCTTGTCTTCAGGAAAGAGGAATTTTTGTTCCTTGGCCCAAGGCTACCTCAGGGGCCCTCAGTCCAATCACTTCCTTTGCTGTTTCTTCAGGAATGTTCTTTCCCGATCCCCTCTCGCACATGCCTACACTGATGTGCAGGTGAGGTCAACGAATGCTGCTCCGGAGGGTGGAGTTGAAGGGAGGAGGCTCTGACCTTGAACAGCAGTCTGAGGTGTGGGGAGAGGGTTGGGTGCTGCAGGGGAGCTGGGATGGCCACCAGGCGAGTGGGCAGGTGACGGGGAAGCAGCAACCGCCCTGACAGTTTTGCAAATGGGGAACACACCTTCAGCAGATGCAGGGCGTGGTTTGGAAGGGGTGTGTGCCAAGCCATCAAGAGTTAAAGCAGTCTCAGGCCGGTCGGGAAGCCTGCCGGTGCGTGCCAGCCCTGAGCAGGGGGGAGGCTGGCGGAGAAGGCTGTGGCCTGGGAGTGAGGCGTGCCGGACTCTTGCTAGCTTCTTCCTTCCCCGAACCTCAGCCTCCTGTCTGAGAGCAAGCAGCACCCTCCCTCTGCCTCACGGAGGTGATGAGCATAAATTCGGGTGCTTGGAAGACTGCTCATGTATAATCCTACAGTTGCTGCCGGGCCCAACCCACTGACTTCCTTCAACCCTCTCAATTTTCCTGCTGCCCTTGGTCTCTCCACATAAGCCCCTGGCGGACTGGGCCTCCTGTTTTCTATCTCACCCTGTCTGCTTTCCCCTCCCAGACCTGCTCTCTGAAAGCTTCTGAAGTTACACGAGGGACCATTTGGGACTAGAGTGGGAGGGGAGGCTCTTAGTAGACAACCTCTGACCGTCCTTCCTCTGCCGAGCACTGTGCTAGTTGCTGCGGGTGTACCGCATTAAACACCCTCTTCTCCACGCAGAAGCGCCTGTGTAGACGGTGCACACTCGTCAGTTCCTACTCGTGACAACTCTCCATCTCTCAGGACAGGAGGTGCTCTGGGCACAGGTGTCGGGCCATTTCAAACCCTCGGGATTTGTGGCTGGATGCTAGCGTGGGGACAGAAGTAGTGAGGCAGGCACTGGACTCATCCCTTCTCTGCATTCTTCGTACCTGACAGTTTCCCAAGCCTGCCTGTCCTTTTAAATCAAGCTATCTGTTCTTCTTCTTCTCGATGTCATCCTCCCGGCCACCAGCCCACATCCTCGTCAACTTGTACCTTGGATGATTTAATGGCTCATTGGTTGGCTTCTTGCCTTCATTTCCTCTCCAGTTTGTCTGTCAACTGTCATAAAAATCTTCTTAAAGCTCCTCCTACAGCAAGGCATGTCCCTAGATGGGACCCTAGCATGGCCTTCTCCTTCCTGTAGCCTCCAGTCTGCCCTGTTCGGCACGGCCTTTGAAGCCTTCCTTGGTCGGATGCTGCCTTTACTCTACTTGGCCCCACGCCTGTCTCCGAGGTTGCGGCCACCTGCTTGGCTCTTCTCTCTTAAACATGCATTCCTCACTCTGACTGTCCACCCCGCTCCTGACCTGCCCTACTGATTCATTGCTGATGTGTCCCTCCACCCCTCCTCCTTTCAGAGCCGTTGGGCTGACATCGGCTGGTCCCTTTGTGCTCAGAACCACAGTTCCCTGGCACTGGAAGGGACCCTGGAGATCCTTGAGTCCAGCTTCTTTCCAGAGGCCCTGCAGGGGGAAGTAACTGCCTGTCCCTACACGCCAGATTATTCCAGAACCAGGCCTCTCCTGCCTAGTCCCATGCTCCTTCCCTCACACCATGCTGCCCAAAGGTGTAGAAGACGTGTTCTCGTGCACAGCTAACCGGATGTTGTCATCAGCATCAATGGAGATGCAGTGGGCATAAGGAACAGTGTTTGTGGAGGGTTTCTTATTCATTGCCTTTGTCGTGCAATTAGCGCTTTATTATAGTCTGTTCTCATTCTTGTTGTCAGTTCCACACACTGAACCCTCTATTATGTCAGAACATAACACTGCCGTGTTTGCTAATTACCTCATGCATGGAAGGCAAAACTGCTTAAGGATCATTTGTAGCTCATAGCACCTCGCACAGCTCCAGGCATGGAGTAGAGCTTAGTATCTACTTGTTAATTCACTGAGTTTCCAGGACAATCGCAGGCAAGGCCCAGATTCCAGCTATCAGCTGTGATGAAGACCTACCCGCTCACACCTCTGTTGGCTTTGGATCTGAGGCTTCCCAGGGCCTCCTGGTCAAAATTAGGTGTACTCTCCCCTCTGCTCTCGTAACACTTTATGAGTGTCTTTACTGTTGCTCATAACGTATGGATAATTATGAACCAACTCCTCCTGCCCCCTCCTGGATTCTGAGTTTCTGGGGACAGTAAGAAGTCTCTTTTTGTATGGCCGATAGGTTTCTTTGTCCATGCAGTGGCTTGCACATGGCTGTGCCCCATCCATGGTTGTCGAATTGAATATTATGAATAATCGCACAGTTAATGACATCTTACCCGCCTGTGGTCTCTCTGCACAACGCAGGGCCTTCTTCCACACTGTGGCCAAACCCCAGCCTGGGACCAAGGCCAGGCTGGGAGGGTGTGGGATGGTTTCCAGATGGGCAGAGATAGTTTTGTGTCTTGGCGTTTGTCTCCAACCACATCTGGAAACCAAATGCAATAAGTTACTTTGGTCTTATCCATCCCCTTCCCCCATCAGCCCAGATAATGAAGAGATGACATTTTTATCGTTTGCTCTGTGGCCCGGAGAATGAAGCAAGTTCCCAGATCACAAGGCGCAGCAGCAGGTTTCAAGCACCCAAAGGGAGATGCTCTGGGAAGGGGAGGCCTGTCCAGGGGAAGCAGGAAGGAGCAGCTGGACAGAAAGAAGAACCGTTCCTCTTAGATCCCAAGCCTCTTCGAGCTAGAAGGTCTGACTTCATTTTACAGATAAAACAATTTCTGCTTTGCTTTCCAGAAAAGGACCGGAGTCCCAGGGGCAGTGCGGGAGCGGAGTCGGGGTGAGCGGAGTCGGGGTGAGCGGAGAGCTCTCCGGCTGCCTGGGCCGGTTTTCCCGAGCTCCACGGCTCCGCGGGTTCCCGGGAGAAACGTCGCGCGGCTGGGCCGCCATGCAGGCCGTGAGGGGACTGAGGGGGCAGGAGGGTGGCTTGGAACCACCGGGTTAGAGTGGGGACGGGCTGCGGAGAGCACGGTGGGTGGGATCGGCCTCTCATTCTGCACGCTTCCCCTTTCTGGAAAGAGGACTAAGTAGGAGAGCGAGAGGAGGCTCAACCCATGCCGCAGAGCCGCAGGGCTGGGGAGGTGCAGACGCAACAGCTGCTGAGATTCACTTGTCTCTTTCCCTTTAGTAATGTTGCCTCAAGTGTTTGGAAGTTTCCGGAAACTTCTGGGGAGTGAATCTGCCCAAAGGGAGAGGGTGGAAGAGGGGGAGCTGCCCTTGGGTCGCTATCATGCTTGCTGGAGCAGGGGGTATGGGCAGACTTCTCTGGAAAGGGTTCATCGGCTGTGGGTGGGGAAGCGCGAGTCGTGCACGGTGGGCGGACAGGGAGCTTGGGGGAGGTGGCTCCAGACGTAGCTGACCAGGCAGGCAGGAGTGCTAGGGCCTAGTGTACCATGGTGGTGACATGTCTGGCTTCAATCAGGGAGGAAACAGAGGGTCAGTAAAGGGCCTAAAGCGAGAGAGTGATGGCATCCTTGGAGAGAAAGACCTGCCAGCTCTCAGAGGCTTGGGGACTTGCGGTGGCGCATGTGTGTGCGTGCACGTGTGTGTGTGTGTGTGTGTGTGTGGTAATTAGGGATGAGGGGGTAAGGCTGGAGCTGGGAGGACCAGCTAGCAGCTTGTCTTTTACATGTTTTACTGCCTAGAAAAAAAATGAAGGCTGGAACCTGGGCTGTGTCATAGCACCAGAGAGGAGGGGACGGATCTAAGAAATACTTAGGGAACCTTAAAGTTGGGGGGTGAGGGAGAGGAAAGAACCCAAGGTGAATCTCAAGATTGGGGATGGTGGCCTCCTTCACTGTGAGATAAGGACACACTGGATGGGGACAGTCTGGCATACGGACGTGATTCTGGCTTTGTGAGTTAGATGTGCCCTTTGGACCACTGGGTGTGGCACCTAGTAGAGAGGCTGGGGCTCAGGACAGGGTCTGCATGGACGTCTGGGATTCAGTGCTGTATAGCTGGTAGTCGGGACCGTAGATGCGAGTCAGATCATCCCGGGAAAGGAGGCAGAGAGAGCAGGGCAAGACAGGCAAGAGGACCTCTGCATTAAATGAGTATTAAAAATATGGGGCACCTGGGAGGAAGGCTGGGAGGGAGCCGGGGGTTTGGGGAAGCAGATGGGTGGAAGACCATTGGCAGGGAAATGAAGGGAAAGAAGAGCTTCCAGAAGGGAATTGTTACCAGGGTCACATGTGAGGAAGGAATTCACTGCTGGGATTTGTTTGAGAAACCCTGACCTTTTTCTGTTCCCTTGCTAGAAATAAATGCCTTTTCTTTGTAGCGGACAATAACGTACAGGGACTGGAGTCATTATTGCTCCATGCCTTGGAATCCATATGTGAAGTCCCTTCTGGTCCTGGGCTTTTGTCAAAAGCAGGGAAACAGTCATCTTTGGGCAGTTTGTACCAAGAGGGAGAGGAGGCTGGGTGCGAGGGATCGTTGCCTTAATTTTAGCAAGACGCTGAGCTCCTTGGAAGGCAAGCTTTATTTCTACATAAATAGAAAGTATTATTATTATTACATCCTCACGCTGTATTGGAGCCAAACACTGGAGTCCTCAATACTGTATTTATTTCTCTGGGCTTTTGGAGGGGTGGGGAAGAACGGGACATTTAGGTTGCTAAGTGATTGTGCTTCTAAAAATAATGAGATTTCCTAGTGGCTCCTTCTCCTGTGTTTTGGTTAGAGTAAGAGGACGCCAAGGTCAAGTCATGGATGACGGGGCTGTGTCTCCAGGTGGCAACAGGATGGGGCAGGACGGGATAAACGCTCCCTCTGTGGTCCTCTGGGTCCTCCTACCTGCATCTCCGTAGGGCCCACTACTTTGGGAAATTGCAGGAAAAACTGGGCCTCCCCCTGCTTGGATTGAAGAGCCTCGCCTAGGCAGCCAGCCCCAGTGGTTGCCATGGTGACGGTGGGTGGTTGGGGGTGGTGGTGATGCAGCGTTTGGCCTGTGCAGCTGAGGTCCCCAGCGCAGGCTGCCTGGAGCCCAGGCTTCTGATGCTCCTGACAGTTCGTTTAGGATTCCAGAGGGTCACTTGCTGCAGTGTCGAAATCTTCAGACAGGCCGGCCAGCTCAGCCAGCTGAATCCTTCATGATTGAATATGCATCTTGCAGGCCGAATTCTGGCAGGTGTTCATGGGATTAGGAGCTCCACAGCAACCTCGATGGGGGAAGGGGTGTGCAGAAGAGAGCTCTGTGCAGGGGAGAGGGGCTGGGATTGTAGACTCTGAGGATGGGGAAAGTCCTTTAAGATCGCCTAGTTCATCAGTACCTTCGATAACACCCCTGACAGCGGGTCACCAAGCCCCTGCTTGGACTCTCCTTGTGACTGGGAACTCACTACTGGGCAAGGTACACCATTCCACTGTTGGCTAGGCCCCTAGGTTTTCCCCCTCCCTCCCTTCCTTCCTCCTTCCTTCCTTTCATTTTTTGGCAAAATTCTGGCCCCTTCTAATTTGATTCACTGGCTCAAGTTATGCCAAGAAGAAAAGCAGTATACGCTTTCATCCAAATGCCAGTCACTTGCCACCAAACAAAACGTTCATACTTTTCCCAACTGACATCATTTCAAGATGCCTTGTGATGCCCCATTCCCCAGATTTCTCGGTATCGGTCTTAAAACATGACACCCAGAAGGGAACGTAGTGCTCTATCTGGTCCCACAAATGCAGGGGACTTGAGGGTGATATGCACGTTTGTGAACAGTCTGAGATTACTGTTTAGCTCCCCCCATCACGCCACTGGCTGATCGGAAGCTTGTGACTGTCTGTCACTCCCAGGTCTTTCACTGTACCTATGCACAGCTGCCACTGTCCTTTACTTTTGTACTTTTTTCACTGTTGTCATCCAAGCTATTGATACATGTTGAAATGGACAGAAATAATGACAGAACTCAGAGGCACAACCCAAGAGGCCTCCCTGCGGGTTGAGATTGTAACATAATAACATTAATGGCTAATGTTTGCTGCCTTTATATCCATGTGTCTGTCCATCTGTCTTTCTAATCAATCCATCACTGGCCTTCTGAGATGATTGCTAGCTTTATCATTATCTTGCTGACGAGGAAGCGGAACCACAGAGAGGTTAAATGAGTTGCTCAAGGTCACACAGGCTCTAAATAGCAAAGTCAGTATTGGAATTCAGTCCCTCATTCACTGGTTGGTGCAGAAACTCACCCCATGGTGCTCCCTACCTATGTGGCAGTGAAGCGTAAGAGAGTTTGTCAAGGGCTGGTGCTGAAATCCAGGGATACCGTCTCTCTAGCGTTTCCCTGATCTCTTCGTCCAGTAACCCTGTTTAAAAAAAAAAAAAAAAAGAAGAAACAAGGTGAGCTTGGCTCTGTTTATTCTAAGAAATCTCGTGCTAATTCCTGCTAATAAGAAACAATGGCGATAGTGATAGTAACAGTCCGTACATTTGCTGAGCCCTCGCCGCGCCGGGCGCTGAGCTAAGCTCGTCCCATGCGTTGCTGGATCATCGTGCTTTCTCGTGCCCACAGACCACGTACTGATGTGCGGCTGAATTCTTCTGGGATTGACGGTGAGCTCATTGGTTATCATTCTAGACTCTTATTTTTGGAAATCAAGACATTTGCTTGGATTTCTAAGGGCTCTGTTTTTATCCCCAGCTTCTCACAAGCTGCCGGTTTGGCTGTTCTCTCAGTGCTTCCCAGCTAGCGTTGAACTTGCGAGCTGGAGGCCAGGTCCAAGTCTGGCTCTACTATGGCTTTTTCTTGATGAGACCAACAGCAGATCACTCAGCCTTCATGAGCATCAGTCTCCTCATCTTGCAAATGGGGACAATGATCCCGATGCAGAATATTTCTAGGGATGCTGAGTTGCTCACATGGGAGAATGTTTATGTGAAAGTGCTTCTCCAGACTTCAGCGTTGCAGACCTATTTGATGCATTATTGTTATTTAAAATGGCCAGTGTCTCTTCCTTTCATTATCTCCTGTCTGAGTTTCACTGTTCACGGAAGCTATCCTACCCTTTTTAGTTATTTTTCATATTTACAAGACACTCAAAGGTAGGGCTGAATGTTGGTCACTAGACCCAGAAAGGGGGACCCACCAGCTCTTCCCCATTGAGTTGTGCTTTGGGTGGAAGCAATGACATTGCAGACTCAAGAAGGGAAGAGGTGTCCTTTTAGAGTTCTCTCATCCAGAGCGAAGCTTCCCTGCCTGCCCCCTGTCAGCAGAAATCCTTAAAGGAGCAGGCCACGTGGATCCTGGGTGGAGGGGGCTGTGTACCTTGACTTCCATTTTCTTCTCTTTCCGTTTCCCCCAGCCTCAGCAGCCTAATCTGGTGCCACTGGCAGTTTCTGCTAATGTCACTGTGAAAGAGAGAGGGCTGTGTACAGAGAACAACCAGCTTGTCCCCCGTGTGGCACCAGCAGTCCCATTTTCTCATTGGGAAAACCAAGGTGCAAAGAAATGGGGTCAGGACTTACGTGGTGCATGCAGCCAGCAGAGCCGGGAGCGACCCTCTTTCATTCCTGGACTTGGCTCTTCGAAAATGGGGTCCACTAGATTGTAGGCGCTAAGAGGCAGGAAATATATAATGTGTTTGTGAGCATGTGTGCATGCAGGAAGGAATGAAGGAGTAAGTGAAGGGGAGAATTCTTTTCCTCTTGGACCGTGACTCCTGCCGGTCTGAAGAACACACGGCCTTTCTTAAGCTTGGTGAAGAGGAAGCCTAGAAAGAAATCAGAAAAGCTCCTTCAGTCCTTACTCTTTAAACCCTGTCTAAAGGCGCGAAATGTTCTAAAACTGATAGAAACATGAGCCTAGACTAGAGAATGATTTTGGAGCGACCAATGTGTGCTTAGCCCTCCAGCTACTGTTCCCAACTTTGTTGTTCCAATGATGGTGATTACGTGTCCTCCTTCACCTGAGGGTGAAGCCACAGGGAAGGACACGACAGCTGTAAGGACCCAGGAGGGATTCTGGCTTCACGTATGTTTCTACACGAGAGCAGTCCAGGGCGTCTTTCCACTGAGAGTCTGGCAGCGTGGCACGGACACCCTTGTCCCTCTGGGGAGGAAGGGACGCAGTACACCTTGATGAGGGGTTTACACTGAATGCTCTGACCCCAGGACAATCAATTCTCATATATTTTATTGCAAGGTATTCGGGAAAAGTACTCTTGCCTCCTGTGGTCTCCACGATAGTCCCCTGTAAAAAGAGGATATAAATAAGAAAGCAAAACTTCAGGCTCCCTTCACAACCACAGTAGCCCTGAACTGCTGAAGGGGACGCGGAGAGGGGCCTGTGGGAGGAGGCAGAGCAGGCTGCCCATCCGCCCCAGACACGGGTCCCCGGAGGCCCCGGCACTGGTCTTTGGCTGTGATGGCACCAGGACCTTCTCCCCCGAGGAAGGGCCACTCCTTTCTCTACTGCGTTTGCTTGTAGTGTGCATGGCCTCGGGCCACATTTTGGGGCTGGTGGCAGAAGTCAGGGCAGGGGGCACCGTGGTCATATCGGGGTAGCAAAGCGCTGAAGCTCCCGGTTCTGAGCGGCTCGGGTTCCTCACTACTAGGGTAAAGACAAAATGTGTTCCATGCCGCGGCTGCTGCTGTTGCAAAGAGGTGCAAAAGAGGGGTTGGGAAGGAGAACCAGGAAAATTTGTTAGCTCACAGCCTTTCTTAGAGTTCACACGGAATTTTTAGTTACCCCCCCCATTTCTTCTTTTCAAGTGTGCCAGAGAAGGTGCGGTCAGCAGGGAAGAGCGTCAGGCGCGGGCACAGGGAGCTGAGCCCCGCCCCTCCGTGCCCCTCCTGGGCGCCGGGACAAGGGGCTTTGGTGGGGTCTAGGGGGTGTTTGGGTGTCACCTCCGGGAGCACGTGGGATCAGCATTCCCACTGCTTCCCTCCCTGTCCCCCTGGGAGCTGGACGGCTCAGCCTGCCGGTCCCCAGTAGGACTTTCCTGACAGTGCCATGCGAAGCACCCAGTTATGAGGTCGCTTAGATGGGCACAGAGAAGAGCAGGTGACAGACATGAGGGGGTCAGTGGAAAGGGCTGCTGAAGAGGCCTCTGCGTGTTACCTGGGAGCACCTCCTGGTTTCTCTGTGGAGCCTTAGTTTTCCCTCTAGAAAATGACACAGCAAGTCTAACCCTACCACGATCACCCTTTGCCATCTGGTGACCGCCTCCATTCTTTCTGACAGCTTCAGACATTGTAACAATCCCTGTGCTGGCAGCCTTGTGGAGCAGGCACATTCTGTTGGCACGCCGAGTGCTCCAGGGAGACCAAGAAAATGAACTTCGCCTTCACCCAAGTTCAGAACCTCGTGCCCCACACCAGGGCTGTGACGTAGCCTCCAACTTGCTTTGCTGCCTTGGCCTGGTGTCTGTCCCCTCCCTGTCCACTCTATGCCACGGCTGGGCGACCCTCCTAAAGCATAGCTTTCCTCACGTGATCCCCTGGTTGAATGCCATCCGTGGTCCCCATTGGCATGACAGGAGGGGGCAGAGCTGGCTCGGCAGCACTTTGGGGGGTGTGTTGCGAAAGTGAGATCTCTGCCCAAAGGGGTCATAGCCTCTGGGCCTGCTGCGACCAGGGTTCAGGGTCCCGAACGAGATTCCGACTGCCCCACTTGTGAACCCGGTCCTGGCCAGACAGGCTCTGCAGTGTTTTGGCAATTGGCACTACCTTTGAAGAGCAGAAAGGAGTGGTTCCAGATAAAATTGTCCAGAATAACTCGGGTTTAGTCTAAAGAGTGGGTTACAGGGAAATGAAAGAGGAAATAAACATGTCCGCCTGGAGAAGAGAAGAATTCTGGGAGCAGGTGACACTTGTCTTGGAACACTTGAAGGACGGTGTTGAAGCTACACTTGAGAGACGTTTACTCTTTGTGGCCCCGAGTGCAAGGCCGGGCCGCCCACCACCGCAGCAGTGCATACAGAGGCTGGGTTGCACTCAGCCCAGGGACGCTGTATAGTGTCTTGGAGTTTGGGCTTGATGTTTTTCAGGATCATTTCCAACGTGAAGTTTATCTGTTGACTCTTTCCTGTAACATACATTTATTGAGCACCTACTATGTGCCAAGTACCTTACTCCATATTATGCTAGAAATACGGCACAGGCATTGCCCTCAGAGAACTTAGTCTAGCAGGGAAAAATAGGTAAGAAAACTGAATTATAAGAGAAGATTGAGGAAAAGGGTGGTTTGGGAAGGCTTCCCGAGGGAGGTGCATGCTGAACAGAGACTGTCAAGGAGGAGCAGGTATTAGAGAAGCAGGTTTATACCCAGCCAGGGCAAGGTGCCTGCAAAAGCACTGAAAGGTGGGAGTGTGGCACTTGTAGGAAACTGTAATGAGTTCCGGTGACTGGAGGGTGGCATGGGGCAGGTGTGGTAAGAGGCTAGAAGACTAGGTGGAGGCCAGATCATGGCATCATTCTAGAGTATGTTCATCTTTTTTTTTTTTTTTTGAGACAGAGTCTCACTCTGTTGCCCTGGCTAGACTGTCGTGGCATCAGCCTTGTTCACAGCAACCTCAAACTCCTGGGCTCAAGCGATCCTCCTGCCTCAGCCTCCCGAGTAGCTGGGACTATAGGCATGCACCACCATGCCTGGCTAATTTTTCTATATATATTTTTAGCTGTCCATATAATTTATTTCTATATTTAATAGAGACGGGGTCTTGCTCTTGCTCAGGTTGGACTCAAACTCCTGAGCTCAAACGATCCGCCCGCCTCGGCCTCCCAGAGTGCTAGGATTACAGGTGTGAGCCACCGTGCCCGGCACATGGCATCATTCTAAAGCTAGTATGGAGGCATTGGAGGATCTAAAATGGGAAACCACGTGTCAGATTTGAATTTGAGAAAGTTCGCTCCATTAATGGAGTGGAGACAAGGTTCTAGGAGGAGAGGGCAGGGAGGCAGAGAGAAACCAGTAGGTGTTCTTGTGAAAAATTATGCGGATGTTGGCAGTGGGGATAGAGAAATGGAGATATTAACAGAGACAGAGCTACAGGAGTTACCGTAAGACAGTCTCTCGAGAAAGACAGAAGAGGTAACATTTGCCTTGAGACCTAAGCAACGAGAAGCAGAGAGCCATGTGAAGATGTGGGACTAGGAGAGTCCAAATGGAAGGACTAGTGAAGCCCTAGAAGCAAAAATAAGTCTGGAATATTCAGGAAACAGGAGGCTGTTGTGGCTGGATCGCAGGGAGCAGAGGAGGTAGCGGAGGGAATGGGTGAGAGGGGGAGGCAGGTTCCATATGACACAGGCCTTGATCACGGCGAGGTGTGGGTGCTGTCCCCTCCCAGGTGCGATGGGACGCTAGATCGCTGTAAGCAAGTTGGTCTGATGTACACTCTAGAAAGTCCACTGCCCTGTGTGAGGAGGGCCATGCGCGGGCTGTGTGCAGGCCAGAGACCCTGTAGGGGGCTACTGCAGAGTGGACCTGCCCAGGGGGGTGTGGTATTGGATATGCAAGGGGAGAGGTCTGTTCTAGACATAAATAAAGGCCGGGAGACGCTTGCATCCAAGCGATCCTTGGAAGCTTGGTGTCCATGAGACCATGTAGGGTGAGTGTGTGGAGTGAAAATAAAAGGGGAGAGAGGCATGTGTGAACTTAGGAAACACGGGTTTGAAGGGGAGTGGAGGAAGAGGAGTAGCCAGCAGGGAAAAGGGTAACTCAGGAGGAATTTCAAAGAGAGGGCACCAAACACTACAGAATTATAAGGTGCTACAATATGAATATCAGCAAATACCTATTGAATTTGGGGACCTGCAGGCCACGACACCCTTTGAGAGTCATTTGCATGGGGTGCTGAGGGCAGCAGCCTGGTGGCAGTGGCTGAGCAGGTGTGCACCAGCTTCCGAAGCTGGACAGGGAAGTGAGGAGGGTGGAGAGGACACCCTGGGACACAGGGGAGAGCTAGGGGTTGAGGAAACCAGGACAGGGGCCTCGGCACAGTGGGGCGGGGGCGTGGGATCCAGCGCACCAGACCCGGGGCTCCTCTGCACCCGAGGAAGAACACCACCCACTCCTTCTAGTGGACACCATAGTCTGCAATCAGTCTTAGAAGGTGTTTACTGTTTTCAGGAAAGAGCCAATGTTGATTAGAGACTTCTTTCTGTATTTGTTGAACTTCAGTCATATTTAAAATTCATCCATCAAAACCTGTACTATAGCTCTTGATGAGAATGTAAACTCTCAGTTCAGCGGCGCTCCTGGGCAGGGTCACAGGAGTGGCTTTTGTGAAGACCATATGAGTTAGCATCGCCACCTTCAGAAGCTTAGGGAGATGCTGCAAGAAAACTTGCCTTTAAAAAAAATTAGTTTTTCTGCTTATAGAAGAAAAACAATCTGGAGAGTCCAGATAAGCATAATGAAAACACAGATAACCTGTAGTCCTACCACCTAAAGATAATCACTATTACCATTTTGCTGTATTTCTTCTAGTCTCTTTTTCTTTTTTATGCATTTCACACTGTTGAATTTATATTGTAGATACAATATTTTCACTTAAAATTATACTGCTTTTCTTCTTAAGAGTATGTGAAGCCTTATTCCATGTTATTAAAAGTTCTGTAGAAATAGCATTTAAAAAGCTGTGTAATATTCCACCGAGTGCACTATACTGTACTTAACTATTCCTCCATTATTAAAACTCTAAGGACTCTCTGTGGAAAACCAGATGAAGGTTCCTCAAAAAATTAAACATAGGATTACCATGTCATTCAGCAGTTCTGCTTCTGGGTGTATACCCCAAGGAAGTGAAAGTGGGGGGTTGAACAGATTTACATACCCATGTTCATAGGGGCATTAGTCACAATATCCAAAAGGTGGAAGCAACCCAAGCATCTCTTGATGGCTGGTTGGATGAATAAACAAAATGTGGTCTACACACATGATGGAATAGTACTCAGCCTTGAAAAGGAAGGAAATCCTGATACATGCTACAACATGGATAGACCTTGAAAACATTCTGCTAAGTGAAATAAGCCAGGCAAAAAAGGACAAACATTCATTCCATTTATGTTGGGTACTTGTCTTTGTCAGATTCATAGAGACAGAAATTAGAAGATGGTTGGCAGGGGCTGGCGGGAGGGGAGAGCTCTTGTTTAGTGGTGCAGAGTTGCAGCTGGGGGAGATGAACAAGTTCTGGGGATCGATGGTGAAAATGCTTGTACAACCATGTGAACGTACTTAATGCCACAGTACTGCACACTAAAAAATAGTTTGACGTGGTAAATTTTATGTTTTATGTATTTTAGTACAATTAAAAAAACAACTAAGGATTGTGATCTTTTCTGAAGTTAGATTTAGTAGGGTATAATTTACATACAGTAAAATCCATGCTTTTTAGCTATACAACTCTATGTGTTTTAAAAAAATGTATACAATTGGCTAGCTACTACCATAATCAAGATGTCGAATATTTCTATCACCCCAAGAGGTCCCTCAAGCCCCTTTCTGATGGGGATGAAAAATAGCACATGTAGAAACTATTTTGGAAACAGTTTGGCAGCTACTTACAGTTACACATACACTTAACCATTTGGCCCAGCAATCAATAATTAAGTTAATTCCCCCCATCCCCAGTGCCTAGTAACTATGACTTGTTCTTACCGTTTCGCCTTTTCTAGAATGTCATACAAATGGAAGGAGAGGGCATGTCACCTTTTGATTCTGGCTTCCTGCACTCAGCACGATGCCTTCGAGATTCATCCATGTTGTTAAATATTCCAACAGTTCATTTCTTTTTATTGCGGCCTGGTATTCAGTTGTACAGATGTGTCAGAATCTGTGTATTTACCAGCTGAGGAACATTTGGGTTGCTTTCAATTTGGGGCAATTATGGATGTAGCTGTGATAAATTAACTATTCATTGCTGGGTCAAATGGTTAAGTGTATGTGTAACTCTATAAGGAGCTGCCAAACTGTTTTCCAAAATAGTTTTTGAATGTGCTATTTTTCATCCCCATCAGAAATATATGAGGGTTCCAGTTGCTCCACATGCTTGCCAGCATTCGGTATTGTCAGGCTTTTTATTGTTTTGTTTTGTTTTTGTTTTAGCTTCTAATAGGGGTGCAGTAATAACAATTGTGGTTTTGATTTGTATTTCCTTAACAGTTAATAATGTTGCATCTTGTCATATCCTTGTTTGACCTCCACATCTTTCCTTGATGATGTGACTGTTTACTTCTTTTGGCCATTTTTAAATTGGGTTGTTTGTTTAATTATAGTAGTGAGTGATTTTTAATTTTTTTTTTACCATTATAGATAATGTTTCTATGAACAATATCGTATGTAACAATTTGTCCTCATTTTGGAGTATGTACTTACAGTAAATTCCTAAAACTACTGGATCAAAGAGATTGAATGTCTTCAATATACTTATATATTCATTGTCCAACAGCTTTGCAAAACGGTTGCACCAATTTACTGTCTTGCTAGTGGTGGCAATTTGATAGGCAGAACAGGTAACCGTGTTGTCTTAATTTGAATTTTTTCCATTCATTGGAACTTTTTCCTATAATTATTAAAAATAGTCTATGTTTCTCCTTTTGTGAATTGTCTACACCTTTTTTGATATGAGATTGATACAGAAATCTGGCATGGTTCTACCTATACAGGGTCAGCTCTAGAGTGTGTGAAGCCCAGGGTCAGGGTCGGCAGTTTACAGTATTTTCATTTTTTCATAAAATATTAACTTGGTCTCAGCCTGGGTTCTTTTATGCTCAGAGGGCCTGAGCTAATTTGCATAGCTGACAAGGCAAAAATAACTTCAGAGCTGAAGACAAAGATCATTGCCCTCCAGTTAAACTTGGACAGTGGTACCAGCACATGTACGAGGGGCAGCGTTCTCTTTGTCTGGGCTCCGTGATTTATAAATGCACCGTATTGCTCCTTATAATTACAGAGAGGTGTTCTTTTTCATTCTTCTCTGAGAAAATGGCCGTGCCACTTAGTTTCCGCGTTGGGAGAGTAACCTCTTGATTGCTCCAACAACTCAGCATTTTATTATTTACAATGAAAGTGTAATTGAAACCACTTACTTTGTTTGTGACTGCATATCTCTATCAGATAAATCTGGGAAACACACAGTTCCTGTATATAGGCACAATTCTTTTTAATTATTAAAATTGCTTATATTTTATTGTATTCCAAATAGATGGTATGAGATGCCATATGACTCAGAAGTACTAGAATGAATTTTGGTTTAATGACTCTAAGAAGTGAAAAGCATTTTGTTTTCTCTGACAAATACCCTAGTTTATTTTGGAGCTTTATAGATAGTCGATACTTTATAAGAGCTGTATGGCTGCCTCTTCATCAAACACTGTAATTGTAGGTTTGCCTTCTATGCAAGTATGGGAGATTGTCTGGGTATTTTTTTTTAATACTTGTCACACTAGAAGGCGGGTGGCATGTGCTTGTCATGTGGATCAATCTCTCAGGAGTTGTAGGCAGAACTAGGAAAGTAGAACAATGGACAAATGTATTTTTTCTAAAATTTATGGATGTATGATTTATCTGAAAGAGTCATCGATTTGAGAAGGTTTTATAAACTAAAACAGATTCTTTTAAGCCAGTTGTTTCTCAGACTGTCAAACAAGAAAAAAAGCCTCTGACACTCCACAGCACTATGGAAAGGTAGAGTTTTGTTTTGTTTTGTTTTTGAGACAGAGTCTCACTCTGTTGCCCGGGCTAGAGTGAGTGCCGTGGCGTCAGCCTAGCTCACAGCAACCTCAAACTCCTGGGCTTAAGCGATCCTCCTGCCTCAGCCTCCCGAGTAGCTGGGACTACAGGCATGCACCACCATGCCCGGCTAATTTTTTCTATATATATTTTTAGTTGTCCAGATAATTTTTATTTCTATTTTTAGTAGAGATGGGGTCTTGCTCAGGCTGGTCTCGAACTCCTGACCTCGAGTGATCCACCCGCCTCGGCCTCCCAGAGGGCTAGGATTACAGGCGTGAGCCACCGCGCCCGGCCAGAAAGGTAGAGTTTTAATACTTAGGTTTTTCTTTTCCTCTGACTTTGAAGGATGCCTTTGGTCAACTTTGCACCCAGTGTTAACACACTCATCAGTGTTTCATGTTTTGGGAAGAGGACTCTGGCTCTCTCAAGGATCATGAATGAGTATAATTTTTAAGACTTTCAGAAGCTAATGAGGGAGCATTGTTTCATTATCTTAGAAATTAAGCCACTTGCTAAGATGACTTCAAGAAAAAAGATTGCACATTCTCTAATTGGTATATTGACTCCATGCCAGGGGAATAGTTGTGAGTTTTTCCTTGTTTTTCATGTACAGGCACAGGTCAGAGAGATTGTGGGTTTGATTTCAGACCATCACAATGAAGTGAATATTCCAATAAAGCGAGTCACGTGAATTTTTGGGTCCTAGTGCCCATAAAAGTTATATTGACACTATACTATAGTCTGTTAAGTGTACAAAACCATTTTGTATGAGAAAACAATGTACATGTCTTAATTAAAAAAATGCTTTATTGCTAAAAAATGTTCACGATCATTCTAAACCTTCGGCGAGTTGTAATCCTGCTGGTGGAGAGTCTCGCCTCGACCTTGACGGCGGCTGACTGATCAGGGTATGGTTGCTGAAGGCGGAGGTGGCTGTGGAAATTTATGAAAATAAGACAACAATGAGGTTTGCCTCCTCTATTGACTCTCCCTTTCATGAAAGAATTCTCTGGAGCCTGCAATGATGTTTGATAGCATTTTATCCACAGAACATCTTTCAAAATCGGAATCAGTCTTCTCAAACCCTCCTGCTGCTTTATCAACTAATTTTATATAGTATTCTAAATCCTTTGTTGTCATTTTGACAATATTCGCAGCATCTTCAGCAGGAGTAGTTTCCATCTTAGTAAACTGCTTATCCATCAGAAGCAGCTCCTCATCCGTTAAAAGTTTTATAAGATTGCAGCAATTTAGTCACATACTCAGTTTCCACTTCTGATTCTGGTTTTCTATTTCCACTCCATCTGTAGCTATTTCCTCCACGAAGTCTTGAACCCCTCAAGGTCATCCATGAGAGCTGGAACCAGTTTCTTCCAAACTTCTGTTGAGTTTGGTATTTTAACCTCCTCCTATGAATCACTAATGTTCTTAATGGCATCTAGAGTGATGACTCCTTTCCAGAAGGTTTTCTATTTATTTTGCCTAGATATATCCGAGGAATTGCTGTCTATAGTAGCTCTACTCTTACAAAATGTATTGCTTAAATAATAAGACTTGAAAGTCAAAATTACTGCTTAATCCATGGGCTGCAGAATTGATGTTGTGTTAGCAGGCATGAAAACAACATCAATCTCCTTGCATTAAATATATCTCCAAGGTCTTTGGGTGACTAGGTACATTGTCAGCGAGCCGTGATATTTGGAAAGGAATCTTTTTTTCTGATCAGTAGGTCTCAGCAGTGGGCTTAAAACATTCAGTAAACCATGCTATAAACAGATGTGTGGGCATCCAGCCTTCATTGTTCCACTTATCAAGCACAGGCAGAGTAGATTTAGCATAATTTTTAAGGGCCTTAGAATTGCTGGAATAGTGAGTGGGAATTGGCTTCAGCTCAGTCATCAGCTGCATTAACCCCTAACAAGAGAGTCAGCCTGTACTTTGAGTCTTGGAAACCAGGAATTGACTTCTCCTCTCTAGCTATGAAAGTCCTAGATGGCATCTTCTTCCAATATAAGGCTGTTTCATCTACACTGAAAATCTGTTGTTTTGTGTAGCCACTGTGATCAGTTTTCTTAGCTAAAGCTTCTGGATAACTTGCTACAGCTTCTATATCAGCACTTGCTGCTCCACCTTGCACTTTTATGTTATGGAGATGGCTTCTTTCCTTGACCTATTAACCAACCTCTGCCAGCTTCCAGCTTTTCTTCTGCAGTTTCTCCACTTCTCTCAGCCTTCAGAGAATTGAAGAGAGTTAGAGCCTCACTTTGGATTAGGCTTTGTCTTGAGGGAATATTGTGGTTGGGTTGATCTTCTGTCCGGACCCCTAACACTTTCTCTGTATCAACAATAAGGCTTTCTTTTTAATATCCTTCAAGAACTCTTCCTTTGTATCCATAAGCTGGCTGATTTTCAACACGCCTTCCTCACCAACCTTAATCATTTCCAGCTTTTGATTTTACGTGAGAGATGTGCAACTCTTCCTTTCACTTGAACTCTTAGAGGCCACTGTAGGGTTATTAACTGGCCTAATTTGTTGTGCCAATATTGTTGTGTCTCAGGGAATAGGAAGGCTCTAGTAGAGAAAGAGAGACAGGGGAAAGGCCAGTTGGTGGGGCAGTGAAGACACACACAGCATTTATTAAGTTTGCTATCTCATGTGGGCACAATTCATGGTACCCCGAAACAATGACAATGGTAACATCATAGATCATTGATCACAGGTCACCATAACAGATATAATAGTAATGAAAACAATTGAAATATTATGACCAAAGTGTGATGCAGAGACACCAAATGAGCATGTGCTTTTAGAAAAATAGTTCAGGTAGACTTGCTGAATGCAGGGTTGCCATAAATCCACAGTTTGTAAAATAACATAGTATCTATGAAGTGCAGTAAAGCAAAGCCCAGTAACATGAGGCTTGCTGGCATCTCTCTTAGCTTTTGTGGGTCTGGCGATGCCTGTTCTATCAACCTTCACTTTGGTTTTTTATCTCTATGGTATTATCTAGGTAGAACAGGTGAGTGGATTATTGTGAGTGACAGAAACTGAACTTGGACTAGGTGGAGCAAGGCGGGGCGTCTCAGGGAAGGGATGTCTTGCAGAACCACCACGCTGCAGAAAGCATCCAGAGATGGTTGCGTCCCAGGAACTGCAGGAGCAGGGCTGGGCTCTGGAAGAATTCCTTCCTTCTTTCACCCCCTCTCACCTCTGTGGGGTCGGCTGGATTCCTCCCTCTCACTGCAGCAAGCTTTCTTCTGTGTGAGAAAACATGGATGGCAACAGCTCTTGTGCCTTTTATTTCCTGGCTTCAGCTGCTTCAGAAGAAATCACCCAAACCCTATTGGTCCTAAGTCCAGACATGCCAGGGAAGGAACTTCCTGCCCCCGATCCCGTTAACTGTAGCCAGTGATGCCATGTCATAACATTGTCATTTTTGGAAAGATCTGTAGGTATGAAGTGTTGTTGTTGGAGGAAGAGGAGTCACCGGCCATGTAAACACGGGGCAGCCAGTCTGCATGGGCAGTGTTGAGTGACACATCTCGTCTCTGGACTCTGACACTGGTTCATTAGTGTATTCTTGCGGCAAGGCCAGTGGATAATTAGCTGGATTATTTTGCTCGGCTGGGCTCTGCTCTATCCCCGATGAGCCATCTCACGGCTGCTTGTTCCTGGTCCTTAGGAGGACCTGGGGAGAGACAGTGTGTGGGTGGTGGATCAACAGAAGTCCCTCACCAATACTAGGAAAACAACCCAAAGAACATGTATTTATGTTAGTGAGTTCTTATAATGTGGGATTTCCCTCTCCAGCAATTCTCCTTTTTTGCCAACTCTCTGTAGCACACTTTTGGTAACATTCATATGATACTGTAATCATAGGACACCATAAGGCTCTGCAGAGAGGCAGCTCTGTGGTTGTCCTAGAGAAAGCGTTTGTCAGATATACGTGCCTTTGGGATGTATTCCTAGCTGTTAGCCATTATCTTTTGTAGCTACTGAAGTCACTCCAATTTTGGAATCTAACTTTCTGGGTTTGAGTCTCAGTTGACCATTTACTTTCTCAGTGACCATGGGCTGGCCAGTTTCTCTCTCTGAGCCTTAATTCTCAAACTTATAAAATGGAGATAGGGGTACCTGTACGGAACAGGACTATGTAAACTGTGAAACAACAGTGAGGTTATTTTTATTTTCATCATCATCATGTGGGCTTGAATGACAGCTACAGAGTTTCTCCCCATCTCTTAGCATTTCTCCTTGCTGTATCTGAGTGAATAATCAAGGGCTTTCTCAGGAAAGAGAAAGAAACCCTGGACTTTTGATAGGAACTAGACCTTTATTCTATTCTACTGAAGTTAAGGAAACAACACCCTTCTTTGTGCATTTCTGTATTCTTCTTCTGGCATCGTTTGGGGAAACTCTTTTGGATTAAGGCTTCCTTTGGAGACAAGTTGGGGTCAAGCTTTATGCACTCCCTGGGAGGTGTTTAACAAAGAAGGCAGAAAGAGTGTGTATTTCCTCCCGGTGTGGCTAGGGGCCAGTTGTAAAACACATGCCATTGCCTTTAATCAGGCTATGAAGCCTTGCTCAGTTTGAAGGAGTTGCTATCTGAGAAGGTGTCCTGCAGTGGTGGTTCTCAACTAGGGGTCAATTTTGCCCCCAGAGGACATTTGATAATGTCTGGAGACATTTTTGGTTGTCATAACTGGGGGTGGGGGGAGGACTTGGCAGGAGGGATTGCTACTAGTGTCTAGCAGTTAGGGACCAGGGATGCTACTAAATATTCTGCCATGCATAGGAGAGCTCCCCACAACCAAGAATTGTCTGTGCCCAGATGTCAATACAACCTGTTCTTGGTGTGATGGTTAGATTGTTGAGCTTTCTTTTGGTGGGAAAAGACAGAGAGGATTTTTAGGCCATGATTTTTCTTCTCATCAAAAGTCATATTTTGGATCCACTTCATAACCACTAAGATTCTTCTGAAATTTAATTGAGAACCCAATTTTAAATTCCAGAAGGGGTTGCCTTACTGTGTCCAATACAGAACCAGGTGTTCCTTTCTAGAAATGGCATAGATCTTCTCCATGGGAAAGGGCAAGTTGACCCTATCCTTCTTTCCTTCCTCCCAAGGAATATTAAGGCATCTTGAGTATCATTTATTTTCTGTGGTCTTAGAAGAAAGTCCATGCCCCAATTTGTCCATAAGTTACTTCAGAGCCATAAATGTTGAATAATATACACCACTAAGCCAACAAACAAGCAAACAAACAAACACTGAAACCACCAAACAAATCAAACAAACAAAAACAAACCGGAAACAGATAATTTTGAAGTTAGTGTGTATGTGCGTATATATGTGTGTGTGTGTGTGAGAGAGATCTCTTTGAGACTGCCCATTCTGGAGGGCAGCTAGATGTCATTGCTACTTCAGGTATAATAAGAGGTAACAGGTTTTCTTCTAGAATGCAGTTCTTGGAAAAGCGTAGCAAAACCTTTGAAGACAAACTATTTCATCATTCTGGGAAAATACCAAGAAGCTCATGGTGCTATTAAGGCAGCCATTCATCTTGGTCCATCTTGTCCTCTTTAGAACAGCCTCCTTAGAGAGAATGTGAGTAATGTGTATTGGCTGGTCTCTACACCTGGGGTTTACAAACTATGGCTCAACCCCATTAGCAGTCAATGAAATGATTTCATTTTCAATGAAATCAATCTAGTGTTGGTTGCAACCAGCAGTAAGCATAAAAGAGGAAGAATTGAAGAGAAAACATGAGTATATCACACATAGGAGGAGTAAGTGTTGTTTTATGAAACATTATATAATTTTATATATGCATATATATATGGCTTGTGATGTAAAATATATTTCTTACTATAGTTTATGATCAAAAAGGATGATTTGAAAATCATGCTTTATATGCTTTGTTCTAGAACATAGGTTAAGAGAAGCCCCAAAGTGTATTTTTCCTTGTAGTTCAGTGGCCTGAGTTTCATTTCCTGCTACCTGCTCACTCCTAAACCAGTCACTGCCCAGGACAATGGATGACTTCCTTAGATGAGTCCGTTTCTCATCACCCTTTCTCCAGATGCCCAGCCTCCCCGGCAGCACCAGCCCCAGGAGGGGCCTGTGGGGGTGGGAGGTGGTATCAATTCTGGCACAGAGCCCAGGGTAAACACCCAGTGATGGCAACTGGGGCTGGGGCTTGGGGAAAAGGAGAGGGATGAATGGTGAAATCAAGGAAATTCTTTTGATCTCAGGGAAGTAGTGTAGTTAACCTGATGTTCCATCACCAAATTTAAGCTTGGAGTTCTTTGAACACTGCAGGACTCGGTCCAGACCCCTAACACAGCCGATAGTCTTACTTTCCCAGTCTCTCTAGACTCTTCATTTTCCACTCTGTCCTGGTTCACTTGGGTCCAGCCACACCAGCCTTGTTTCAGTTTTTCCAATATGCCAATCTCCTTGCTGTCACCAGGCCCCTGTGCGTGCCTTTTCCTGCATCTGGGATGCTCTTCCCACATTGTTTCCTGCTTCATCTTGGAGCAATATGCTACTTCCGCAATGAGGCTTCTTTCCCTGACCTTCCACCTACTGTAACTGTGATCTGTTCAATGTCTGTCTCTTTCGTTAAGTTCCATGAGGACAGCCACCATTGCCACCTTGTCCTCTGTCGTAAGGCCAGTGCTGTCACACGACGTATGCTCAGTAGGCATCAGCCGGTTGTAGCCTGAGTCCTGGGCTCTGGGATGGAGCCAAGCCTGAGGGTATCCAAGGGCCCCAGCATCGTGGGGATGGGGAGGAAGAGGCAGCTTGCAGAGGCTGGGAACTGGGCTGGGCCTGACATCTGTTTTCCCTCTCCCAGACTCATCCTCCTCCCTCAGATATATTTTGGTCAAGTTGATTTTTTTCTTTTTTTTTTGGCTTGTCTCTATGTGAACAATTTAATACAGAGGGACTTTTTAAAAATAAAATGAAGTAAAGTCTCCAGAAATTGATTCCCAAATCAAATCACATTTTCAGTAATTTTATTTAAAAGAAATGGAGAGCAAAACATTATGTTTAATTCAGCAGATTTTTGGTAGCTCATAATTATTTACACATGTGTTAAACCTCCCTCGGTTTGGATATCCAATTAGTAGGTGCCATGGGCTCAGTCTCAGCTCCACGGATGCGTCTGTGGGTGGGTCCTGCCAGCCTGCTCCAGGGGGAACGTGTTGACACCCGCTTATCCTTGAGGCAAGGGCATTTCTTGAGCACCACTGTTGTGTATTTCTTGGGAAGGGGCCACAGTAGATGGAGATGGGAAAGGCAGTTTCTGCAATCAAGGAGTCGGCTTTGAGCTGAGTTATGGAAAAACGCAACTAATTATCATTAACAATCAAACTTCTGTTCTAAGATATAAGAACAGTACATAACGGGGAGTTAAATGCTGAGCTGCTCTCTGGACGTGAAGTTGAAGGGGAGATTGGTGTGAGCTGCAGGAGGATAGCACCATCGGGCAGGCTTTGGCTCACAGGGTCTTAGAGCCCAAGGTCGGGGCTGTCTGAGAGGTCCCTCCATCCGACCACGTCATTTTATAGAAAAGGAAACTGATATATTCTTTCTCTTCTTCCTTTGCAACACCTGTTAATTAAGTGCTTTCTATGAGTCAGGCTGTAGTAGACAGTTTTATTTTTAGTTCTCCTTTGTCCAACTTCTCCAGGGGCCCCCGATCTCCCCCTCGGGAGAATCTTTTACTGTGTGTGCTTCTGTTGAGGGTCTTAGCAATGGGGGATTTGGGTGAAGGGGGACATGTGACTTAAGCTTGACCACATGCCTTTTCCCCATGACTCTTGACACTATGACATTAGGACAGTTGATGTTTATATCCATAGCAACCTCCACACTGGCCTAAAGCTCAGATTTCCTGGCATCTCTGACCTTTGCCAATTGTATCAGTTGCCTATGGCTGCCGTAACACATTATCGCAAATTTGGTGGCTTGAAGCAACACATGTTTATTTTCTTACAGGTCTGGAAGTCAGAAGCCTAAAGTAGCTTACTGCTCCAAAATCAAGGCATCAACAAAGCTGGGCTTCTCCTTTCTCCTCCGCTGAGGCTCTAGGAGAGAATTCATTTCTTTGCCCTTCCCAGCTTTTATAGAGCTGCACTTCCGTGTTTCGTTCTCGGGCCCTTCCTCCACCTTCAAAGCCAGCCAGCAGAGCATCTTGCTTCTGTCCTCACATTGTCGTCCTCTCTCTCTCTGCTCAAATCTTCCTCTGCCTTCCTCTAACAGGGCACTCATGGTTGCATTTAGGGCCCATCTGGGTACTCCAGGGTCATCTCTCCACCCCAGGATCCCTAATCACCACCGTGTCAGGTAACATTCACAGTTTCCTCAAATTGGGACCTGGATATCCTCAACACTCCACGATTCCTGCTTCCCTGCCTGGTCTTCCAACATCCCTTCAATTCTTTGAGCTCCTGATCAGTATGCCTTTTTTTTTTTTTTACAGTGGTGATGGTTGATTTGTAGTTTAAGACAGTTAAAATTTGTTTCTCTTCCATATGACCAGGAAGGTACATGGTAAGTCAGCACTTATGTGAAGAATTTTACATGTATTACTGTTTTTAATCCTTACGTCAACCCTCTTAGGAAGGCGCTATCCCCATTTTGCAGATAGGAAAACTGTGGCTCACAATGGCAATTGCATGAAGCCAGTCAGCTGGTATAGGTGATGGAACTGGGATTTGAACTTGACTTATCCCTTTCTCAGAATCCTAGTTCAATTATCTTTTGATTGTAGGTCTTTTCCAAGGAGGGGGTCAAATGTCATCTGGGCCCTGAGGTCTGAATCCTATTATTTAGGCAGAAAAGGGGCATTCCGGGCCTGATGGGTGCTGGAGAGCGAGAAATGACTCCAAGAGATGCTTTACAGGAAGGACATAACAGGCTTTGGTGTCTCTTTGGAGGTAAAGTGGAGGAGAGAGGAAAGAACTGAGCACATATGGAATGGTTTTGAGTGGACACAACAACTTATTTGTGTGGACTCCCCGTGGGAATGATATCCTGACTCAGCTCTGTTGGGAATTGAACTTGAACTAGGTCCCTTCCTGGCTCCTCATGGCCTCCTCATCACAGGGCTGGTTAAATACCTGACACCCCTGGCTAGTGTTAATCAGCCTTTTCTCACAAATGCTAATGAACAGCCTGCCTGTCAGAAGTTATTAACAATGTTCTCTCTTGGTGTTTGTACGGGTGGAGGCAAACAGGTCATTTCTGGAGTTCAGGACCAATCCTGGGCCAATGCTAAAAGACTCGGCTTGGGTCTCTTCTCAGAAGGGAACTTGCAAATTTGTTTAGGGCTGGAACAAACAGCTAAGAGGGGAGCTCTTTACCTGGTCGTTTCTGGTCACCACCTCAGTATGGTTGCCAAATTTAGCAAATAAACACAGGACGTCCAGTTCAATTTGAATTTCAGATTTCAAGTAAACCATGAATATCCCGTGCATTATACAAATATTGCACTAAAAATTATTTGTTGTTTAGCTGAAATTCAAATTTACCTGGGCATCCTGTATTTATCAGCAGCCCTACACCTATGCCTGCTGCTTCAGGGTATTTTCAGCCACAGACAGACGTGGACAGTGGAGTGTGGCCATGAAAAAGAGACTGCAGACCTGGATCGACAAGAAGGCTAAGAACAAACCCCAAGGTCAAAAGGAAGAGGAATGCTGTGTTGAAGAATTCCTTGGGTGACTGATTCGGGGAGGGATGATTTGGTCCCCATGGCCCAGAGCATCCCTTGTGTCTTCTGTTCGGTGCCACTGCAGTGTGGCCACAACGGGGAGGACTTGTGCCACATCATCAGGGTCATATCTGCCTCCATCCTGTCCTTACCTGCTGACAACTGAAGGCAAAAATATGCGAGGTAGGGCTGAGTTCTGGCATCCAGCAGGAAACAGTTATTGAACTTGACCGTGTGAGGAAGAGCGTGGTGTCTGCCGGTGGCAGGCAGAGGTCTGAGTGTGCTCTCCGGCTGTCCTCTGCTGTGGGGTGAAGTAGGAATTAAGTGCATGTACGGAGCTTCCCACTAGGCTCTGTGCTGATGGTGACGAAAGAAATGGGAAACAGCCTCTGTGGCTGAAGAGCACAGGTGTATGTCTCTTGCAACAGTGGAGAGCTTGGGCTTTTATGAACCCCAAACTGAAGTTATCCTCCATGGCCTCACTCTGATTTTGTGGTGTGTGTGTCTCTCCATGCGTGGATGTAGAGATAGTGCAGCAATAATGAGCTGCCAGGAAGCTGTTTTTGTAGTCATTAGGATAGATGTAAGGAACCTTGCCCTCTGCTGGACTTGAGAGTGATCAGCGGCAAATCTGTGGCACTTGGTGGCTTGTGGCCTTAGAATGAAGGGAATCAAGTTCACTGACCCATTTGGGGACCAAAACCGTGACCTTGGTATTTTTAGCAACACACTGGACTAAGAAACAGTGGACTTGACCAGCGCGGGGAAAGCATCTCACGGTGTAATGGCAGGGTGGGAAGAGGATTGGCTTTGACATCAGAAGAGAACTGACGTTAACTCCTGGTCTTGCCATTTATTAGCAATTTAATTTTTTCTGAGCCTTGGTTTCCTCTTCTATGAAATGGAGACAATGGCAATTTGGGGATATTTTTGAAGATTTAATGAGATAACGTTTGAAGATGCCAGCAGATAGTAAGCACTGTGCATTTGTCCCTGCAGTGTTTCCCATTCTCGTAGCACTTTGTAAACACCTCTGTTAGTGCTTCCTGGTGCCTTATAATTATTTCTTTTATGTGTCTGTCTCCTTGCACTAGGCTGGGGGCCAAGGGCCATTTCCTGCTGTTCACTTTCCCCCCAGCGTCCTTCCTAGGGCCTGGTACATATAAGGCATGCAGTTTTACGGAGCTGTTTATACTTCAACACTTTGGTTTTGGTGGGAGGCAAGTTTTTAACTTTCAAATCTTCTTCCTTCCCTCTTTCTCTCTAACTCTCCTACTGAGGACTGGACAGATCCTGCCTGTGGGATCTGCTTGAGAGCAGGAGTCTTAGAAGTATATTAGAAGATCCTCATTAGACCCTAAATGTTTGAGGCTAGATTCCCAGTACCTCCCGATGTACTCAAACACACATCTGTTTGAGTAGCATCTTTGCTTCCCTGCTCTTCTCATTACCAAGATCTAGGATTTCTGCGGTCGTTCTCTCCTTTTGATCTTTGCTTCAACAGATTCATTAATTTCCTCAGTGCAGTTCAAGTTCAATCCATCAGGCATCTGCGGAGCTCCTCCAACTCGGCAGACGCTGGGCTAGGTTTGGGGGTGTAGAGATGAGTACGGCATCACCTCCGTTAGAGGCGTTTCAGGTCTAGTGGGAAAGACGGATGAGAACAAGTTTCTCTAGGATGTGGTTAGGGCAGCGAGGGAGGTGGGCTCGTTGTGGGAGCACAGAGCAGGGCTCTTTCCGATTATCTTTTTCCCTCTATGAATCCCATTGTTCCTGCTTCTAACTGGTGGACAGGGGAGCCAAGCTGTAATTCCTGCCCGCAAGGGCTATTTGGACAGTGGCAGTTAGACAGCAGCCAGTGGCTGCCGTGCGTCAAGTCAAGGCCCACTTGTCACTCTCCTCCACTGGAGGAAAGAACATTCTGAGGGCCAAGAGCGCACGAGGCCACAGGCTGCATGGCCCTGCTGCAGCGGGGCAGGACTTGGGTGAACCTGGGGACGGGTGGGCTCAGCCAGGGGCCGCACTTGGTACAAACACGGGCAAAGCTCGAGGCTGGCAGAGCGAGGCCCCTGCAACCAATACTGTGATTTTGCTTCTGTGGCTCAAGTCAGCTTTACGTTTGTTCTCTTTCCCATACGAGCTTTCCTAGTTGTCTCTGACATTTGCTTCTCCACCAGTTTTTATTTCTTATTCCTTTCTTATTTATATTCCCACTTTTTTTTTTACCACTCCCTGTCCTATCATCTCCTTCTTCTTTCCCTCTACCATTTTTTTTTGTTTCTCTCTACATGTGAGCCTTTTTCGCCTTTTAATCTTGTCTTTCTGCCTCTACCTCCACATTTTGAAACATACCTGTCCAACTCAGGGTTGGGGAGGAAATTTTCATTCCCAACAGCCCTTTGTATGATATGAAAGAGCATCTTACGTGTATGTGGGTGTCCAGGGAAACAGAACTGCAGTCTCTGAACAGGGTAGGCTCTGCACGCTGTGCTGGTGATGCCAGTGGAAGGAGGGCCCTACCCGGGCAGCACAGGGGACCCAGTGCTGTGACCTCGCCTTTGTTCGACAAAATAGCAGATTCGGGATCCTGTTTACTGCTGTTCTCTGTCACCGCAGCTGTCCTTGACGTTTTTTTAAATCTCTTTCCTCTTTCCTAATTTTTTTTCTAATTCTGTTGTATTTTTCAGTGCCATTTTCCATGTTTCTCCTTGCTCTTTTTTTCCCTTAGTTTTTCCCTACTTATTAGAAATTATATCACCTCCTCCATATTTTTTCTTTCTTTGGTCTTGGAAGGTAGAGTCAAAAACAGTGTAGAAGACTCTGCTCCCCGAAGTCCCTCCTTCCAGATGGAAGTTTGGGTAGGGAGAGGTGCGGATGCCTTGGAACGCCTGTCCAGCTTCCGAGACTCTGTGTGAGAGTGGTATTTCTTTCTGTTCTTATTCTGAGGTAGTGTAGACATTGAATTATAGAATCTTAAAGTTGAAAGAAATCTCTACTGGTCATTTAAATAAACTTCAACCAGTTTAGGAACCCTCTTTACTTCCTGATGATAATTCTATACTCTAGTCCTGAATACTTTTGATGCTGGGAAGTGTCCTACCAACGAAAGCACTGCTTGTTCCATAGTTACTGCTCAAGATCGTGTTGTCCTGAATCTGCATTATTCACGCCTTCCTGGGGCCCTGCAGCCTAAACCTCTGATACAGTTCTCTTTCAGGTAGTGGAGACATGTCAAATATTGAAGGCACTTCAGCTACCTTCTTTCATACTTGAAATATTTCAGAGAGGCCCCACCAAAAATAATTCAATGAAATAAACCATTCTTGCCATCCTTTGACCAGACAGAAAACCCATTTTTCTGAATGACTCCTTTCCCAATGGTTCTGGGTAGCTGAGATTGTTCTGGAAAGGTTGTGAGGGAGGAACTTTCCTTCTTCACAGAAAGAAGAATAAAATTAGAAAGTATTATTAATGTTTGTGTTAGCCACAAAGTCTGTTGTGTACATTACAATTTACAGAATATGCTTAATATTTAATACCGTGTCATTTTGTTTTTGTAATGAGGCCAGGTTACCCCCCTCATTTCATAGATAAGAAAGTTGAAGCTTGTAGAGGTTGAGTGACTTGGGTCAAGTCATCCAGTTCTCAAGTGAGGAGTCAGGACTTAAACCCAGGTGTTCTGACGCTTAGTCTTTTGCTGTGTCTTTCCTAAGTACGTATGTGTCCTTGTCTCTCCAAAGTCCCTGCAATGTCATGAGAGTCTATGAAATAAATTGTCTCCTCAAGACAAGATACTTGGTCTACACAATCTAATAGGATTCTTACAAATTTTTGTTTTTTTTTGTGTGTGCTTCTGGGTATGGCTTTGGAAGGTGGAAAAATGGAAGCAAAGAAACTCAATCCAGTCACAGGGTGGTTTTGGGTAATTATCAAAATACTGATACTACATGAAGACGACTGAAGTTATTCCCCAATTATTAATATAAGCTTTAGCGTAATTGATTTGTTTGGTAAAAATTCGAAGTGTCAAGGTGAAGAGTGAGTTACTGCTTCACTGCACTTAATCCAGAGAAATTTCCTGAGGGAGATAGGAGACAGGGGAATCTAAGAAAATTTTGAAATAAAAAATTGAGGGCCTGGTAGGTTGGAAAGAGGGGAAGGAATTTGGCAAGGGACAGAGAGGAGAGTAAGGGACAAGGTTTGGGGACAGGAGTGGGACAGATGCTGGGGACCTTGTGTTTCACTTATAATTTGGAACTAGGATTCTGGTATGATGATAAGTTGTCCTTCTTTGCAAAGTGAAACCCAGATGGCTAAATTTAATTCCACTCGGAACCACTGGTGATTCACCCAAGCTCAGGTGCGCCCACATACAGCTGGCGTCAGCCTTGTGTGCTTTCCAGGCGGATCCTGCTTCAGCCCGGCTTCCCTCACGGAGCAGGAGGGGAAAGCCAGCCTGTGTGCTAACCTTGACCTTCTGTGTCTCTCTGCAGCATCCTGGCCACTGCAGGAACCCACTTCAACACTCACGTGGACCTGAGGACCCTCCGGGCTGTGCGTGTCCTGAGGCCCTTGAAGCTCGTGTCAGGGATACCTAGTGAGCATCCGCCTTTCTTCTTTCTGCTCTGCAAATAACTTTATTGATGTGTCCTCGGCTAGATTGGGATAAACAAGAAGCAATTCCTCTTGGGAGGAAGGCCCAGTGTTAATAAATAGTGGAGATGCAGCAACCTGGCATAACATTTCATTTTAAAATTTAACCGTTTTTCAGATCAGATTTAAAACATAACGTAAGAACTTTATAGAAAATTTAGAAAGTAAAGAAAACAACAAAAAAGAAAATAAGGCCACGTCTATAATCCTAGCACTTTGGGAGGTTGAGGTGGGAGGATCACTTGAGCTCAGGAGTTTGAGACCAACCTGAACAAGAGCAAGACCCTATTTCTACAAACAAATAGAAAAATTAGCCAGGCATGGTGGTGCATGTCTGTAGTCCCAGCCACTTGGGAGGCTGAGGAAGGAGGATTGATTGAGGCCAGAAGTTGGAGGTTGCAGTGAGCTGTGATAATGCCACTGCACTCTAGCCTGGACAACAGAGCAAGACCCTGTCTCCAAAAACAAACAAACAAAAAAAAAAAAAACAAAAAAGAAGAAGAAAAGGAAAGAAAAAGTACTCTTTATCTTACCACTCAGAAATAACATTTGTTAGCATATTAATGTCTTTTATTCATTTTCCTGTGCATTTTAATATAATTGGAATCATTATATATATGTAGTTTTGCATCCTGAAATAAGTATTTTATTTTTCTAACATTAATAATTCTTATATGTGTCCTGATTTATTTAGCCATTTTTATGTTGGTAGACAACACAAATAATAAAAATAGGTTACTTCCAGGTTTTTTTTCCCCAACTATAACTGTGCTGCAACAAACATCTTTTTACTTAAATCTTTATTCAAGTCTCTATGTTCTTAGGCTAGAATCCTACAAATACCATGTCTGGGTCAAAGGATGCGGCATTTTCTGAACTGTGGTTGTACTAATTGTGCTCCCCCAACACTGGCTGGGAGAACTGGATCTGAGATGGAGTGACAGTGAACATGAGCTTTTTCCCTGTTCTTGTAGGATGTAGAGCCTATCAGGACTAGGCCCAATTTCCTTTAGGAAAGGGCACTTTCTACTAAATCTAATCTGTCACAGGAATCCAGAAGACAACATAGATGGAACCAGTGAGGAAGGGCAGCAGGCATGGGAATGGGCAGGGAGTGGTGAGGAGGAGGAGGGACTGATCCCTGGGGGAAGAGGGGACGGCAACCTTTGGCTTGACTTGTCCTGGTTATCTCTTTGTGGATTATCTTTATCAGCTCAGGACCACCGGTTCTTTCCCCTCAAAGGCCAGCCCTTCTCCTCCTAGGACAGGGTAAACTGAGTCTGCCTTACCCGATGGCGCTGGGCGAGGACTCCCTTGGCCATTCTCTGTCCTTCCTTCTAGGCCTGCAGATTGTGCTGAAGTCCATCATGAAGGCCATGGTGCCTCTGCTGCAGATCGGCCTCCTGCTCTTCTTTGCCATCCTGATGTTTGCTATCATCGGGTTGGAGTTCTACAGCGGAAAGTTGCACCGCGCATGCTTCATGAACAATTCAGGTAGGGCCGTTCTTTTGCGTTTTCTCCTTTCCCCCCTTCTTCCCTCCTCTGGTCACTGGGGTGATTTCCAGACATTTGAGGGCTGGTTGGAAAAGTGTGTCCCAACCCTGGAATTAGAATCAGAAACTTCCTACTAAGCAGCCTTTTGAGGCACAACCACGCAAGACTAAAGATCTCCACTTGACACTGATTATTGCAAAGCAAATAACCCCTTGGGTAGTTGGAAGATTTTGAATAGCTGGTCTCAGCTCCCCCATCCCATGGTGGAGGGCTGTCAGAATACATTTCAGAAGCCAGCTGTCTGAATATATACCCTTTGTACAATGGCCTGTTTGGCCCACAGGCCAGTGAGACCCAGGAGTCCAGAGCGAGACATGGGTCCATCCAGACCTATGGAGACATTCTCCATCCATGCTCCTCCTCACGATCGTCCTTGCCCCCTGTTCTGACCCATGCAAGGTGCGGAAAACCTGAGGGAGCTCTGAGCTCGGCTTGGCAAGTGAGCTCAGGAGAATGCTGGGGTACATGAACCCCAAATTCTCCTCTCTTTGTATCTTATTTGTTTTTTTCAAGTTGGGTAGAGTACCCTAGGAGGAAAAGGGTTGGGGGACAGGCTGGAGAATCCCATAGAGGCACCATGTTTTTATGAAAAGGATCCTCGAAGAACACCTTGCACTTTGGATTTCTATGTTTTAGTTTTACATTTTATTCAAGACCAGGAATCTATGCTGGAAAAACAAGGAGCTCGTTACAGACTAAAGGGGCTGTAGTTTATAAATGTCCCTAAGAAACCCAGGAAGAACTCAGGATTTATCTTACAGCCTGAAGTTAGGAAACTTGACTTTGCCTTCACCTCCAAGCCTTCTGTGTGATTCGGCCCCGTAGATCCCTGCGGTACTGCAGGTGAGGGTAGGGGTGAGGCCTGCAGAGAGTGGGGGACTGAGCGAAGGAGAGGCTGCGTTTTCAGAAACGATTGGGAAGCATTGAGTTGCATGCACGGCAGATGAGCAGGGAGCTGCAGAAACTCCAGAGAAGAGAGGGAGCCCAAGACAAAGCAGGACAAGCCTCTTTCTATGGGAAACAAAATTGCTTGCCTGTGGCTTCCTGAGGTCATTTCCAGCTCATGCTAAGCACCATGTGGTTTACCCCTTGCCCTCCAAATGTGTCTGCAGGTATTCTAGAAGGATTTGATCCCCCTCACCCGTGCGGTGTGCAGGGCTGCCCAGCTGGTTACGAATGCAAGGACTGGATCGGCCCCAATGATGGGATCACCCAGTTTGATAACATCCTTTTCGCTGTGCTGACTGTCTTCCAGTGCATCACCATGGAAGGGTGGACCACCGTGCTGTACAATGTGAGTAGAGCTGGCGGGGACAGGGCAGGGGGAGGGAAGAAACCTGGAATGAGGCTTCCGGGGTTGTTTGGGCTGGTTAGTCTGGGGACAGGGAGGGCTGGAGCTACATGTGTGTTGTGTGAGAAGTCTCAGCAGTGCGTAGCCCTCCTTTGTCTGCCCTGTTGCTAAGTGGAAGTTCATGGCTTCTTAAAACAATTAGGAAACTGCATCCTATATTGGATGGGTGAACAAACCAGTTAAATCAGATCCACTTAATAGGTATAAAGTATGTGGGTTTGACAGGGTGGTAGGGTATAGTGAAGGGTACCAAAAGGAGTAGATTTCTTGGTTGCTGTCCTCAAAAAGCTTACATACTGTCAGGTTGGGAAACGGTTACAGTTCCCAACCCTGGCTGCGCGGTAGAATCAGCTGGGAACTTTAAAAAAATCGCACCAGCTGGGCTCCATCCCAAACCAATTAAATAGGAATATCTAAGGGTAAAGGCCTGTCTTTGACTTTTTTTAAAGCTTCCTCGCTGATGCTAATATGCAGCCACTGTCAAGAACCGCTGCATTACACGCACATCAGGAGCATGCTTAATTGTAAGACCCGCCAGGGATGCTTGTTAAAAATTCAGATCCACAGGCCCCTTCTCTCGGGATTCTGAGTTTGTACAGCTCTGTGTAGTTGGTGAGCTGTGCTTTTAACAAGTGGCCCTGTGATTCACATGGCATGTTTGGAAGGTTCAGAGTTGGTGCAGAAGACAAGGATGTCTAGCCTCCTGTCAGGGATGTTGAGGATTCCTGCATGGGCACAGGAGATAGACAAGGTGACCATGAAGTCTCTTCTGCCTTCCAGAGTCTGACTTTAATAAGTTATCAAAGGCACAGTGGAGACTCTAAGTTCAAACATGATAGGCAGGGGGAGGTAATGTGGTTTGATGCCCATGGAGCCTGGGTGGGCAGAGGAACCTGGGCAGGTGCTTACAAAGGGCTGTGCCCTTATATGTATTCAGCCAGCCCACCCCAAGGCAGATACCTTCGGAATGATCACCCTTCTTATGTGTGTATTGCACTGCCTGCCTTTACCTTAAGGTGCCCTCTGTTTCCTTCAGTCCTTCTCTTGATCATTTTAACCTGATTCTACCTGTATAAAACCTATCAGGTGTGGCACAGGGTGGTTTATACAAAGCACCCTTTAAGAGGAGCTCTGGGTATAATGTACACTAGAGGTAAAGAAAATGCTGTGTTTCAGGAGAGACTCACCAGATTGTAACGCCCAAAGAGCAAGGATTGTGTCAGGCCTGTGCAGGGAAGTGCTTAGTAAATGTCCATGGATCCATTCCCACACAGGATGAACAAGGCAGGACTAAGAAGCTTTGCAGAAAAGAGTCATAGGCTGTTATGCTAAAGCTCTAAAGGGCAGGAAAGAAGTCCCAAGGACCAGCTTGTGCCCAGCAAGCCCAGGGTTAGGTGTGACCCAGAAACCCCTGGAGGACACTCTGGGATTCTCACCAGCCGTGTGAAGCAGCCAGAAGGAGGGAATGCAGGCGAGGCTGATGAGTGCCTTTGCTCCACATTTGAGATGTGCAGGTTGTCTTGAGGCCACGTCACTCAGATTAGCCAGGCGCCTCTAGAAATTAGAGCATTGGTCCTGCAGAGGCTGGTGGCACTTGTGGGGCTTTGGGAGTGACGTATTTCAATTATATGTGTAGACTCACCTAAGTGATGTGATAAATGCATTGAGAGCCTGCAAGGAGAAGTGTTGTGTTTGAGGATACAGGCGTGCTTGTTGGTCCTCTTTAGCCAAGGCTCAGATGGTACTGAGACAAGCAGGAGCTGCAGACAAGCTGAAGAACTGCTCACCATGTGTGCGTTAGTTCGTGTGTTTGCTCATTCACTCATCCTTTCAACATATATTAACTGAGCACATACTATATTCCAAGCACTGTGCAAGGCACTAGGGAAATGGGGAGAAAAAATTGCCATGATTCCCTTTCTCACGGTGCTCTCCTCAAATTCCCATCTCTCTCTAGTCTTCTACGGACTATAGGTACGGAGTTCACACAAAGAGATGGTGATTTTGCACCCTTCCTTAGTTTTGCTCCAAGGAAAGAGGGAGAAGAGGTCAAGCTACAGACCTTTCATTGTATGGGCTCCCAGGGCTGCAGACTCATACCCTCTCTGACTTCCAGCCTGTCAGTCACTGAACTTCCATTTACTGAAGGCCTCCTGCTACCCGGATGGCTGGATCCAGGGCGAGGAGAACTTCCCTCTTCTCTCTCCCTCTCTCTCTCTCTCCATATACATATATATCTATATGAATATATATGTATATACAGGTTGCATACCATGGAATTAACTGTGAACAAGTAGTCAACTTAGTATTATAAATGCATATTTACATATATGTATGTTTTTGCATATACAAATCAAAAATCACTCACAGAGCATTAACTCTACCGGCACCAGTAAGATGCAAAATAAATAGCAGTGTTGATTTCCTTTCTACCCCTCCTCGTTCTGGCAAGGCCCAGTCCACCCAGCTGCTGAGCACTGAGAGAAGGGGAGCCCCTATTTCCCAGTTCAGTGCCCCTTCTAGTCAAGGGTACAACAAATACGTAGGATTTATTGGCACCAGTTATACCCAAACCAGTAGGAGAACCTTCAGGTTTACCCAGCAGGAAGAAGCCCTCCGAAGCAACCTTCTTACGTGCAATGTAAAATGCGTCCCTCTTCCACTGCACAGACTCTTCCTAAATGCCTCCCTGTGACCTTGGGTTGCTCTGCCGTTGATTACTGTTAACTTCATTTGCACGTGGCTTTTCTTGTTATAACGAGTTATTATAAGAGAGGAGGGTTCTCATTGTCAGGGCAACCTGGGGTTGCCCACGCTTCATTGAGTCTCTACCAAAACTTCAACTCTGCTTGGTCAGACTCCAGCCCTACTCTTGGCTTCCCTCCCTCCTGTGGCGGAAACAATGCAAAGCGGCGTCCAGTTCTGCTGGCGGCTTCCACCTGTTTTGACTGTCTCTCCCAAAGGTCTCCTCAAGCTGCAAGCTCTCCCCCGGGCTTCCTAATTGAATTTCTTACATTTCTCCTGAACTTGGTGGGTATTCCTTCTCCAGTACGATATGTTCTCCTTCTGATCAATGCTGTTCACTCAACAAATGTTACCGTGGCTCAGGTGCTAACTTCTAACCCTCCTCACCTGGGCTGGAAGTGGCTAAGGGAACTGACTTTCTCCTGGTACTCATCTGAGTCTCTTTTCTCTTTCTTTCTGGCTTTATGATATCTGCTGATTCAGTTAGCTGTTTTCTTGTATCAGGACTGATACTCAGGTTGCAGAGGTTCCGAATCCCTATCTGTAGTTACTCAAATCTCTGTTCTTGCGGTCCCGTATTTTTCATTTGCATTTCTGTTGTCAGAGCTATTTCTCTTCTCACCTGCTGTTGGTGAACTCACGCAGATGCAGAGATCTCTCGGAGGTGTGCTGTCCCTGCAGCTTTGCAGGTGTGCCTGCTTATCTGCTGCGACTGGGCTGCTCCGAGCTGCTTGGTAACAGGGGTTGGTGTGGACCACACTGGCTGTGGCAAGAAGAGGCAACTTGTGGTCTGGATGCTTCCTGAGAGTGTCCTCACTCCTCAGAGGTCCTTTTCTCTATGACACTGCCTGTGGCTTCCTTCTAAGTTGCATTCTCCCAGCTGCCACAGCCAGTATTGGCTAAATGGTTAACTGCTATTCACTTTTTGTCTCACTGGATTTTGCTTATGGGTGTTATACATGAGCGTGTTGAAAACGTAACATCCTATCAGGGTTGATGAAAAACTGCCGTTCTTTTCTTGACACGCCTCTGATTTTGTGGTATCTACAGAGGACATTTTGGGTTCTGAGGTCCATGAGACTAGGGCACGTGTCTATTCAACTTCGCTTCAGTTTGCCCCCACCGCCTCCTGCACATGCCCTGGTTATAGCAGATCATACACAAAACTCATGTGACAAATCGGTGGCAGGAGCCTGTGACCATCTTATGGTGCTAGAGCAATAAGGTGGGCCAGCTGACCTAGGATCAGGTATATAGTTGGTGGAATTTGTAAACACCTGCATCCGGGGTCACTCATGCTCTGGAATAGCCCGCTGTTTCCCTGTGTTCCCATCTGGGCTGTCCTGTCCCTGTGTCCTTGCAGCAGGCTGAGATCCTGTGATACAGACGACTCTTGAAATCTGATACTAGTGTCTGTTCCCCTGCAACTTGTCTCATCCATAAGTGGATCCTGGAAGTTAGTCTGTCCTCTTTCCCATGGAAGCTGGGAGGCAGGGTGTGTGTGGCTAGTAGGAAGCTCAGGTAACTTCCTCCTGGTGGGACACCTTGTTTGCCAGGTTTTCAAGGAGAGGAGAGAGTAGAGGGAGAGGGAAACCATTTCCTGAACTCATAGTCAAGGCTTTTCTCCTCTCTGTTCACATTCCTAGGTAATTACAGGTTCATTCATTAACTACTTATTCAGCATAAATTTATTAAGTGCCTGTTATGTGCCAGGTACTATTCTAGGTGCCGGGATACAATGGAGACTAAGCATAGAAAAGTCCCTGCCCTCGGGAGCTCACATTCTAGTGGGGAAATACAGAACAGAGCTAGCATATGGTGTATCAGATACTGAGAGGTGCTATGGAGAAAAACAAAGTGGGGAAGGGGGAAGTTGGCTGCAGTTTTAAATGGAGCTCTCAGGGAGGGCCACATTGAGAAGATGGCATTTGAACAAAGACTGGAAGCAGGTGACAGAGTGTCCCAGGTGGTAATCTAGGCAAGGAGTGGCCCCGGTGGCTGGGGCAGCAAGTGCAGAGATCCTGAGATGTCTGTGTGCCGGTGTTTTTGAAGAGCAAAGGGCCTGGTGGGTGGGAGCGCCGTGAGTGAGGGGAGATTAGGAGGAGCTGGAACCCACGGCAGAGCTCCTGGGGCCTTGAAGGCCATCGTGAAGACTCCGGTTCTCACGCTGAGTGAGATGGGAAGCCGTGGAGGGTTTGGAGGAGAGGAGTGATATGATCTGAGCTATGTTTTAAAGAGGATCACTCCAGCTACTTTGCTGGAGTAGGGCTAGAAGCAGCGGGACACATTACGAGGTCACTGCAAGGATCTAAGACAGAAAGGATGGAGCTTTGGGCCAGGGAAGGAGCAGTGGAAGAGGTGAAAGGTGGCTGGGTGCCGGATGTATTTTTAAGGTTGGTGGATTGGAGGTGAGCGTGAGAGAAAGCAGCCAGAAGAGTGCAGCTGCATCTGGTAGGCTGGGTGAGATTGTAGGTAGGGGACGTTGGGTGGGAGATGAGATTTGAGTTTAGATGTGCTAAATTTGCCATGCTTATTTGACATGGTAGTATGGGGGGGAGTTGAATCAGTGAGTTCAGGGTAGAAGCCTGGGCTGGAGATATAAATTTGGGAGTTTTCAGCATGTAGATGGTATTTAAAGTGATGAGACTGGACATAACCACCAAGGAATGACTATGGATAGAGAAGAGAGGAGATTCCAGGACTGAGTTCCGACGTTAAGACGTTGGGGCGATAAAGGAGTTACCAGCAAAGAATACCTGGAAAGCGCAGGTAGGAAGGAGAGAGGAAATCAGAGGGTGTGGTTTCCTGGGGCCAAGTGAAGGGAGTGCTTCCAGGGGGAGGAAGTCGAGGATGATCAAGTCAGCTCCCTGAAGAAGTGTTTTCCCTATCGTCTCATTATTTAATTGAAAAAAGTATGTACTATAGAACCTTGCTAATAATTTCTTGGAAATTTATGTAAATTACATCCACAGATTCTCTTTAATTCGCATCCATATTTACTCTTTCAAAAGCTTTTAGATGCATGCTTTGCTCACTTGAGTCGAATGCTGCAGACGGGATGGGCGAGGTGAGGGCTGAGAACCTCCGGGTGCCAGGAGCAGTTTGAGTGGAGGGGGGGAAGGGTTTCAGAGAGCGCTGGAAACAGTGAGTACAGATCGTCGTGCTGAATTTTATTTGAAAAAGAATCAGAGAAGAATGGGGCAGATGGAAGAAATGCCATCTATGTGTGGATGGGAATGATGCATTTGAGATAAAATCACTGTTGATGAGGGAGAGGGAGGAAAATCGGGGAGCAGTCTCCTTGAGCAGCTGTGTGGGGGTGCTCTGGAGCACCGGGGCAGGGCTGGGCTCAGGTGGGCACTGCCTTCGTCCACCCACAGTGTGAGGAGGGAGGGCAGAACAAGTGGCTGCAGGGGCTGGTCCGTGGGTAGACGTGGCGTCGGAAGCGGGTAGCAACTCTCTTCCTATTGCTTCTGTTTTCCCAGTGAAATAGGAAGTAAGGGCATCCGCTGAGGGTGGGAGGAGGAAGATGCTGGAAATTCGAGGAGAAGGTATAAAATAGTTTTCTGGGAGCGCGAGGGAGTAAGTGGAGTAGGGAAATGCATCTGGTTGCCGGGCAGCGGCAAGGACCCACTGGAGTTCGTGGTGACAGAGCTGCAGCGAGTCCAGTGAGCGTGGTGTGCCTTCCTCTGGGCACATTTAGCCGCGTGGGCTCAGGCACGACGTAGGTGGAGAGTTGGCTCTCGGCAGAGCGGTGGTGCCAGGTGAAACGAGAGAGGGTGCCGAGAGCGACTGGGGCACCGCAGCGGGGTGTGAGCTGGGTCGAGAGGAAAGAGTGGGGAGAGACAGGGAGAAAGGAGGAGAATGAGTGGATGATAGACCCTTTTTGAAATGTGACTCTCGAGTCTGCTGGACGAATTCAGTCTGTGGAGCGAGTAGAGAGACCTGTCTCTTTGCATTGGAGAAGTAGGAAGTGGGCTTGGAAACCAAATGTTCTCGTTTCTAATTCGGTGCTCTCGCTGCCCCCAGTAGCAGGGAAGGAGCGTGTGTGTGCATGCGTGTGTTGTGCATGTGCGGAGTAAGCTGTGACTACAAGGCGCGGCACACCTCTGGCCCCCCTGTGACATCACTCCTGGGGCGCCTGGCTGCTTCGGCTCGATTCAGAATGTTGACTTGGGGAACATTTGGGGACTGAAACCCACCAGTCCCGCCTACCACCTCACTAGCATTGTACTCTGTAATCTTGTTTTCCTCCTCGGAGTGTCTGTCTAATTCTTTTTTTAAACACATTTATGTTGCAGCTTCTGCTGCTGCCTTTGGCTGCCTGTTCTCCTGCTAGTTACTTGTCCTCTCTAAACCCCGCAGTGCCTTCCTCCCGGCCCTGCCTGCTGGGCCTCAGCCCTCCCCTCCCTGGCTGCGCCCCTGGGAAGAAACTGGGGCTTTCTTTCTTTCTCACGCTCATGAGATTCCCATCCATGGCTGCCCCCACCCTGGGATTATTCCTACTCTTTGCATTTCCATCTTGCTTTCTTAATACTTGGTCCAACCAGAGATGCCATCGTGTTTGGGTTCATTCCAAATGTGCTAAGTTTGCCTCTTGATCTGGCGCCTGATTTCATGCCACGCGCCAGGCCATTCTCCTGCTCCTTGGTGTGTGCGGATCCCTCAGGCTGGCACAGGCCTCGGCTCCTTTCTTCCAGCCCACTCGAACACACAGCTTAATTTCCAGTCTGTGGCCAGAGGCCCCAGGTGCCTGATGTGTCACAGCGCTTTAGGCTATGATCCCTCTGTTCGGAGGCGACACCAGGCCTTAGGACAAGAGGGCAGGAGTCAGTGGAGGTAGTGCGCTGGTGACTCGGTGGCCGTTTGGGGTACTTGCCACGGGATCACTCTGGAGCCCGGATGCTTTCAGACTCTGGGCCAGGCAGGGAGGGCACGGTGCCAGCATCCAGCACATGGGGACAGCCAAGAGGTCCCTATTCATTTTTTCCTCCGCTTGCCATGCCCTGGAAATGGCTTACGAGCAGTTTCTTTCCATGGCCTCAGGGTGTGGTCCATCAGGGAGGATAGTTTCCGATTCCCAGGCCACGCCCAGGATCTGGTGGACTAGCATCTCTAGAGGTAGCGTGAAGGAATCTGTATTTTCCACAAGCTCCCTCCTGGTTCTGAGGCCCCGCTGAAGTTGGAGAACCGCTGCTGCGTGTAGCTGTCATTGTCGGGCAGCGGGAGGGCAGAGCGGGAGAGCGCTGGGCAAGGCGCCGCTGCCTTCAGCCTGCGCCCGCCCGATGGAGTTCCGTCACTCTAACATAGAGTGGCTGCCACACGGTGGGCTCTCAGGAACGGGTTAATGTACGGACTTGAGTCTAGAGAGGGGCACACGCATACTCACGGAACAACGGGGCCAATGGGACATAGCGAATCCTGGGGAGATGTATAAGCAGAGATCTCTGGGAGGGCCGAGCTGGGGGTGGTTCATTTTAGGAGTGCTTCCAGAGAGCCTTGCAGACTCCGGAGGGACAGTGAACTCCAGGGCAGCCGGCGATGCCAAAGTGCAGCCTGTTGGTCAGAGGAGTCAGAGCTTGTGATAGGCCGGGGGTGTCACTTACCTACGGGGCGCTTAGATGCTATTTTACATTTTTACTTTTTTTCAGGGACAAGGCTCAGAAACTGACTTTAAAAGGCTGATGGGAGAGAAGGATTGGGAGTCCTAACTTCCTTTTAACTACCCTTTCCTAGACCCTTCCTCATTTCCTGTCTATTGAAACAATATGCATAGGTTTGCATATCTTTGCATACATAAAATTTTACATGGATCAGTTAGATGTCAGCTTTTTCTCAGTGTGAAGTTCCAGCTGAAGCTTTCCCTCCTGACCTACGCTCACGCCCTCAGTTATGCCTCAGCTGCCTCCCAAGGAGAGGGAGGGATTGAGCAGGGTCCCTTCCCTCCAAGGTGCTGTGTCTTCTAGGGGCCCCACTTCACACTGTGGAGAACTCTTTGTACAGGAACTCCTGGGAGCCTGCACTCCCTGACCTTCGACAACGTTCTCCCCCTTCCTTGGGCCCGGTTGTCTGTCCACAAGAGGAAACAGGGTTCTCCGCACTCACAGGGGGTGCAGAGCAGTGGAGTTAATTATAAGGAAAAGATTTTATATGTGACTGGTGAGTACAGTTTTGGTTTATCATCTGCATTGGAGTATGTCTGACGTCCTGAGAAATCACAACACTTAAAAGAAAATGCAAAAGGCAGGGTTGAGACCAGCCACAGAGGACCTGGGATCCTTCTGATTTCTAGCCCCCTCGGCTTCTCCTGTTTCTCTCTTCTTGAGAAGCAGTAGCCCAATTGGGGCCTTTCCTTCCAGGGCACAGTCTTCCTCACCCCCGGGAGCAGGGGGTCCTAGCACCTGTGAGAGTCAGAGAGAGGGGACCACTTGCATTTCCACCCTCCTGCGGGCACTCTGCCGAACACCTCCCTCCCCTCATTCACCATGCCAAGGCCACCGGCCTTCACCCTGAACCAGGGACTTGTCAGCCAAGACCTGTGGATAGTCTTTGGGGGCATCTATAAAGTTTGTTTCAAATTTTGTTAATAACATGTATCTTTTAACTACTGTATTTTCTTGAGTCTAAGATGCCATTGATTATAAGAGCTACCAAAAATTTAATGGCAATATTTCAAGAGGGGAAAACCGCCACTACATTCTATATGGTGTGTATTCATATATGCTGAGTTACACAACCTTCAACTGCAGGGAGAGGTATACTGTAGAATTGAGGATATAGAAAATTAAGGAAAAACAACTAATTAAAAAAGCCACGCATAAGCAAAGTGTTATAGACCAAATTTTCACACTTGGAGATCACCTGTGATCATACTGGCTTAATTCCTTTTTTGTGCAGACCTTGGAGCAAGCTCCTTCTGCCACCTCTGTAATCATCTGAGCTTTGTGTAAATGTGCTATTGATTAGAAAACTTGTCATTCTGTTAGTCTTTTTTTTCTTAAAAATCAGGCCTGAGCTTGTTTGCCTACATAAAGTGATATAAGTGAGCACGCTATTACTTTTCTGTATGATTCAAGGTTTTCTCAATACTGTGAAACTAAAATAAAATATAAAAATAAACTGGATGCCAAAGCTGATTCAAGACTGCGACAGTCATCTATAACCCCAGCTTCAGATTTTTATCTTCCTAAAAACAACCTCATTTTTGAGTGATATTTCATAAATGTTCTGCATTATGAATATATTTATATTAAGTATAAAAAATACACTTATGCCAAAACATGTCCCTTTGTAAGTTTTATGCATTGACGTTCTGATGAAAATCTTGTTTGAAGAAAAAGATTGCTGATGCCAGAGGTGCTAGAACATAGTGGGTAGGAATCCCGGTCCCATCTTTACTACCTGTGGGACTTGGGCACCTTATTTAATCTCTGTGCCATTGTTTCTTCGTCTGTAAGGTGAGGTTAATTAAGGTACCTACCTAGAGTAAGAATTAAATGAGATAACATGGATTAAAGTCTCTGGCCCGTGCCTGGCACATAGCACTGTGATATTAGAAATTGTTATTTAAAAAAATTTAAAAGCATTCATCAGGAGTAGACAAGGAAAGCATCTTCTTCCCCAGGCCCCCTGTACAGATCTGCTCCTCGTAGACTGGTCCCTTTCTCTCCGTCCAGCCACACTGTACCTTCTGTGTGCATCTCTGCCAATCTTGAGTCTGTGTTCTTGGAATCACCTCCACAATTCTGGTGCCACCTCCTCCACAGAGCCTTCTCTGACTATCCTTGAGAAATTCAAAGGAGAGGAGATCTTTCCTCTGAGCTTTGTCCCCCAGACTTAAATGTCACTAGCATTCATTGGGTGCTTTTCCCAGATTCTCTGTATTATTTAGTTGTCTTTTGGGTGTTCATGTCCCTTTTCCTAATCTGAATGTTGTTCTGTCTTCTGGCATCAACCACAGTACCCTAGACCTGGTTAAGTGTTCGGTAAACATCCATCGATGAACTGAGTTCACAGAGTAGCTGCAGGAACCCGCCAAAGACACCCTGGCTTCCAGACGGCCCGGGCCATGGGGGGACGCAACACAGATTCTGTTCCCAGCAGGCGAGCTGCTGTCAGCAGGGACACAGCCAGGGCTCTCGGCAGTGGCTGTCACCACTGCTGCTACAGACTCTCCTTTTCCTGCTTCACTCCAGCTCAGCTCCCTCTCCCTGAACAGCTAGAGAAAGGAGAAGGCCAGTGGAAAGTAGGGGAAAGGTAATTCATTTCAGTGTTTACAGCGGGTTTGTGTGTAATTAGCAGTTTATTTCTGTGCCACAGTTGGCCTCCTTGGCTTGGAACCTGGAATGGCTTTAAAGAGACCCATACCCAGGCAATCTGAGGGACAATGAGGACTTTGGAACAGAAGGAAGAAAAAGCATAAAGCATGCCCTGGCTTTGGTGCTGATGTGTGACCAAGGGCAGCTCCTAAATTGAAGTTTCCCTTATCTCTTCCCTGGGCCTGTCCCCACGATTTTGTTTCTTGAGTCACTTTCTGTAGCCAAGCTCCATTTTTCACCTTTGTTCACATCAGCTTGGGATTTGGCATTTTCCCTGTGGATAAGGGAACGGCCGCTGGATCCCCTCCTACCACAAGCCCCATGACTGCAAGCAAAGCATTTGACCTCTCTTAAGTATTCAGTAGAGGAGTAAATAAACTTGCATCAATCTTGTCATCAGTACCATGGGGGTAATACTGCCCACTGTTTCTACCTCGGAAGAACCTTGTAACAGTGACATGAGATAAAGCACGTGAAAGTGCTTTGAAAAGTACATTCATCCCTCCCTATGTGAGTGCCCTTGTTATGACTTTTTGCTTATATGAGCTGTGCACTTATAAACTCAATTTTGCTAAGTGAGCAAGGCTGGGTGTTTTTGCTCACTCAGAGAGGGTGTCTAGTTGTTTCAGGGACATGTATGGCAGATTCTACTATCATGTTGTCTGTTCCTTAGCATGTTTGCGGTAAGTCGGTTCTGTGTTCTGAGTGCTCTCATGTCTTCTGTTCTTGCTTAGAAATAGTGTTGTTCATATTATGTACATATTGAAGAACATATCCATATTTGGTGCAAAATGGGATTTTTAAGTGTAAACACCAGTTCTTGCTAACTTGCATAATCTCTGAATAACTGGCGAAGTGCTGATGTTGCAGCTGCTTCCAAACTCTAACGTGGTTCAGGACTTTTCCCCACTTGTGTTAGGGCAGACCTGACATTCGTCTGCAGCAGTGTTCCGGAAAGGCTGGCATCATGAGAAAGTAATGGCAGTAGAGTTTTTCCTGAAACTATCAATTGTTCAACTGCGAATTGAATTTAAAAATTTAAAATGTTAATGTCCTTTCTTGGACAAATAAAAAGTTAGCAACCCGATTGCAAGCCCAAATTCTTTTGTTTTTGTTCTGTGAAAATCTTATGATCTGTGAAAGCTAAAAATAAATCTATGCTAATATAGATTTTATCTATATAATAGGTTAATATATTAATATGAATAATTTACTTTTGAATGCATAATATCGCTGTTAGCAGTTTAATGCTTGAGGGTTTTTTTTCTATTCTAGTGACATTGAAATGTTTACATTAATTTTAAGAGAAATTAATATTAGGTCATTAAATATGAAATGTCCGATTTTGAATCAAAAGTTTATTATATCTCCAACAAGAAGCAGGACAATTAATCAAAGTATGTACCTAAACTATCAATACAGTTTTGCCATCTTAATGGTAGCTTGTTTATGCCAGCAGCGAAGAAGTCTAGAGAGTGAGTGGCAATGAAATCGTGAAAGGCGTTTTCCACAGCTTGTTGAAAATTGAATGTTTTTCTTTGCAAGAAGTGGTCCAAAGCCTGGAAGAAGCTGGTTCAAGGTCTGGTGAATACAGTGGATGACAGAGAGTTTCCAAGTCTAGCTTCTATAGTTTGAGCAGCATTGTTTGTGGGACATGTGGTCAATTGTCTTGTAAGAGGATTGGTCTGTCTTTATTGACCAATCTTGGCTGCTTAATCCTCATTATTTCATCCAATTGGTTGCAGTAGACATCTGCTATAATCGATTGACCAGGTTTCATGAAGCTACAGTGGATAATATCAGTGTTGGACCACCAGACACCATTAGCTTTTTTAGTTGAATATTTGATTTTGGACTGTATTTCAGTACTTTATCTTTATCCAACCATTGTGCTGAATGCTTGCAATTATCAAAAAGAATGCATTTTTCATCACATGTAACAATATAGCGTAGAAATGATTTGCCTTTATGTCATAACAGCAAAGAAAGGCAAGCTTCGAGACGATTTCTCTTCTGATGCTCATTTAATTCATGGAATACCCATCTGTCCAGCTTCTTTACCTTTGCTGATTTGTTTCAAATGGTCCAATACTGTTGGAATAGTAACGTCAAACCTTGCTGCTAATTCATGCATACGTTGAGATGGATTCACTTCCACTATAGCTTTCAGTTCATCATTATCCTCCTTGGTCTCAGGTCACCCATGTTGTTCATTTTCAAGATTAAAGTTACCAGAACGGAACTTCTCAAAGCATGGATATACTGTGTGTTCATTAGCCACATCCTTCCCAAACACTGTGTTGATATTTTGAGCTGTCTGCTCTGCATTGGTTCAATGATAGAACTCATATCTGAAAATAACACGAAGTTTTGACTTATCCATGGTTTCATGAAAATTGCTCTAAAAAAATTTGAAAGATAATCACAAGCCAAACCATGCATTTGAAAGAATGATGTACCTTCATAATAAAAATAAAACAGGAAGTGTCAAAGTGAACTGTCAGAGATATCAACTGTCTTAGTACTTAAGGAAATTGGACACTTTATACTTAGTAACCTAATAGTACTTATGTGACCTGTCACTAAAGAATGAGTATCTTAGAAAACCAATTAGGCTGAAACAGTGAATGCCATAAGGAATAAGGTAGTATTAGACATTGGATTAGACTCAGAAGACATGTTTGAGTCCAGATTCTGTTTCTTATCCACTCTTCCTGACCCTGAAATGACCTTGGGCAAGTCACATGTCCTCAGTGAGACTCTTTTTCCTCTTCTGTTAATTTAAAACACCCATTCTCTACTTAGTTCACTCTACGGTTGTAAGAATGAAATAAAAATGTATGTGCAAGGGTGCTTTGTGTATCAAGATGTGCCTTATAAATTTAAGGCATTATAAAAATCCCTTTAGGTTGTGAACGTTTATGTTAGGAGGATTTCTATTATTGAGACTCACAGTGCAGATTTTCACATACCATCTTTAAACATGTTTTGACAGATGTGGTCAATGGCGTCCCTTGGAAGAAAGGTAGAACGTATATTCAAAATATTGTCAGGATATTTCTCTTTCTTTTGTGTGCAAAGCATCCTACTACCATGACCTTTTCAACCGTTTTCTTGATGATGGGAAACAAAGCCACCGCTGCCTGAGGCGTTTGTATAGAAACAGCAAACTTCCAGGTGGAGCAGGAAGGAAAGGGACTGCGGCAGCCTGAGTCCTTTCCCAGGGGACTCCATGACACTGTCCCTATAGGAACAATTCAGGTGTGGCCCCACTTGCCTCTGGGGTACCTCTCACAGATGCCACCAGTGGCCTTGTTGAATCAAAGCCACCAGCTGCCTTAGCAATTTGGAAGGACACGCAAGCCCTGAAGGGCAGCAGGTACATGCATGCCCAGGTGAGCACACCTCCCTTGTCCCTGCACACGTTCAAGTTCTTGGCAGCACGTGTTCCCCAGACGCAGGCGGGGCTGGCGCGGTCAGCCAGGCTGCCAGAGCTCCATCGCAAGCCTCCCTCCTCCCAGTGCTTCCAAGCAGGCCCGTCTCTCTCCACCTTCCTCCCCTTCCCTGGGGCTTCCGCTCTCCTCCCTCCGTGCCAGGTTCCTCTTCCTTAGCAGAGTGCGCTGGAGTGGCACGACACCACCCCCCGGGGGCACGCCACCTGACCGGGTTGGGGAGGAGTAGCAGAGGGGCTCCCGTGGCTAAGTCACCAAGATAACGCTCCCCACAGAAGAGACTGGCCAGGGCTTGGGACCACCGATGCCGTTGACTTACGGAGCCAGCTGTCTTGGTCTACCCTCTGGGACCTACGTCCACCCTGGAGCACAAGCCTTGCCCGCCATCCTGCGCTGTACCTACCCACACGCTGTGCCTGGGAAGGGTTACCGCGGAGAGGAATCGCGGGTGTTTGGTCTGTGTGTGCATGTGGGTGACAGAGCGAGAGGGAGGGCGCCGGCCTCTCTTTTGTACCCAGGTTATTTATTGCATTTGTCTTACGACTTCCGTCTAGAGCTAAATAAACTGCAAAGTAGGTTACTTTAACTGGATCTCGGTGCCTTTAGCAAGTGGAGAAGTGGACAGTGAGGAGGGAGAAAGATGGGAGTTTGGGCCAGGGAGATGAGGAGAAAGGGGCCAAAAGAAATACAGTGTGGCTTTTTCTCCTCCCTTTGCTAGCGCAAGGCATGGTGTGCTGTGGCTTGTAGACACGGAGCCCCTTTGCTGGGGCAGCTTGAAGAGCTTCCTCTGTCTCAGGCATTTGGGAAGCAGCCTCCTGTGGACATGTCTTGTTGTTTTACAATGTGTACATTAAAAAAACAAAGGCGTAGCCTAGCACTGCAGATTGCACAAAGCCAGCTGCCCCACCTGGAAGGGAGCTGTCCACTTCTGCACCTGCCTGCATGGGCGCATGCCCCCCACTGCCTTGGCCTTGTGCAGCCTGACAGGGGGCAGACATAAAGGAGGAATGTCCCCAGTGCACATTATTGTCACTCTATCCAAATGAGGTCTCGGGGCTGGGGGTCTCATCTCCCAAGAGCAGTGCCCCAGCCCCGCACAGTGTGTACGTGTGCGTACCTAAGCTTGAGTCCCTGCAGGCCTGGGTAGCTCTTTGTCATTTCAAGAGACTCTTGGTTGATCCAAATCACTCACGAATTCTCTTTTGTACAGATTTGATAAAGGGTCTTTCTTGAGTACCAGAAGTACCGTACATAATTCATAACGTGAAGCAAGATGAAGTAGAAAGAGCAAGAAGAGATGATAACTGGGGAATGAAAAGTTTCCAGCTCTGTTACAAGCTGGGAGGATGAGTCAGCAGCACATATGTCCGAGGGTGAGCTCTGCGCAAGGCTGGTTTTGGGGTAGGGGCCTAGGTATCCACAAAACGAGGAAGGAGGATGCCCAGGAGGCGTGGCAAGGGTGTGTGGGGGGGGCTGAGGGGCAGCAGGGGGCAGATTGCGGGTGGTGAGTTCCAGCTCTGTCCTGCCTCCTCGCCTCCCCTCCCTCGAAGGGAGGAAATGTCCTGGGGCCTTAGTCATCTCCCATCGCTCATTCCTCCCCTGGTTTAATTAAATTCCCGTTCTAATTTCGACGACGAACTTACATATCCTCCACTGCCGTGGCAACCGATCCCTTTTATGAGACCCACCCTGGCACTCAGAGGCGCTCACGACCTCCATGGGACCCGGCCGCTCTGTGGCCTTTGCCATCAGGGCAGTTCAGTAGCGAGCAGAGGCTGGTTTGAGAGGAGAAAGGCACCGTCTCTCTGTGGTTCAGTCATCCAGCCTCCCATGGCTCAGTCTGCCACGTCCCCACCCCCGCGAGGGAGCGCGTCCCTCCTCCCATCCTGTGTCTTTACGTCTTTGTCTTTGTGTGTCCTCTCCTCTGTCAGCACAAAGCACGCCTTGGTGGGATGTCTTTGAACATTAAGTAATGCTGGAAAGAGGTGAGAGACAGAAATCACGTGGATAAACACAGCAGCCACATTTATCCTCTGCCTGTTGTGTGCCAGGCACCGTGCTGGGCCCCTTGCACGTGTGACTCTTACGGCAGCCTTGCAGGCGACTGTGGCAGCCCTCATGTCACAGATGCGGCAGGCAGGGCACTTGGAGGTTAAGCCACGCGCCCAAGGTCGTGCAGCTGTTAGGGTGGAGAGCGCAACTGGAACGGAGTCTTGTCGAGCTGGGAAAGCCGGGCTCCTTCCTCCTTGCTGCCGTCAGTCAGAGCAGAACGGGGGAGGAGAAGGCTTTGGTTCCTCCCCTGAGGGAGAGAAGACAGGCTGTGTTCAGCGGATGCCTTGGTAAAGTTGCAGTCTCTTTGCACCTTATGGACCAAGTACGGTGGTGCGTGAAGACATTGGCCAGCGTTCTGTCTGAGGACGCCAAGAAGGGCTTCATGGAGAAACCGCAGCGAGATGGAGAGAATTTCGCCAGGTGGATGGGAAGGGCAGGTGGGAGAGGGGCTGACCTGAGCAGAAGCAGTGGAGGTGTGACATTCGTATATCGTGTTCTGGAAGTGCCCACAATAAAGGGGGCGAGGTGGAAAATGCCTGGAGATGAGAATGGAGAGGTGATTAGGGGCGAATCATAAAGGACCTTGAGTGTTCGTTAATATCTGAGTTTCTTCCACCAGGGGGAGGGTCTCATTACTGGACGTTTTCAATGACTCCTCTGCACGTCCTTGTGTCCAACGCTGACCTGCTTCAGGCTCTTAGCAGTGCCCCGTAGGGCTCAAATGCGGGAATTGGTCCAGCGATCCTGAGTTCATCCTTTTCCTGTTTCTCGTAATTTTTTTTAAGGCGGCAATACATAGTCTTGAGAGTCTGTCCCTTGCCTGCTTTTCCATCCTGTGTCATGCCCCTGCCTCCTCCATTCAGTGTGCTCCTGCCACTGTACTCTCTGGCCGTCCAGGCTTTACCCACGTCCTGGCTGTAGCCACACTGTTCCCGCCCCTTCTGCACTGGCCAAATTCTACTGGTCCTTCAAGTCTCAGCTTAATTGTCACTTCCTTAGCGAGAGCCTCTCTTGACCCCAGTCTAAACTGGGAGCCCTTGGTGTAATTTCTTATCATACTCTTATCTTTTCCTTCATACCATTTACCACCTTTTGTGTGTGCGCTTTTATGATTGTTAAGTTTCTGCTCTGTTAACTACACCGTAAACTCTGTAGGGGCAGGGATGCCCATTATTTCACGACTCTTTCCAGAACCTTGTATATTGTCTCGCATATAGTAGATGCTCAGGAAAAAATCTGGTGAATTACTGGATGGATGGAATAAAAAATTAATGAGTTGTATAGGATAAAGCTATTAGCAGGGAGCTTTCTTATGCTAGGTAAAAACACAAAGCCTATATTAAATGCAGCACATTCGCTGGTATTTTTCTTTTCTTTTTTTTTTTTTTTTCATTCCACAGATATTTGTTGAGCACTTATTATAACTAGGCACTGTGCTAGGATTTAGGGATATAGCAGTGAACAAGCAAAATCCCTGTCCTCATGGAATTCATATTCCAGTGTGAAGATAGATGTTAAATAATTTAAAAAAGTAAGCAGTGTGGTTCAGATGGGGTGACCGGGAAGGAGCTGATATCTGAGCAGACGTCTGCATGAGGTGGGAGAGCGGGCCCTGGGCTTTCTGGGGGAGGCATTCCCGACAGAGGGCCGGCAAGTACAGTGACCAAAGTGATTGCTGGGCAGGTTCAGGGAACAGCAAGAAGGTAAGGGAGGCTGGAGAACTCCAGGAACAAGAGGCCAGAGAGAGTGGGGGCCAGATCAGGTTGGACCTTGTTGACCCTGCTTAGGAATTTGGATTTGATTTTGAGTGTGATGTCTATAAGACAGCTAAGTCTTTTTTTTTTTTTTTGAGACAGAGTCTCGCTCTGTTGCCTGGGCTAGAGTGCCATGATGTCAGCCTAGCTCACAGCAACCTCAAACTCCTGGGCTCAAGCGATCCTACTGCCTCAGCTTCCCGAGTAGCTGGGACTACAGGCGTGAGCCACCATGCCCGGCTAATTTTTCTATATATATTTTTAGTTGGCCAGCTAATTTCTTTCTATTTTTAGTAGAGACGTGGTCTCACTCTTGCTCAGGCTGGTCTCGAACTCCTGACCTTTGAGTGATCCTCCTGCTTCGGCCTTCCAGCTTGCTAGGATTACAGGCGTGAGCCACCTCACCCGGCTGAGAGCTAAATCTTTGAAGTGCTTTGAGCAGATGAGTTATAAGAGCTGATAAATGTTGAAAGATCACTCTGCCTGCTGTGTGGAGAATTGGCCGTGCTGGGGCAAGAGTGGAGGCAGGCAGCTGGCAATGGCGTGAAGTCTGGGGTGGCAGTGCTGGGGGTGCTGAGCAATGATTAGATTGGGATGTATTTTGAGGGTGCAGCTGTAAGAACTTGCTCATGGGTTGAATGTAGGGTGGGAGAAGGGAGGGATCAATGGTGGTGCCATTTACCAAGATAAGGGAGCCAAGAAAAGGGGCAGGGTGGTTGGGTAAGGTCAAGGGCCCAGCTGGGGGCATGTTAAATTGGAGGTGCCTAATTGATGTCTATCAGATACCCAAGGAAGAGATGCCATGATGAGTGAGTGGTTGGATATATGGGTCTGGAGCTGAGTTAGGGCAGGAGATACACATTTGAGAATCATTAATTTATTAATGGTATTTAGAGTCATGGGATTACCAGTGTCCCATAGGAAGAAGGTGTAGACAGAGAAGAGGAGGAAGGACTGAACTACAACTTACTGTGTATTAGCACTGCAGTGGGCCTGTGACTAAAGCCCTGAGAACTTGGGGATTTCCTCGGAGCTATTTCTTCTGGAATTAAGCCCAGATTTAGTGTTTTGCACCTCTTAGGAAGTTATCAGGATAGTAATGTGCTCTGGGACTAGTTTCTTGATTGTGACAGGGACTACTTTGCTAGAGTGGATGAAATTAGGAATGTCTGCCTCCAGCCAATGGGCTAGCTGCAGGTGTAGGACAGGTAGAGACAGATGTGGAGGAAGCTCTTCAGTCTGAGTCTGTTCTGTTCGGGGTCTACACCCCTCTGTACTTCAGTAGCTGCTCCCCTGCAGCTGGGTGAAAGCCAAGGCTCTTGCAAGGGTCTACGGGGCCCTACACGGTCTACTGTTCCGCCACCTTCCTCTGGCCCAGCACTGCCGCCTTCTAGCTGCAGATGACACGTCAGACATGCTTGTGACGGAAAGAGCCTTGCTGCTGTGGGTCTTGCTGGAATGTTCTTCCCTTGTTATCAGGGTGGGCTCACTCTTTGCTCTCCTCAGGACTCCACTCAGTGAGTCCATTCCTGGCTACCCTATTTAAAACTGGACCTTCCCCTTCCCAGTACTCTTGAACTCCTTGCAGCTCTGTATCTCCCCAGAGAACCTACCGCCACCTGCCACAGTGGATAGTTTACTCCTGTCACACAGTGCCACACACAGTTGCTGCTCAGGTCAATACCTGGCACACGATAAGGACAAGTTGAATATCCTTTAGCCAAAGTGCTTGGTACCAGAAGTATTTCAGATTTCAGAGTTTTTTAGATTTTTTAATATTTGCATTATACCAATTGAGCATCCCAGATCTGAAAATCTGAAATCTGAAATGCTCCAATGAGCATTTGCTTTGCATGCCACGTTGGCATTCAGAAAGTTTCAGATTTCAAATTTTTGGATTTGGGCAGCTCAACCTGTATTTAATACATATTTTCTGGGTGAGTACATGACAGAGCATGAGTTCAGGGGATGAGGGGATGCCAGCGCACTGCCTGCCTCACAGTCACTGTTACTCCCCTGGCCTTTGCACCAGGTCCTCTGGTGACCTGGGAGATGGCCGGCTGCCTTTAGCAACTTAATCTGTGCTCTCAGAACAATTATGACCGTGTAAGAAGCCAGTTGGCCTTCACAGGGTTGACCGATACACTGGGATGTCCTTGGTATTATTAGGCAAACTGACCATCCCAGGCTTGGGGTTAGATGAATCTACAAAGGGGCTCATTGGGGTCATATCAACAAAAGCAACAACCGTTCATCGAAGAGCCACAAGATCCATACTTAGGCATGAAATTAACTGCAGGATCCGAAGCTGGGGGATGGGTGAGGAGATGAGAATTCCCAAGGCAGGTCTCACGAGGCCTTCATCAGGCTCAGGGCTGTGCCACAGCAAGTCTGGAATGCCGCTGGGTCGAGGATGAATCCATGAGTGAACCAGAGGTAAGTGAACCTCAAAGCCAGGAAGGAAAACCAACAGCCGTAAGAGTTGGGAAGCATCTTGCTTGTGTCCTTGGGGATATTTAGTGTGGTGACAGGACGAGGGTGAGGAGTAACAGCAAACACTTACAGCGCACATGTTACATGCCAGGTGCTGTCTTAAGGACTGTGCAGATATAAATCTACTTAATTTTCCCAGCAGCCCTCTGAGATGGGAAGATTATCTCCTCATTTTACAGTTGAGGAAACCAAAGCCGTCTGTCTGTAGATTCTGTGCTCTTCATGATTATGCTATGACTGTCTCAAAATAAGTGTTGTTATAAGCATTTAAGAGAATATGCTTATGTTTAATATGCGTATGTGTTACATTTTGATTTGTGAGATTGTGGGGAGTGGCTGTGTGTGAAAACTGACTTTATGACGCGTGCACGTGTGAACACTGTGATTAGTGTTTCCAAGACAGAAAAGCCCCCCTGTCCCACCCCCACCGTGCCTAGCAGGAGGCTTTGCTCATGACACGTTTTTTTTTTTTTTTCCCATAAGAGAGAATGTTAAAGTAGGGCTGTCTTTTTGATGAAAGTCCTGAAAGGCTTGGGACACATGAAGACTGGTCAGATGCTATTAAGTGTTTCACACCTTTGATCCTCTGCACTGAGGAATTCTTGATTGCCCAGGAATAATCTATGGCTCACAGAGGAGCCAGTTTCTTGTTGTCTCCTGTTCTTGCCTCTGCCTGCCCATCTCCCAGTCCCCAACTCTTTGGCGACGTGAGCTGCTCTCCCGCAGGTTGGCAGCAGCCTGCGGGCCTCAGCTCAGGTGCAGGGGTGCTGGTGGAGGACCCGCAGCACTATCTGAAATGACGCGTGGGGATCGCCCTCTGACCCAGTGCCCTCCGTACTTTGCCCTCCCCTGTGGGTAACCAGGCTAGCCAGCCATTCTCATTCTGGAAGCACTGGTTTTAAGAGGGGGACCAGGCTTCTTATGTTTGCTGGACTCGTCGTGACTGGGAAGGAAGGTCCTTGTTGACCCCCACGGATGGAGCCTGAATGTCCAGTCTCCGAGTTCATCACCTCCTGGGGCCCGTAGCCGGGGAGTGGTTCTGCCTTGGTCCTGTCTCAGACTGGGGTCCCATCCACCGCCAGACTGTGGGCCTTCGGGGAACCCTCCCCACCTGTCAGGCCTCCTTTGGGGGGACAAATCAGGACCCTCAGACCCCACTACTCTCTTCCGGATATCTGAGTTCAACACAACACAGAGCACTTCCCACTCTTCTTCCAAGCAGGCTGGAGATGTTTGTCACAGAAAGGGGCAGCCGTGCAGTCGCGTGGGGCCTGGAGCCGAGGTGGCCAACGCTGGCCAATGGCAAGTGGAGGAGCTGGCTGTGGCCCCAGGAGGTTCCCTTTGCCCAGCACCGGGCCTCACCCTGCATGTAACTAGGCTTCTGATGCCACTTTCTATTGACACGGGGGAGCTGCTGTCACTTGAGATGAAATTGGGTCACCTGTCACGATGCCTGTGGGACTGAGGCAGAGCTGTGCTTACTACACACCTTGCCCCACTTGAACCTCCACCGGCTCCAACCCTCTACCTTAGCTGGAGGGAGGAGGCGAGGGAGGAGAGGAGGCCTCTGAGAGCCACTCCGATCTCCACCGGGTGGGGACTCAGCCCCGGGACGCCTCGCCTACCCTAGCAAGGAGCTTCTTAACACAGGTCAGAGAGAATCTTGTACCCCGTTCCAAGTCCAATTTGTAGAACAAGGGGAGGACAGTGACCCCAGACCCTCCCTGCACGGGAGAGGTGAGAAAGGCCCCATTTGTCATTCTGAGCATGGAGGAAGTGATGGGCAATTATTTGTCTTCCCTCAGAAAGCTGGGCTCTCGAGCTGGTTGCTCTCCTCTGAGAATGGAAATCAGGAGAGCTGTCCAGAGATTGAGCGAGGGAGGACGAGGAGAGAGCGGCATGCAGGCTGTACACTCATGTGTCTAACTCAGGAGCAATCGAGGAGGAAGCGGAGAGAAAGAAATTGGGCCAAGCAGTAAGAGTGGGAGACAGGGGAGAAAGGGGCGTCACGTGCACAAAAGGCTGTCTGAAGAGGCAGCGAGGGAACCGCATGGAAAGGGGGAGACGGAGAAGAAGGGGGGCAAGGGAGAAAGCAGGTGGGGGCCGGGAAGTCCTGCCTGTGCGCTCCACTTTCCAGATGCTTCTCCTGTAAGTCAGCACGACGCCCAAGGCAGCACTGAAACCTCAAGCCCAAAACACATGCAAGAAAAGAAGAGTCCTTTGTAGTGTGTTTTCTTTTATTTATGTTTTTGAAACAGGAATAATGACAACCGAAAAAAGCAACACAGGGGAAAAAGCAGAAAGGGGGGGAAAAAAGTCTGTCATGGAGGTATGAAAATTTAATCAACACCCGGTGCTCTTAGCAGTTCGGGAGCAAGCACAGATCCTGTTATCTATGCGGCTATTTCTGTCCCCTCCCGGCAGCCCTCACAGCAGCACGGGCACTGCCCAGAGCGTGGGACACAGTGCCTGGGCTCCTTGTCCCCGGCTGTCCTGGTGGGTGGAGAGTTGCTCAGCCAGCCAAGGCGCTGGGGTCCGGGGTGATCTTGCTGGGGAGATTTTCAGCATACAAGAGATCTCTGGACTGACCTGGTAGGTATTTGTCCAGATGGAGATTTTAACGTACGCATTTATCCTGATGTGCTGGTTATAAACTTGAAGCAACTTGAGAATTGCAAACCTGGCCATGTTCCCTTCTGTTCAGTATATGGATTGAGCTGTTCTACTTTATCTCTTGGTGGCGTTCAACACAGTTGCTGCCTTCCTTGCCCCTTTTCTAAGCTAATGCCTTTGGTGGCAGTCACATTGTCCGGTTTCCTTCCATCTTTGTGGTTGCTGCTTCTGCTTTGGGGTCCTCATTTCTTCTCACTCACTCTCTTCCTAAGGGATCTTGGCGAAGGTCTTTTGACTGTACACGGATGACTTGAATTTATATTTCTAGCCCAGAGCTCTCTTTTGAGTTCCAGACTCCTATCTAATCCCCTGCAGTTAGCACTGTTCCTAAATACTTCGGACTAGCAAGCCTTCAGCCCGAGCCTTGGTCCCCCTGTTTTTCTCTTTCTGGTCCACCCATCTCAGCACAATAGCTCCCCTGCTCCCTGCCCCACCTATGGAGTTGCACAAGCTGAAAGCCTCAGTGTTACACCTCTTTCCTCCTGCTCCTGCACCCTCTTGGGGTTCGTCTCCCATTAAACACCAGGTCTTATGGATCCTATCTCCAAAATATATCCAGGCTGCTCCCAGTTCTCCATCTCCATTGTGTCTACTCTGGCCCAGCCACCATCTGCTTTCCCCTGATGACCGCGCCAGTCTTTTGACTGTCTTTGAGCTTTCTCTCTCATCCCTCTTCAATCCGTTCTCTACTATGCAGCCAGAATGGTTTTTAAACAATGCAAATCTCCTATGTCACTTCCCTTTTTATAAAACCCTTTACTGGGTTTCTGTTGCATTGAAATACAGACCCAAATCCTTAACACGACCCACAAGGCAAGTGGCCCCTGCCAGCCTGTCCAGCCTCGCTGGCCCTCTCTGTTTGTAGTGTACCCACGCCAACTCCATCGGCCTCAGAAGCCTTGGATGATGTGCTGTTCTGTGTGCATGAAAATTTCCTCCCTCGGTAGCGCCCCTCCCTTTCTGGCTAACTCTTACTCATCGTTTAGGTCTCCTTTTAAAGAATATATCCTCAGGGAGATCTGCCCTGAGCATTGACCCTAAACAAAGTTAGCTGTCCCTAGAAATCACACTCATGACTCTCTCAATTTTTCTTTGGAGTATTTACCGCTGTTGTAATATTCCAGGTATTTGTGTAATGTTTAATGCCATTCCTCCTGCTAAGCATAAGCTCTGGGAGAGCTGGGCCACGTCAGTCCTGCTCACTGCAGTGTCGCCAGGATCCAGTACCATGCCTGGCCCACTGTAGGGGCTGAATGAATGAATGAATCTATCTTGAACACCTGTTTGCCTGGGGATTTGATTCATGTACAGGTTGAGGGTAGAGCAGGGCTGGATGTTCAAAAGATATAGTAAAGAATTCTTTTCCTTAAGGCCCCCTCCTACCTGGCTCTATTCTTGTTGGTTTTTTTTTTTTTTTTTTTTTTAGAGAGAGTCTTGCTCTGTCACCAGGCTAGAGTGCAATGCAGTGGTGTCATCATAGATCACTGCAGCCTCAAACTCCTGGGCTCAAGTGATCCTCCCGCCTCAGTCTCCCCACTAGCTGATCCTACAGGCACGCACTACTATGTCAGGCTAATTTTTCTATTTTTTGTAGAGATGGGTCTCACTGTTGCTCAGAGCTGGTCTTGAACTCCTGAGCTCAAGCGATCCTCCCACCTCAGCCTCTCAGAGTGCTAGGATCACAGGTGTGAGCCACCGAGCCCAGCCCTGTTTTGTGTTATGATTATCAGCTATGTATATATGCACTTTTGCCAACTAGAGGTAATTGCTTCTTGAGGACTGCGTCTTAAATTTTGCTGTCACATCCACCGGGATTTGCTTTCTTGAATCGTATGTATAACATGTACATACCTTCCAGCCCCTGTCTTGCGGGGGCGTCCTCTCCCCTTCCCCAGTGGCCTGTACCCCCAGGATCCCAGCATGCCCCGTGGCCCAAACTGCCTGAGCTACGACAGCTTAATAGCTGCATGTTCTTGGCAATGGATCTTATTCTCTAGAAGCTTCATCTCTCTGCAAAATGCGAATGAGATCATTAATGGTAATAATACCTTGTCTATCTTTCAGAGTTGTTGTGAGGGAAAGATGAGTTCATTTATGTCAAATACTTTGAATGCCATAAAATTCCCTAAGAGTGGTGGCATTAAGTGAGGATGCTGGGGAGTGATGAGCCTGAGCAGCCACTGTAACCACGGTGGGAAGAAAGTTTCCTGGGGGAGGTGGGGACCTGCAGTGAGGCCGGGAGATGGCGTTTCAGGCAGGATCCCGGCAGGAAACCGAAGGCAGCTTCAGCTGGGGCTGCGAAGAGGCTTTAATAATGGCGGAATTTCAGACACATGCACAGGAATGTGGGCCCAACAAGTGGGGTTTAGCCCCCAGGGACTAGCTCTAGGGGGAAGCAATTTCCACTCCTGGGCCTGAAGAAAGGTGTAGAAATGGGGTTGTCAGAGCCCAGTGGGGACAGAAGAGGGGCTGTCAGACTGTGGTCACGGAGGGACCTCACCCTGCCAGAGTTGCCACTCTGAAGCCGGCAGGCCGTGGGGAAAGATAGGCCTCCAACTCTCTCCAGCTGCCGGTGCCTCCCCTTAGAAGCCAGAGGGCTGGGGAGCCAGGTGGGGCAGTGGTCAGAGAAGGGCCCAGAAAGGGTGGGGGAGGGGCAGGCAGGTGGGTGTGATTTGGGAAGAGAAGAAGGAGCCAGGAGCGGTGAGGAGATCCAGGTGAGGACAATGGTGTGAGGACAGGCAGCAAGGCTGGGAAGTATTTAGGGGGCAGTTGAGGACACCTGTCGGGGGGCAGGATTTAAAAAGGCAGCAGCCACCAACCATGAAGGCTCGGAAGCTTGGGTTTTTTCGTGCAGACGAGGGAGCTGCAGCAGCGTTTTGGCAGAGGGAGTGCGTAATGCCCACTGGAGAAGTGTGTTTGGCAGAGGTACGTGAGCAGAGGGAAGCAGGGGGTGACTGGAACGCTGCTGCAACGGCCTGGGCTGGAATGGCCACCAGTGAGAGGGGACCGTGCCGGCTGAGCACCGGGACTGCTGGGCCTGGGTGAGACTCGGGTGCAGAGTTTGTCAGTGAGCAGGAGACCCCAGGGCGTGGAGAGGCCCTAAACCTGGCCTTTGTGGGCGGGATCCCTGTGTGTGACACTTTCACCTCCTTTTCCTCTCTTCTTGTCACACGCCAGGTCTTTGTGACCAGTGCTTTTCCCTCCTGTCCTCTTCCTTGGGGCATCACTGTCATTGCTTCTGCTGCCTCCCTTCCTATTCCTGGAGGCTTCCTCCTCGTTCCTGATTATCGATTGCGTATTATTCCTGCAGACTCGGGAATGATGGACGGGGGTTTCTGAGCCGGCCAGGCTGGGACGTTGCTGTCTCCTGACCTGTGTTTCAACCACAGCCTGGACCAGGCGGACAGCTTTAGAGTCAGAGGAGATGGCCACACCCGGGGCTGGGCCCAGCCTCCACGGAAGATGTCCAGTTTAGGAAGAAGAAGGCGGGAGGCTTTCCCCTTAGCAGCTGAGCCAATGCCTTCCCCAGCAGGGCCACCTCCTGCCCACTGGTCCCTTTGTTGTGCCAATTCTTATTTAGCATCTGCTAAGCACAAAAGGTGCATCAGGGCCCTGTGGAAACTAAGTGGCATACTGGCAGTTCCCCCCTGGGCTTAGTGCTGAAATAAGACAGACAGGAAAATAAAACATAGCCCCAGGAGAGAGGGCCCTAGGACAAAGACTGGCGGTGGAGCCTGCTTGCTTCCTGGCTGTCTGCCTGCCGCCCCCCTTCCTTTCAAACCCCTTGCTTTGAGAGAGGTTCCTGTTTGTTTTGTTTTGGACAGTAGTACGAGAGTGAAGGGGAGATATTTGGGAAGGATGCATTTTGAGGGAGGATGTTAAACAGAAAAACAGCCAGCTACGGCGGGGAAGGGTTAGAGAAAATGGCCTTGACCGTGGCAGGGCACGCAGAAGGGAACAGAGTGGGCTCACGAACAGGCTTGTGGATTCCATGTGGCAGAAGGAGCTCGCAAACAGGGTGGGGAGTTTGAGGGTCTCGTGCATGTGCTTGGGTTCAAGTTGCGTGAAAATTGCCGATAAACCAATACAAACTATAATCATTTATTCATTATGTCATTAAGCCCTGTGTTTAGCCCCTTTATGCATTATCTCATTTAATTCTCACAACAGTTCTGTGAGCTAGAGCTCTCCTGTCTTCCACGATTAGCCTCGGACAAAACGGAGGCTGAGAGTGAGTTACTTAAGGACACCCAGCTGGTCAGCGGGACAGCGGATCTCAAACTCCAGGGGGCAAAAGCAGAATTGTGCAGGGATTGTTCCATCTGGACATAGGTCCTGGGCAGGAACTCCTGACTTGATGGCGTCAGGGAATTGCTGGGACAGAGCACGTCCCCACCCTCTCTGCCACCCACCTCCCAGGTGCCTGTTACCAGCGCCGCGGCCCCGAGACACTGGCACGAGTGTTCATGAGATGATGCTGAAGGGTGGCTGGGAAGAGCCCTGTCAGTCTGGTGTGTAGAAAGCGTCTTCCTGACCTCTTACTATAAAAGCCATGACCGTTTGCTCCCCATGTTGTGCAAAAGAAGGGGTGAAAGTTCTGTCTTCCATCCTGCAGAGTGGTCTGTAGCCTGGTCACGCTTCCTGGAGGTGGCCGTTCAGGGTCCCTGCACATAAGGACCAGGGAGGTCGTTTTTCCAGCCGTTCCCCTCACCCCATCCCAGTAATAGACCAGTAAGCTAAGCATGCCAAGGTTGAGAAGACTCCTCCCAATGTGTCTTTGGGTAACTGGGGGCTCTGCAGAATGCGTATGAGTTGCTGGGAGATACCAACTGCTGGGTCTTTTTCTGTAGCACTTTCTGCCTCTCCTGGTCTATGAAAGACAGCCAGCCTCAGAGTACAATATTGCACATCTTTAGTTTTGAAGTCTGACATGCTGACTATTCCTAATCATTCCTTACAGTAGAGCAAAAGTTCTGATCTAAACATTGTTTTTTATGCTTAAATTCACTGAACAATTTGAAATCAGGCCTTATGAACTTGATAATCTAAGGTCTTATTTGCAAAAGCACGTACTTAACGTGGCTCAAGAACCTTCTGCTCACATTTTGGTGAGTTCCCGAGCATCGTTCCACGGCCAGCCCAGCCCCATGTATGACAGCATTTAGCTTTAATATAAAGGAAAACGCAAAGTGGCTGTTTTTATTGAACTTTTACTGTATGCTAGCACTATGTTGAGGGCTTTAAATCCATTATTTATTTCCAACTCTTACAACTTTGCAATGTAACATCACTACCATTTTTTTTTTAGATGAGGAAACTGAGACTTAGAGAAATGAATAACTCTCCAGGGTCACTCCTTAGGCCGTGCAGTTAACCTCTAGCCAGTTTGGTGAGACCTGCCTCCTGCTGTGCAGTCGTCCCTACGGGGCACACTTCAGGTGCTAATCCACCTCCCAGGCCCTGAGAGTCGGAGCCAGGCCTTGGAAAAACCTGTGAGGTAGCGAAGGGGTATGGCTTCTAGCTGCCTGCCTTTCTGTCCTTTCTCATAGAATCTTCTGTAAAACTCCCCACCAGCACCAGCATACTTCTGCCCCTAGAAAATGGTCTTCCCCATGTATTCACTCACTCATTCCATCAGCTGACATTCAGTGGGTGCTGACTGTATATCATGCACCATTGTGGGCACTGCTCTAAGGAAAGGTTCTAATTTCAGTTACACCTGTGCTCGATTTTTAAGTCAGCGTTTTTTCTTGGAAGCAGTTCATTCTAAGGACTTACCTCTAATCGGAGAGTGGAAGACCTCGTCAATTATCAAAAGAATGTGGGACATCAGCAGGCAGATGGTGAGGTGTTCGGGGCAGGTACACCTGGGCTGTCATCAAGACAACTGCCTTCTTTCCTCAAGGAGAAGCTAGACCGGAGGTGCACACAGGTGAGCTCAAGCATGATGTGGGTCCACCTCCAGAGGCCCCGTCACACTTGCTGATTTGTAGATATGACAGGGACAGGGTGCTGCTCACTCTCATAGAAATGGGGTCTCAGCCCTGAGCCTATCCCTGCACTGTGGCTGGGAAGAACCAGTGTTGTGTTTATAGCCATAGTTATTCTAGTGCGTTAAAAAGCACAGCATTGAAAGACCCTAGGGTTAGCATCTTCCTCATTGGGCAGCTGGCTTATGTGACCGTTCTTAAGTGAAGGCCACTTCTATCTGGTCTTTCTAGTATGCAACCAAGTCTCTCTGATCAACCTTGGTGAAATTTTAACGGAGGATAAACTTTTCCCGTGTTGCATACAGGAGGCAAAGCGAGGTGTCCTTTAAAAACATGAAAATGAGAGAAGATCTTTCTCTGAAGGCCAGTGCACAAAGCTAAGGGCAGAGACTGCCAAGTCACCTCGCGGAGTCTTTCTCTCCCAGAGGAAAGCACGACGCTGTTAGGAAATTAACACACCGAAACAAAGCCTGGCCCTCAGAGGGTCTGGTCACCTGTGGAAGCAATGGGAAGAAGCCTGTCAGAGGAAAGTGTAGGTGGGACCCATCCCAGCGTCTGTAGGAAGAAGGTGTTCTGCCCCAGGGCTGGGTTTTCAGGTCTCTCTGACTGCGCTATTGCAGCCTCATGCCACCGTTCCCCTCATGGGGCTCACTCTCCTTGCTCTGAGCAGACTTCCCAGGTGGCTTGCCTGTGGGAGGGTGATGGGTGGGTCCTGGTCTCTGCATGATTTTATTTGTCATTGGGACACTCAGGCATGGTGAGTCTGACCTGAGAAAAAAATCAGCTGTCAGGGCTGATGAATCAGGTTTGTGAGCAACCCGTGCTCGGGGCCAGACTCCGGAGTAAGTGGAGTTTACTCGGGGTAGCGTATCACTGGGGCCCCCAGGGAGAATGCTGTCTGGCCCCAAGGCAATAGCCCTGCACTGTCCCTTTTCCAATTTGACGCCACCCAGCCCTGAGTCGTCTTCAGTGGAAGGCAGTTGGGACACTTGCATGGAGCGTAGACTCGTGCACAGAGAGATCACTGCTCTTCCCACAGAGCTGCTGTTAATATAATCTACAGTGCCTTCACTTTCGGGGTGTACACATAACTATCGGGAGACTGAATACCTGCCTACTCCAAGGTCGTGAAGACATTCTTCTGCTTTAGTTCCTAAAACTTTTATTGGTTTTTCACGTTTAGTTTCTAGTCCAGCTGGAATTAATTTTTATGTTGTGAGTAGGCGTTAAGATTCATTTTTTTCCCATATGGACATCCAGTTGACCCAGCACTATTTATTGACAAGTCTAACTTTTCTCTATTACTCTCTGACACCTTTATCATAAATCAATTTGGCTGTATGTATATGAGTTTGTTTCTGGGTTCTCTATTTTGTTCTATTATATCTCTTTGTCTCTCCTTGCACCAAATACAATTTTTAAAAAATTATAGCTTTATAATAAATTTAATATATGGGGATATATTCATAATTATTCCAAATCTTTTCTCCATTTTCAAATTTGTCGTGGGTATTTTTCTTTTCCTTTTTTTTTTTTTTTCTCACAGCATTCACATTTACTGTTGACCCTTGAATAACACACAGGTTGGGGTATTGACCCCCCCTACAGTGAAATCTGCACATAACTTTTGACTGTCCCAAAACTTTACTTATAGTCTGCTGTTGAGCTGAAGACTTACCAGTAATATAAAGAGTTGATTAACACATATTTTGTATGTTATATATATTATATACTGTATGCTTACAATAAAATAAGCTGGAGAAAAGAAACCATAATTAAGAGAATCATAAGGAAGAGAAAATGTATTTACTACTCATTAAGTGGAAGAGGATCATGATAAAGGTCCTCATCCTCCTCGTCTTAATGTTGAGTAGGCTGAGGAAGAGGAGGGGTTGGTCTTGCTGTCTCCGCAGTGGAGGAGGTTGAAGGGGAGGCAGGCACACTAGTGAAGACCAATGGGAATGCATCATAACTTCTGACTTTTTTGCTTTATCATGTTTCTAAAAATGTTTTTACACAGTACCAATCCTTCTTCCACCATGGGCTTGAGCTTCAGTGCCCATGTCAGAGACGGGTCCATATGGTAAAAGAAGTCAGGATCAGTCTTGACTAATCAGATCTCTTCTGCTATGTTGTGTAATGTCGGTTTGTTTTCTGGCACTGCTGCTTCTACGTCTTCCTCATCGTCTGGCGTTGGCTCAGAAGCACTTGCCGCCACCAAGTCATCTTCTGTTAATTCCTCTGCTGTGGTGTCTATTAGCTCTTGAATTTTTCCAAGATCCGTATCTTGAAACTCTCTTGTACCTTTTGGCCATATCCATAATCTTTCATGATTTTCTCGATGGGCTCTGTAGTAAATCCTGTGACATCATGCACATCCTCTGGGCACAGTTTTCGCCAGCAGGAATTTGTTGTTAGGGCTTGATGGTTTCGTGGCTTTTATTATAACAACAGTGGCATCTTCAATGTAATTGTAATCCTTCCAGACTTTCATGATGTTCTCTATGTTGGGGTTCTCTTCCATAGCATTGACAATCCTTTCTATGGAGTACTGTGTGTATGAGCCTCAGAGGTCCCTGTGCCCCCCTGATCTAGAGGCTGAATTAGAGACACCGTGTTTGGGGCAAGTATAACATTTCAGTGTTGAACTCCTGGGCTTCTGAGTGGCCAGGGGCATTGTCCAATATCAAATAAAATTGAAAAGGCAGTCCCTTATTGGCAAGGTACTTCCTGACTTCAGGACAAAACAGTGATGGAACCAATCTAGAAAAAGAGTTATTGTTGTCCAGACCTTTTTGTACAACCAAAAGATTGGCAGCGGGTGTTTATCTTTTCCCTTCAAGGCTCAGGAGTTAGCAGCTTTATTGATAAGGCCAGTCCTGATCATAAACCAGACTGCATCTGCACAAAACACTAGAGTTAGTCTATCCCTTCTTGTCCTAAATCCTGGTGCTTGCTTCTCTTCCTTACAAATAAGTGTCCTTTGTGGCATTTTTTTTTTCCATAATAGGTACTTTTATCTGCATTAAATACTTATTTAGGCAGATGTCCTTTCTCCTCAATGATTTTCTTGTTTTTTCTTTTCCTTTTTTCCCCTCGCTTAGAAACAGGGTCTTGCTCTGTTGCCCAGGCTGGAGTACAGTGGCATGATCATAGCTTACTGCAGCCTGGAACTCCTAGGCTCAAGAGAACCTCCTGCCTCAGCCTCCCAAGTAGTTAGGACTACAGGCATGCCACAACACCCAGCTAATTTAAAAAAAAATTTTTTTAGAGGTGGAGTCTTGCTATGTTAGCCAGGCTGGTCTTGAAGGTCCTGGCCTCAAGTGAACCTTCCACCTTGGCCTCTCAAAGTGCTGGGATTACAGGCATGAACCACCATGCCTGGCTCCTTCATGATTTTCTTAATGGCATCTTAATTCCATCTGGTATGCCATCTGATGCAGAAGCTGCTTCTCCTGTTATCTCAACATTTTTTTAAGGTAAACCTGATCCTAAAATTATCAAACCATCCTTGGCTAGCATTGAATTCTTCAGCTTTAGATCCTTCACCTCTTTTTGCTTTAAGTTGTCATATATTGACTTCACTTTTTTGAATCATATTAGAGTCTGTAGTTATGCCTTTCTTATATTAATAGCATTCCTGAACTCACATAAAAGCTGCATTTTCAATCTGAGATGAAAACGTATTTCACAAAAAGTGCAAGATTTTTGCACCTGGTGGTATAGCTGCAGCAAAGCTTTCGCAAACTTCCTTTTTTTGTTTTTTACAATAGTTTTTACCCTGGTTTTATTTATCTTGAAATGGTAGGCAACCTCAGCTGCAGACCTCAATCTATGGTATGTATCAAGCAATTCAACTGTTTCATGTAATGTCATGATTTTTCTCTACTTGGGAGCACTTTCAGCATCACTCATGGCACTTCAAATGGGTCTCCTGGTATTATTCAAGGTTTATGGCATTGCACTAAACAATGAAAAATACACGAGAACCAGGAGAGCTTACTTTTTTTACTGTGATATACAATTTCCTAGACAGACAAACTCCTCACACAGAGACGATTAGTATTGCACAGTGTTTGAAGTGGATACTTGCAACAGGTGAGCTTACTACGGTAGCAACAGGAAGTGGCTACCAGATGATTACAGTAGTACAGTATGTACTGTGGTTAATTTTATGCAGTTACGATTTAATACCACATCTGTACGTTTGTTTATATTTCTCTCAACTGATAATATTGCCATTTATGGTCTGTTTAAAATTTGATAAATTTTAACTTTATAATTTGTGTATATTTCATGGTAGTAAATGATAGACTAGTAACTATATTTTATTCATTCATGACATACCTAAATTTTTCTTAATTTTAAAAATATTTCTAGGCTACTTGGTTCATCTGTGAGTTTTTTCATAGTGTCACAAACCTCCAAAAAATTTTCCAATATATTTATTGGAAAAAAATCCATGTGTAAGTGGAACCACACTGTTCAGATCTATGCTGTTTAAGGGTCAGTTGTATATACTTTTTAAGTAACCTGTCAATTTTCACTAAAAAACTTGCTGGGGTTTTGATTGGGACTACATTAAATCTTTAGATTACTAGGGAGAATTGTCATCTTTACAGTATTGAGTTTTCTCAGTTATGAATGTAATATATTCTGTTTATTGTATCACTTTAAATTTTTCATTAATATTTTGTAGTCTTTGTAGAGGTGTGATGTATCTTTTATGTAAAAACCTCCTTTTTTGTGCTTTAAAAGGGCTATAGTTAAACAAAAACCCTCCTTTTGATGCCATTGTAATTGGCATTATTTTTAAGTTAGGTTTTCTAATTTTTTTTGCTAGTACATAAACATACAAATTAATTTTGTATATTGAGGTTGTATTCAGCTATCTTGATAAATTCACTTATATTTTAACAGTATATCTGAAGATCCTTTTGGATTCTTTATATACATAATCAGGCCATCTCTGCATAATAGTTGTTTGATTTTTTTTTCCTTCCCAATCCTTACACATTTTATTTTTCTTTATTGTCTTATAGTGGCTAGGACCTCAAGTACAAATTAAATAGAAGTGATAATGGAATCTTTATCTCATTCACAGTCTTCAGTGGAAAAGCTTTCACTATTTCCTCACTAAATATGACATTTGTGGTAGATTTTTCATACACACCCTTTTTAAGACTAAGAAAGTTTCCTTGTATTACTAATTTGCTAAAGTGTTTTTTTTTTTAATTATGAACAGGGTCAAACTTTATTAAATTCTTTTTCTGCATCTATTGCCTTAGTCACATGATTTGTCTCCTCTTAATAACGTGAATTACATTGATTTTCCAGTGTTAAACACACTTGCAACCTTGGACTAATACCAGCTTCTGTATCACTGGGCTTAATTGTTTAAGGTTACATTATCTGTGTTCATAATTGGCCTTTACATTTCCTTTCTTACAGTGCTCTTGTCAAGTTTTGATGTTAATGGTAGGTTTCTCCTTTTTTCTATTCTTTGGAAGATTTTGTAAGATTGAAGTATTTTCTTCCTTAGAATTCACCCATGGAGTCATCTGGCCTTTGATTTTGTTTATTTTGTTTTTCTTTGTGGTTTCTACTAAGTTTTAATTTGTTTAACACAGTGGAGAATCAGTCAGTGTTAATCACCATATTGAAAAATAAAGCAGAAAAATCATGGAACCAATGCAATCAGTGCAGAAAAAGAATTTATTAATAAGGTTCAAGTTTTCTTTTTTATCATTTTATGTCTTCAAATTACAGATTTAATTTCTTTGATACAAGACTATTCAGCTTTCCTATTTTCATAAATTGCTATAAATTATATTTTTAAAGTAATTCATCCATTGCATCTTAATTTTCAAATTTAGTTGCATAAAGTTCTTCATAATATCTTCTTATCTTTTAAAACATCCATAGGATCTGTAATGATGTCCTGTCCTTTTTTCACTTCTGATAGAATATCTGCTTTCTCTCTTCTTATTTATGTATTTATATTTATTAGTTTTGCTAGAAGTTTGTCAACTTTATCAGTCTCCTCAACCAATTTTTGGTTTTGTTAATTTTCTGGATTGCATGTAAGTTTACTTTTGTTTTTATTTCTGTTCTTTATTTCCTTTCCAGTTTGAGGGCTTAAAATGCTACTCTGTTTTAATCTTTCTGTGCATCTTTATATCTAAAGTATTGTGTATTTCTTTGAGGAGTTTTTTAAATTTTAATTGGAGTCTTTAGTGTCTATTCATCATAGTTAGCTGTACCTTGAATAGTACCTGGCACATCCTAAGTGTTTTGCCAGAAAATATTAAATGAATGAGTGAATGAGCATCCAGTCGTTGTCAAGAGCAGGAGATGAGACAGAGGTTGTCAGGGATCTGAGTTTGTCCTGCTACAAGGGAACTGGTGCGACTCCCCTGGGGGCCTTTTTTCCCTGTTTACTTGCGCCCTCTGCCTATAATTTAGCCAGTCTTCATGTTTATCTGCTTCATGCCAATCTCCCTATGAAGGACTTCTGCTTTCCTCCTCTCCCACCTCCATCACTCACAATTATAGCAGCGAGAGGTGCCGCAAACTTAAGTGTATAGCACGTTCTCTGCCAACATTCCCGACGGCCCCTCCTTTTCAATGTTCTCCCAAGGAAAGATTGCCTCCCACACCTCTCCATTATAAAAGAGCCCAAACGACTCTGGGTATTTTAAGGGGCACAACGTTGTGACAGTGACAGAATGATGTGGTATTAGCACAATGACTCTGTTGGATGTGCCATTAAGGCTTTTCATGTCATCTAGGTGACTGCTGCTTTGTCCACATTTAGCTGGGTGAGCCCCAGAGCCGAGGGAGTTTATTTTCAGTGTGGGAAGAAAAGCTTTTAGGATTTGCATGGCAGTTCCTTTTTTTTTTGTTTTTCTAAACTCCAAACTTGCTATAGCTTCCCCTCTCTGCCTCACTCCAGAGGCCCAAAACTAGACAATGAGTCCCTGCATGATGTTAAATTCACCTATGGCTGTGTTTTGAATGTTACCCATGATCCAACTATGAATTGGCTGTGTGTCTGTATTTACGTGGATACGTGAGACAAGGGCACTAGATGAGCCGGTGAGAAGTATTCTGAGAGGAGTAACAAGACACCCGAGAAGGGATGACGATGGGCATGGCAGATACAATTCAGAGTCGTAGAAGGGGTTCAAGAAATCATCTGGTCGAGTCCCTTGTCTTTGTTTAGGTGAAATATTCTTATCCATATTTTATAGAAACCACAATGGAGATCCAGAGATGTTTTATTACTTAGGGAAGAAGTTGAAATCTGATTCTGCTGGCCTGTGAATTTCAAAGGTCAAAGACTATATTTGCTTTGATCATTGCTGTATTCCCAGCACCTAATTCAATGCCTAGTACTCGGTAGGTGCTCAATAAGTATTTGTTGAATGAGCACCAAATATGTACCTACTGTCAGCAAAAATTCCTTTAAGGTTACTCTTTAAGATGGTCTTCAGAGCATCTAGTTAATCTGGCCCTGAAGTACGTACTTCAGAGAGTATTGCTTTTTTGATCCATAGATATATGATAACAGGTAAAATAAATGGCTTTCGGTTCATTAAATGAGTGTTCTTTCATGTAACCAACTTTTATTGAGCATCTATTATATACCACGTACTAGGTACTGGGGATATATCAAGGAACAAAACAATCCAAATTCCTGCCCTCGTGGAACTGTCATTGTAAACAGTGTAAAAAGCAAAATATATAAGTAATATACATAGCACATCAAATGGTGATACAATCCAAGGGATGTGGTTAGATTTGGTAGGAAGGCCTGACGGTGCAATTCTATGTAGGGTAGTTAAGAAAGGTCTCAGGTGACTTTTGAATAAAGACCTGAAGAAAGCTGGAGATTAAGCCATGTGGCTGTCTGGGGAACAGGCATCTTGAGAGGGAACAGCAAGAGTGAAGGCCCTGGGGGAGGGCAGTAGAAAACCAGGCGGACAGTGTGAGTGGAGCTTATCAACAAAGGGAGCCAGGTCAGGCAGGGGCCCGTAGGTTAGGATGAGACTGACTTTTGCTTGGGGTGAGATAGGGAGCCTTTGGCAAGCTTTGAAAAGGCAAGGCCACGTTTCAGCTTAGATTTGAATAGGGTCACCATGGCTGCTGTGTTGAGAACAGACTGGGAGAGGGCAAAGACGCAAACACAGAGACAGGAGGTGATTGCAGGAATCTAAGTGAGAGGTGATGGTGGCTTGGACCAGGTGGTAGCAGTTATGGGTGGGGAAAAGCAGTAAAATTCTGGAAAGGTTTTGAAGGAAAGGCTGGTAGATTTACTGGTAGACCAGCAGTGGGGTATGAGAGGCAAAGGGAGTGGAGGTCAGGGGGATCTGAAGGTTCCTGGCCTGAGCGACTGGTAGGATGGTGAAGCTGGGAAATGGGGAGAGGAGAAGGTTTATGAGGGGTGCGTGGGGAACTCGGGTTTAGATGTGGCAAATTTGCGGTGGCTACTGGACGTGCATGCAGGATCTTTAGCAGGCAGCTGGACATGCGACTCTAGAGTGCAGAGGACAGGCTCGTGGTGAAAAGAATATATATATCTCCAGGTTATTGTAGCATATCAATGCTTTTTAAGGCCATGAAAATTAGACGTGAACAGAGCTGATGTCATGCATTTTACTAGTACGTGGTCCAGGTCAGCTTTCCTATGTTGTGGGCCATTGATTAGTTTCAGGGCCCCTGACGCAAGCTGGCTGCATAGTGCCAGTCTGCATTAATCCTGCAGGTGAGCCTGGCAAGAGGAGGGGGCGGATCGGCATAAGCCAGCCTCACGACTGGGAAAGCGTCCTCGTGTGTTGAGTCAGCGGTGCCATCATCCTTTCTGTGAAGGGGAGGACATCCTGACTGCTATTATAGATATGCAGATAAACTCACCTGGAGAATGTCATTTCACCACGCTGACACCCTCATCCACATGCTGAGACATGCAGACATGTGCGATTGAATTCATTTTTTGTTTTTCTTCGGGTTCATTCATCTCAAGGTGAGACTGAGAGGTGGAGTTGACAGGTGGGTTAGAGATAACGCAGATCAAAGCATGCTTAGGACTGCTCAGCGCTTGGCTGCTTACGAAATCCCGAGAGCGAGCTGCCCCCAACCTCCTGTTAGGAGGTGTTTGTTTCCCCGGGGGATTGTGCTACCTTCATAGCTTTGTGGTCGGTACTGGAGGTCCAAAGAGATAGAAGACTTGGAGAGTTCCCTTAAGGGACTTATCTGGTGGACTTATGTGAAAGTTCAAATAATAATACAAGATGGAAAGTGCTAGAAAGCAGAGGTATGACATAGTCAATATGTATCATGGGGAATTCAGAGAAGAGAGAGACTCCATCCAGGGTGCCATGGAGTTGGGAAGGGCTTGTTCACATAGGAAATGGGGCTTGAGCTGGCCTTTGAGAAGTGGGAGGATTAAATAAGTAAAAGCAAGAATGAGAGGGCTTCCTTACGTGGTGTGTGGTTCATACTTACACAACTCTGAATGGCACCATCTATATCGTAATCCAGGTGTGTCATCAGTGACCCCAAGTTGGAGACGGACTCCAGGAGGGAAAAACAAGGTGGTGGAATTATACATGGAATGTTCATTTGTTTGATGCTAGTCAGTCATCTGCTTGTTCAGCAAATATTTACTGTCCAGTATTAATGAGGAGGTCACACTGAACAGAGTGGAAGATTCACATAGTAAATTAGTGACAAATATGTGTGAGTTGGGGCTATGGTATGTGAGGCCTTGAATGCCAAGCTAAGGACTTAGAACTTTGTCCTGTGGCCAATCAGTAGGTATAGAAGTTTTTGGGTGAGAGGTAGAATGTTTTAAAAATAGTGTTCTGGAAAGATATTTTGGCAGCAATGTGCAGGATGGCTTGGGTTGTGAAGTGACTCATGGCGGGGAAGTGAAGGAATACTATAGGCCAGGAGAAGAGTTAGGAGTGTTAAAATAATGCAGTAAGGGTTGAAAGAAAGACATGGAGCCATTTCTAAACTTAGAACCTACATTAGCCAAGTAGGTGCTTGGTAAGTGCTTACTGTATCCATAGTTCTTTAATGTATGTAAAGGGGAGACAGAAAAAATGGAACACACGGCGCTCTCTCTCTCAGTTGCCCGAGTCTGCTTGTGGCTATAAAATGCATGTCCATGTGGCAAGTCAGTCTGCCAGTAAGTGAGGACAGAACTTCGATAAGCAGAAAGAGATATGGCAAGTAGATTTAATAATTGCCAAGACAACTAGCATTTATGGAGCTCCTTAAATGGTTTAAAGCATGACTGTATCACTTAATTTTCACTAAAACCCTATGAAATTGGTATCATCACGCCTTCTTATGGTGAGGAAACCAAGGTGCTGAGAGATGGAATGACCTGTCTGTTGTGTAACCCAGTCTGGACGCGGCAGGGCATGTCTCAACCTCTTGAGTGCTGACTCTAAGATGATGTGCAGGGGAGGGCGTCTTTCTCTGTCACTAGCTGTTTTTCATGGGGTGGGCCTGACCTTTGCCAGAGCTTGCCTGTGCCAAGCCCAGTCTCTGCACGGTGCGTAGGCGGGGGAGCATCTACTCACAGAGCCCAATTTGTTGGCTGTGATGAGGATCAGACCCAGCCCAGCTGTGAGTGTATCCCCTCCTCAAGGGGCATGTAAGACCCGGCACCTCTCGCTGCCAAGAATGCCCCTGGCCATAGTCTCAGTGTCCAGGAGTAGCAGGGCCCCCACTCCCTGCTCCTGAATGAGTTAGGGCAGCAGAACTCCACCGACCCTCCTTGGCACTGATCCACAGAGCTGCCCCATGCTTATTTCCAGTCCAGCCAGCATTGGCTTGGCCAAGGCCAGACCCTCCATTCCACCGCCCCCCCACCCCCCCGAGAGTCTTCCACAATCACTTGACCTCTGGAAAAGCCAACTCTTGGCTTAGTAGAGGGCTGTTCTCTTTCAATAAGTCAGGGACCTTTCATGATTGAATCCTTCCTGATTAGGAAGGTGTTGTTAGAATAGTTAGTGGGTATATTCATTTGCTTGGGCTGCCATAAAATAAAATACCACAGACTGGGTGGCTTAAACAATAGAAATTTATCTTCTCATAGTCCTAGATCAAAGTGTTGGCAGGTTTGCTTGCTTCTGAGGCCTCTTTCCTTGGTTTGCAGATGGCAGCCTTCTCACCCTGTCCTCACATGGTCTTTTTCCGTGTGCGCAGCCTTTGTGTGTCTAAATTTCCTTTTCTTATAATGGCACCAGTCAGATTGAATTAGGGCCCACCCTGATGACTTCATTTTAACTGAATCACATCTTTTAAAGGCCCTGTCTCCAGATAGTCACACTCTGAGATACTGCGGGTTTGGGCTTTGACGTGAATTTTGGCGGGAGAAGCTGTCTGTGCCCTCCCAGTCTCACTCCCCCCTGTCTTTTCTGGAAGTTCATTCAAGGCTGGATCCAAAGGATACAAGGGTGGGATCCGAAGTGGTTGCTTAAAATGACCTTGACTGCCCACTATGCTTGGGTTTTTTTTTTCTAGGAACCTGCTAGCAGCAACATCCGCTCACAGTTGGGGCCTCCTATAGTGAAGAAAATTTCCCAGTTTCTTTTATTTAGCTAATTAGAAAAAGTAAAAACCACCCTTTCTTTTCAAATGTGGTATTGCGCCTGGGACACAGTGGATCACCCACCATCACAAACTGGGATTAAAGTCCATTTGGTCATTCCACAAACCTTCCCCCGCCCCATTCTCACTTTTCTGTTCATGCAGCCCCGCGGTTAAAATTTCTGCCATCTCCAAGAAGCTCTCTCTAGCTAATTTGGCCCATATGATATCTCCCTTTTAAAAAAATTATGTAACACTTGCCATCTGTATTACTTATTTGATGTATATTATATTGACTTTGAAATCTACTCTTATGTACATATACACCTGGCAAAATATGTTCCTCAAGGACTAGGACCACGCTATATAGATTTGGTCTGCCGGAGTTTAGCAGAGAGTTAGGCACAGACTAGGTTCTCAAATGTTTGCTGAATGATTAAATGATTAAAGAATTTGTCTGAAGACAGGAGTATTTATTTGGGTCCATAAATTTAGAAATTCCTTTTCAATCAAATAAAGTACTTAACAGATTGTTTAGATTATGTGGATTATGAATTTTGAAAAAAAAAATCAAACTGCAATAAAATACATGTTAAATTCAAACAATATATAGACATACCTCAGAGATATTGTGGGTTTGGTTCCAGAACACCACAGTGAAGCGAATAGCAAGTTATATGAATTATTTTCATTTCCCAGTGCATATAAGAGTTATGCACTATAGTATAGTCTATAGTTTATACTATAGTCTATTAAGTGTGCAAATAGCATATGTCTAAAAATGTACATACCTTAATTAAAGCATACTTTATTGCTAAAAAATGTTAATGATC